>NC_033798.1:115924516-115970050 GCF_001876935.1 Asparagus officinalis | reverse complement strand
GACGAACTCCAGCCCTTGACCGCCGCAGATCTGAGCTCCGACCACCCTGACAGTTCCGAGCCGCCTGCACGCCGACCCCAACCAGCCTCGACGACAGCTTCCAAGCTCTCCCGATCACTCTTGATCTCGACGCCAATCAGCGCCTCCATCGCACGCCACATGTTCGATGATATGCCAACAGTCCCGTCGCACCCCTTTGAGCCCCTCAATGATTTCAACCGCCGTCGTTGTCGCTGTCACCAAACATCGCCGCTCGTCGTTAGGCCCTCGTCCTCGTAGGCAAGATCCCTCTTGCTCATTGACTTGTTATTTTAATATTTATATCTGTTATTAATTGATTTTATAGATTAGTTTGTGGTATAATTATCTGCGTGGGATTGTTTGATGAATAATATTAGATAAATCGTAATTATGTCACGCCCCGCTTCCCAAAATACCCGGGAATCGGAACGTGAACAAGCCCGCGACGTATTAGATTGAGAAGAAATATGCGCTAACTTTTTTTTTCTCTTTTCTTTTCTTCTCAATCCAATACGCTAAGCGTCCGGAAATAAATACAATGCAAAGGCACAGGTCCCCGATCACAATCAGCAAGAATATAATGAAAACACAGAATAAAATAATACACATCACAAATGAATATTCATCCCAAACATAATATTCGGGTCAACATGCCCTTATACAAAACCGAACAAAAGAATACTGAAGAGATACAAAATTACATCGATCAATGGAAAAAGAAAGAACTATAAAAGTAAACTGGAACCATCAAAGAATAGGCTTCGGCTCCTTCTTCTGCTCCGTCTACAAGACACTCCTGCTAAGTATCCTTGGCTCTGGCGCATCTCCAAGCTGAACCTGTTCTTCTTCTAAGTCTGACGTACACTAGAGAAAACAGGTGTACGTTAGCGTGTATGGCACACGAGCAAGACCCCACAAAAGAAAATAGGACAAACGAAAACCAAAGCGAAAAATGAAACGATAACAGAAATGACAAAAAACGTGCAACTGGAAATCCAACAAAATCAACATACAAATTCACTACTAAAACACGATAGACATAAAGCATCCAAAATCGACCAGGTAACGAGATCATGCAACTAGCGATCAGAATAATCACGGAGTTACCGTGGAACGACTTTTGTAAAACTATGAAAATAACCGTTACTCGTAACACGTCCGATCAAGAGTGCATCGTCTAGTCAATGTTATAATAATAATAATAATCAAGGAAACCTCATACCGAGATATCGATATCGAGGGAACTCGGGACTCCTCACATCGGGATATCGATGTCGAGCGAGTATAGCCATGCTTTGAAGCATGCTTATAAATTATACTTTTAACAGAAGTCGTCTTCATGTACAGTCTCTCCTATTGAGTAACAACTAAGTGATAACACAACAAGCTTTCACACAGCTATTCATGTCAAGCAATCCCACGCAGGTAATAATATATCACAGACTAATTTAATTAACCAATTACTAACAGATATAAATATTGAAATGGCAAGTCACATAATAATTTACGATAAACTAATAATTAAAATGAAATAACCAAGGTTCGGGATCTTGCGCTCGGGGTTCGTCGAATGATTTCGACGCTGACGCACGGATCGGATCTGACTGGCGCGGTAGAGCAGGGCGGCGACGAACTCCGGTCCGGGCGTCCGGGCAGCGACGAGCTCGGTGGGTCTGTTGGTTGTCGGAAGATTCGCGAGGCTGGGGTTAGAGGAGAACGACGAGTGGTGCGGCTGTCAGGCTGCTGCCTGTAAAGGGGTGAGCGATGGAGGAGGGCTGACGGGGGTGGAGAACGCGGCCAAGAGTCGGGCGGTGTCGGGCTGTGAGGCTGAGGAGGCGGGTTGGGCTTAATGTGGGGCTGAGTTCGACGAGGAGTGGCGGCGGTGAAGGCCGGAGGGGGGTGATGGGGGAGCTCGACGGATGGTTTTAAGCAACGGACGAGGGTGGCGAGGCGGCTGGGTGGCGGCTGAAGGGGTGGTCCGGGGTGTAGGGAGGTGCTCGCGAGCGCTGGCGGCGGTTTGGCAATGGCAGCGGTGCGAACGAGGGCGACGTGGGGGAGGAGAGGGTGGCGGGCGGCGGAAGTTGATCTGACGAGAGCTCGTCGGAGCAAGTGGAGGAGATGGGTTCCGAGGTTGAGAGAAGGGGTGGCAGCGGACTTCGTCGTGTTGCGGGTGCGGTCGCTGGGACAACGACGATGGATCTGGGTCGGCTCGTTGGCAGCTGGCGTTTTGGGGAAGAAAGACGGAAAGAGAGAGAGAGAGGGAAAATTAATATATATATAATATAATGATATATATATATATATATAGTATATATATATATTATATTATATATATATATATATATAATATATATATATATACTATATATATATATATATATAATATTATATATAATATATATAATATATATATATATATATATATATATATATATAATATAATATTAGGGTTAGGGTTTAAAATAATTAAAATAAATACTTTTGGGTACATAAAAATTAAACTAATTACATAATAATTATCTACAATTAAAAACGTACATGTTGTGCTATTACAACAGTTGATACGAAATAGTCAAAATATACCCATATTGTATAATTAAACAAGAATAATTAATAGATAAAATATATTTACTTATATTTAATGTGATAATTATCTACACGATAAAACGTACCAGTTATGCTAATACGACAGCTGATACGTAATAATTAAAATAATACAATAATTTACACAAATAATACGTAATTAATAATTCAATATAATACAAGAATTAATACGTAATAGTAATAATAATACGACGTATTATTTAAAATAATACGTAATAGTATCAGTAACACAACGGATAAATTCTAGAAATTTTCATTGCACTAAATTAATTTATAAATATCAAAACCATTTAAATAAATATAAAACTTAGACTTTAAATCACAGAAAATTTTTAGAAAATCGAAAAAAATACAAATACTCTTTTAAAAATCATAATTAAATATTTTAAAATACTAGAAAATTATTTTAACTAGTATTAAAAATTCATGGTCCTTACAAATTATGTGATAAATAGTATTTTTAGAATAATTAAGATAAATTAAAAGAATTTATTTCGGTAACAGAATCATTTTTGGACAATTATATTAATTAAAAAGAATTTATTTGAGAATGAAATCATTTTAGGAAAATTAGGAAAATTATAATAATTTAAAAAGAATTATCTTGGAAAAAGAATCATTTTAGAATAATTATAATAATTTTTAGAAATTATCTTGTGGAAGAAATCATTTTAGAATGATAAATATTTTTAAAAAGAAATTATTTGGGAAAATAGACTATTTTAAATTAATGAGGATTTATCTTATAAAACAATTATTTTTGAATTTATGAATTTATTCTTTTAAAAGATTATTTTTAAAATTATTATAATAAGAAAATAACTTATTTTGGAAAAAGGGATTATTTTGAAATTAAATTAAAAGAATTTAAATTGTAAAAGAAATTATTTTGAAGTAAATAAATTTATTATTTCAGAATATTATTTTAGAACAATTTTATGATTCAAATTCTTAATCTTGATTATCTGATATGGCATGATATTATTGCACATGATTTATTATGTCTTGTTGCGATGGAGAACCGTTGATAGTTATGACTTAGTGGCCTCGTGCGTTATGAATAGACTTAGCGACATGTGTGAGTGTGTTGACTGAGTTTAGGTGGTGAATCCGAGTTTCAATGAGGTTTATGGTTGACTTAGAAAATACAAGAGAGTTGGGATGGGGAAGTCCATGTTCATGTAATCGGATAAGGCTGTTGATGTATCTTCCAGGCTCGCGCCAGTGAATTCGTGTAGTCACTGGGGTTGGTTTGTTAGGCTAAAGTGAATTCGTGCAGTCACTTTAGTCAGTGAATTTGTGTAGTCACCCGAGTTCTGCTTGAGTTCGGACCAGGCCGAAATCGGATTGCGTGTAGTCCTCTAACCGATTCGTGTAGCGATATTGGATGCACATAGGGGATTTATGAACAGTCAGTATCCGATGACAGGAGCGTTGACTCTGTGTGAGATATGACCAGTGACCTGTTATAAGATGGCTAGTTATATGACCTTGTTTCTTAGCTAGGTATGATTTCTTGTGAGATATAGGCTAGTTGTGTTTCTCTTTGTACATAGATCGAGATTAATATTTATTTATTTATAATTCGAGACATATGGTATATACATGAGGGTTTCCTTGTTTGGATTATTTCGCTCGACGTACTATGTCTCGAGTTGTAGATTTTTAAATATTAATTCCATATAGTTGTATGACCTTGTGACTTGGATGATTATTCTGATCGCTAGCTGCATGATTTTGTTACCCGATTGATTTACGGATTCTTATGATTATCATGTTTTGGTAGTGGATTGCATGTTGATTTTGTTAGATTACCAGTTTCACGTTCTTTTGTCGTTTCGGTTATCGTGTCGTTTTCCGCTTGGGTTTTCGTTCGTTCTTTTCTTTTGTGGGGTCTTGCCGTGTGCCATGCACCCTGACGTATACTTGTTTTCTCTAGTGTACGTCAGACTTAGAGGAAGAACAGGTTCAACAGGAGCCAGAAGATTCTCAGCAGGAGTGCCTTGTAGATGAAGCAGAAGAAGAAGCCGAAGTTTAGTTATTCTCTCTAGTTATCGATGATCTTAGTTTACCTTGTAGCATTTCTTTTCCGCCTGTTCATTGTATTTTACATTTCTCTAGTATTCTTTGTTCAGATATGTATAAGGGCATGTTTGACCCGAATATTATGTCTCGGATGTTATCCCATATGTGATATGATATTTTTATTCTGAGTTTGTCTATTATATTCTTGCTGATTGCGATCGGGGACCTGTGTCTTCGCATTGTATTTTTTCCAGACGCTTAGCGTATTGGATTGAGAAAAAAAGAAAAAGAAAAAAAATAATAGCGTATATTTATTCTCAATCTAATACGTCGCGGGCTTGTTCACGTTCCGATTCCTGGGTATTTTGGGAAGCGGGGCGTGACAGATTCTAATCATTGTATTAGGGTTTAGTGAGAATTGAGAGTTTGTTCTCGATTCTAGTGAGATTGTGAGAGAGGGATTGTAATCTTTTCATACTCATAATCTAAAGAAGGTATTTTCCTTCGCCATATACTGAATTATGCTTGTGTTTCTGTCATCCTCTTCTCAACCCACCTTTGATAATTCCGCGATCAAAGGTGCTCACACGACAACTCGTATCAGATTTCATCCTCTAAACATGTCATAACAACCTATCTATTAAAATATTAAAAGTTATGGGAGTCGCACTGTCCAACACATGGAAAGAGTTGAAGACACGTGGAGAGCGGGCCGAACGCTTCCTCCGAAGAAAGAAGGCTGAGAGGAGCCAACCGACGGCTAATCCTTCGAACTCGAACTTCGCCTCCCGTGGTAAGGACAAGGCACCTGCAGCTGCTGTTGATGCTAATCAAACGTCACAACGGTAATCCCGAAGACAGCAAAAGGCTTCGAACCCGAAACTTCTAAAAGAGTACTCCTTTAAGGACGAAGATGTTCCAGCTATCTTCGAATCCCTCCTTGAAAACAACAAGATCAAGCTACCACCTATTGCAAATCAGGAGGAAGCTGACAACACTACGGATCCGAAGTACTGTGCGTACCATAGGAGGGTCCTTCATCCCACCAAGGATTGCTTTGCTCTCAAGAATAGCATCCAAACCTTGTTTGAAGCCGGCGTCATAATGCCGGGATAAGCCAAATGAGAATTGCAACACTTCGAAGAGTATACGAGTATGAACTGCTTCTCAATACTCCAATAGGTATGCGAGTCTAAACTGTTTCCCACTCTTTCACGGCAAGTACCTAGAGAGTTCTATGCCTGGTACTCTTAAGGATAACCCAGTCATCCAACTAAGTACAATATTAGACCCAGTTTCGCGAAGGAAGCTGGGGGTAGATGATTTATGTAACGGGAAGTTCCCGGAAGAATCCTACATGTAATTTTCTTAGGGATAACCCGATCATTACGAACAAAGTGATAAACACTAAACTCCCACTGTGATTTTGGAACACTCTTTTGCTGAGACGAGATTCGATTACTTCGTTGATCAATCTTCCCTCACGAAACTCTCATTCAAACTCTCACTACGTCTGTGCACTCAACACTCCCAGTGTTAGAGTCCAGACATAGTACTCAGAATTTTAATCTGCTAATCCTTGATGATTGTCAAACCCCTTTGTATTAAGTTCTTATCACTTAACACCAAAAAAAACCCGCTGAGTGATCGGTACAAGTCAACACTCTCACTGTAATTTGTACTCTCACTCTCACTGTTCATTTGGTCAAACCTTCCTACAGTTAGGACCGCAGTCAAAATCCCCTCTCGATTCCTTCAATGAACGAGAGGTCTACAAATTGAGTGATCAAACCTATAAAAGTTAGGATCATCTCACACTCCCACTCTCACCTGGTCAAACCTTCCTATAGTTAGGACCACAATCAAAATCCCCTCTCGATTCCTTCCATGAACGAGAGGTCTACTTTCAAACCGAGTGATCAAACCTTCCTACAGTTAGGATCATCTTAAACTCCCGCTTGGTCAAACCTTCCCACAGTAAGGACCAAAACCATAATTCACTCTCGATAAACGAGAAATCCATCTTTAATTCGATAATCAAACCTTTCGACAGTTAGGGTTATCCGAATCTTTTTGATTCTCGGAGTGGAGATCCCACTCTTAGTTTTACCTTCTCGGATTCTTGAAGTGGAGATCCCACTTTGAGTTTCCTTTTGTAACTGGAGATAGAATATAAAATTCTTCCTCTTCAGCTTTGGGAGATAGAATATAAAATTATTCCTCTCCCGTATCGGGTTCGTCTTTGCACCAAGAGAAGACATCATCTTTCAACTCCTAAAATCCGTGCCTCACACGCACGAGGAATTTTATCCCAAATCCTGAATAGGGATAAGTCAACGCCTAATACGTGTTGCCAGTTTAGTCTCTCACAGAGTAAAAAAGACACCAGAATACCAATCTGGGGTATTTTATCCTGAAGCCTAAGTAGGGATGAGTCAGTGCTTAACCCGAGTTGCTGGGTGATTTGTTCCCGTAAAAATGATCGAGTCTACGTATTCAGTATCATAGCAATAAAAATTCATACCTTTTATACATGAGGAATTTTATCCCGAATCCTAAGCAGGGATAAGTCAAGGCCTAACACGCGTTGCCGGTTAGTTATTAACCGTAAATAGAACAAAAGCACACATATTCAACATTGTGGCAGGTTGTTATTCATAACACCAAAATCCGTACTTCACACGCATGGTGAATTTTATCTCGAATCCTAAGCAGGGATATGTCAATACCTAACACATGTTGCCGGTTAGTTCTTAACCGTAAAAAGAACAAAAGCCCACATGTTCAACATTATGGCAGGTTGTTATTAATAACACCAAAATCCGTGCCTCATACGCACAGAGAATTTTATCTCGAATCCTAAGTAGGGATAAGTCAACGCCTAACACGCGTTGCCGGTCAGTCTTTTACCGTAAAAAGGACAAAAACCTACATATTCGATATTGTGGCAGATTGTTATTAATAACACCAAAATCCATGCCTCACTCGCACGAGGAATTTTATCCTGAATTCTAGGAAGGGATAAGTCAACGTCTAACACGCGTTGTCAGTTTAGTCTTTTACCGTTTGAAGAAGACACCGGAATCCGAGTCTGGGGACTTTTATCCCGAAGCCTAAGTAGGGATAAGTCAGCGTCTAATACGCGTTGTTGGGTAGTCTATTCTTGTGAGAAAGACGAAGTCTGCGTATTCAATATCGTAGTACTAAAGGAGTTAACTCTTTTAGCATAACGTTACATACGGAACGGACTTAAACAATCTGCATGCAAGCCCGATTTAAACGGTAATCGGTAAAGACACGTCAAATCCGTTGAAGGCTGAGGATTTACCAAAAATCCTAAGACAGCGTCTAACACGCGTTGCCGGGTAGTCTATTCCCGTGAGAAAGACGAAGTCTATGTATTCAATATCGTAGCACTAAAAGAGTTAACTCTTTTAGCATAACGTTACGTGCAGAACGGGTCTAAACAATCTGCATGCTAGCCCGACTCAAACGGTAGTCGGTAAAGGCAAATCAAACCCGTTGATGCCTGAGAATTTGCCAAAAATTCTATAAATGTGAGTCATTGACGTATCAGCTTCATTAGTTGGTCTCGTGACTTGAGCATCCAACGACTTTGGGATAAGATCCATATCTGCAGACGAAACAACTTTAATAGTTGGTCCTGCAGCCTAAAATTTGGGATCGCCATGCTCCAATACCTTAAGAGCCTAAACTGTGTAGACTCCAGTAAACGTACGAGTATAAACTGTGTTAACGCCGGTCAACGCGTTGCAACAAAGATAATCAGTTCAAAGTCAACTCAATGACACGAGTCAAAATTAACTCGCCAATTTCGATTCAAGATTTCGATAACGGTCAGACGATAAACGCAGCGCCAGAAAAACTTCATATATTTGACAAAACACTGAATAGACTAAAGGCTGAAGAAGTCAAGAATTGAAGCAGTTCACAGGTCATTTGACACCGACTGAAGGTGGGGGCCTATCATATCCAAAGCATCCCAGACTCCTCTATAAAAGAATGAGTCTGAAATACTTTGGAGAGGGTATCTGTAGACATCTAAAAATACTTATAGGTATCCACACACAGCTCGAGACAGAGAGAAGGTGATGAACGTCATTATCTAAGTCTAAGGGGATTATCCGACGCCGACAAACACATGAAGCGAAACGACAAACCGAATGGCCTATGCGCTCATCGGCCACCTCCAAAGGGCCCGTGCACTCGTCAGCCACCTCCAAGTGTCCCGCACGCTCACCGGCCATTAAATTGGTGAACTAAGTGGCATGCATGCCCGTCGGCCACCGTCAAGATGTCCATGCGTTCACAAAATGAATCGGGGAAGCGTACAAGTCAATGAAACGACGAAATACGCGTAACAACGAAACAAGTCAAAACCCAAAAAATAGATAAAGCCCCTGGCGACCGAGTCGCACTAAAGCGACCTGGCCAGACCAGTGGCTTGGCCATGGCCGAGCCACCGGGTGACTGTTCGGCCAGATCAGATCTAAAACGTGATTTTTCAGTTTTGACGGATTCTTGTAGGATTTGTTGGTTCCTGAGCATCCCAACTGATCTGATACTATGTTTAATTAGTTCTTAACCGAAAATAAGGAGGAATCCCTCGTTCTTATCCAAATATCCGCTTCCGATGCTTATAAATACGAGCTCGGGTGCTCAGTTCTCAGGGTTGGAGATCAAGAGGGTGAAACGCTGTCGAATCGGAGAGTGGAGACACGAATTTATAGCAAGGGTTAGCAGATCTTGGCGATCTCCTGTACATAAAGAGTGGAGTTCGAGAGATTCGAGACCCGTCCCCTATTCCTCCGGATTTAAGCTTGGTCTTAAATCTCGAGAAGAGCCGTGATCTCGCTTGGTTGAGATCATCGTTGCAGTGATTACTTCCTTCGTGAAGTAAGAGCTTTGATCACTAATCTATCAACCGGATCTGATCCGTAGCGGTTCATGGATATTAACGTCCCCGTCACATGCAATGTTCCCACGCAAGCAGCGGGTGATAAACGTCAATTGTGCTGTTTGACAAGAGTTGTAATCTTTATTTTTATTATATAAAGGAGATCTTATAAAAAGATTAACTTTTTTTTTCATTTGAGTTTATTGTAATGACCAAAGTTGTAATAGATTCGATAACAATGAA
Source organism: Asparagus officinalis (assembly GCF_001876935.1). Taxonomy (NCBI): domain Eukaryota; kingdom Viridiplantae; phylum Streptophyta; class Magnoliopsida; order Asparagales; family Asparagaceae; genus Asparagus; species Asparagus officinalis. Next base: position 115,960,239 of record NC_033798.1, on the reverse strand, counting down.
AACATCAACTTTTGACCCAAACAATTTCCTTCGAGAAACGAGGATATAGAGTTTGACTGGAGCCTTTGTGCAAACAGAAGCCCGGACTCTCTCCCTCAGGTGATATCGCCTCCACGGCGTGAGGGCGTGACTATCTACTACTCTGCCTCGTATGCATATTGTTGCACTGCCTATTTGACTACTACCTGCCTACTATATACACTGCCTATTTTGAATACTATCTCTACTACTGCACTGCCTATTTGACTACTATCTATCTGCTATTGTTACGCAAAAATGACTACTACTTCGATGTCGGATATTTCCTCTTCAACTACTCCTATTGTTGCTGGAGAGACCTCTGCGCCTAAGGTAGTCTTGGGGACTACAATCAAATTGAATGATACAAACTATCTGCTATGGGCGCAAGCTTTCCGCATCTTCATTGGTGCTCAGAGCAAACTCCCACATCTTCTAGCATCTCCACCACCCACCTCAGATCCCACCTACACTACATGGCTATCATCTGATTATTGTGTTATGACTTGGCTTCTCAACAGTATGGAAGCACAGATCAGTAGCAGCGTTATGTTTTTAACCACTGCGAAGGAGATGTGGGACAGCCTAAAGATTATGTACGGGAATGAGAAGAATGTTTCCCGTGTATTTGAAATTTATGAGCGACTGTTTGCGCTTAAACAGGGAGATAAGTCAGTTCCGGAATTCTTTGGTGAATTGAAGGGACTAATAGACGAACTAGAGATGCATCAGCCTGCAGTAGATGATGCAGCGTCGCTATTAGGGTATCGTCGTGATCTGGCAGTATCCAAATTTCTTTTTGGGTTGAACCCTAATTTACAGTCCTAGGTGAGGGGACAGATATTGGGTGGAGATATAATTCCCTCACTGACTGCTACATTCTCCAGAGTCATGCAGGTCTCTACTGGTATTTCTTCTGATACTATTGCACCATCTCCACCTACGATGGATCAGTCTGCCATGTTCTCTAATCGAGGCAGAGGCCGCGGTCGTGGTCGTGGCCGTGATTCAGGGGCAGGACGTGGCTCCTTTGGTGGGAGGCGAGGTGAATCTGATAAGGGCTCACGACAGTGTGGTCATTATGGGAGAACCAATTATATTTCTAATAAGTGCTGGAAGAAGTTTGGTCATCCTCAGTGGGCCCAGGTAGCTGATACAGAGTCGACTAACTCATCTATTTCTGCTACTACTTCTGGTGGTCCAGCTGTTACTGCTCCTACTGTTCAGATTTCTCAGGTAGATTATGAGAGGTTGTGCCAGCTAGAACTCTCTCAGACCATTTATTTTGCTACTCATGCATCCTCTTCAGGTATGGATGCTTACATAGCTTCTTCTCACAAACCCTGGGTACTAGATTCTGGAGCCTCATCTTATATGACAGGTATAAAGGATCACTTTATATCTTTACATATTTCTGATAAGTTTCCTTCTATCCGTATTGCTGATAGTACTCTTTCTCCAGTTCGTGGTGATGGAGTAGTTCATGCTACTTCCTCTTTAAAACTAACTGATGTGTTATATGTTCCCAAATTCCCTATTAGCCTATTATCCATTAGCAAGTTTACAAAACAAAATAATTGTAAAGTCACCTTCTTTCCATCTTATTGTGTTTTTCAGGACCTAGCAACTGGGATGAAGATTGGTCCGGGGCATGAGAGAGGAGGTATGTACTATTTGGACGACAATACGCCAGAGGCTGGCCTTGTTGCATCACAGTCTGACTCCACTTTTTTGTGGTACTGGCGTCTGGGTCATCCTTCACTACAAAAACTTAGATCGGTAGTTTCTGTTCAGCCATCTATTTCCTCTTTAGGTTGTGAGTCGTGTGAACTGGGTAAGCACCATCGTGCTACTTTTCAGAGTCGAGTCGATAAACGTAGTAGTTTTGCTTTTGAGTTGGTTCATTCCGATGTATGGGGTCCTTATCGTGTTCCCTCTGTGCAAGGTTTTTGATATTTTATTATCTTTGTTGATGATTTCTCTCGCAAGACGTGGCTTTATCTGTTAAAAGAGAGGTTAGAGGTCTTGCACGTTATTGAACTCTTTTATAATGAAATAAAAACTCAGTTCTCTACTTTTGTTCGTATTCTTCGTACTGATAATGCTTTGGAATATATGAAAAGTGATGTTTCAAAATTTTGTGCTCTTAATGGCATTATTCATCAGACTTCTTGCTCTCACACTTCACAATAAAATGGAGTTGCTGAGAGGAAGCATAGGAATATTCTAGATGTTGCTAGAACACTGATGATACATATGATTATTCTAAAGTATTTGTGGTCTGATGTTGTTCTCACTGTAAATTATTTGATTAATCGCATGCCTTCCTCTGTCCTTGATGGTTTAATACCATTCAATTATCTTTATCCTGATAAAAAACAATTCTCTGTGATTCTTCGTGTCTTTGGTTCTACGTGTTTGTTCAGGATTTAACTGCTAGTTTGGATAAGTTGTCATCTAGATCCATCAAATGTGTTTTTGTTGGATACTCTCGTACTCAAAAAGGGTATAGGTGTTATCATCCGTCCACCTGGAAATATTTTGTGTCTGCTGATGTTATATTTTTTGAGTATGTCCCATATTTTTCGTCTGGTTCCACTACTATTGGTTGTCCACAGGTACCACTATCTTCTTCTGCTCCTACTACTATTCCATTACCTGCTCCTGTAGCTCCTGCACCGAAGCCTCTACTGACATACTCTCGCCGTCCAAAAGTACATGCCCCTCCTTCATCTCCAGCTGTCGGTCCATCTCATGTTGAGACCTCTATTCCTTCTGACTTGGATATCCCTATTGCTCTTCGAAAAGGTAAACGGTCTTGCCCGAAATATCCTATATCTCTTTTTGTCTCTTATGACCATCTCAACCCATCTTTTCGTTAGTTTGCCTTGTCCTTGTCCACTGTATCTATACCTAGGTCATATGAGGAAGCTATGTTAGTACCAGTTTGGAAGCAGGCCATGGATGAGGAAATGAATGCACTACTTTCTAGAGGGACTTGGGACTTGGTTTCTCTTCCTACTGGAGCGACTGTGGTTGGTTGTAGATGGGTGTATACCCTAAAATATCGCCCCAATGGGTCTGTTGACCGTTATAAAGCTCGCCTGGTTGCTAAAGTTATACCCAGACATATGACGTCGACTATTTTAAAACCTTTTCTCCCATTGCTCGTCTCAACTCCATCAGAATTCTTTTCTCTCTGGCTGTTAATATGGATTGGGCGATGCACCAACTAGATGTGAAGAATGCTTTCCTTTATGGTGATTTGGACGAGGAGGTTTATATGGAGCAACCTCCTGGGTATGTTGCTCAGGGGGAGAATCTTATCTGCAGGCTGAGAAAGGCCATCTATGGGTTAAAGCAGAGTCCTCGAGCTTGGTTTGATAAGTTCAGCAAGGTTATTTCTAATGTTGGTTTCTAACGTTGTCAGTCTGATCACTCTGTCTTTCTTCGACGCACAACAACTGATTTGGTTATTTTAGCCGTATATGTTGATGATATTCTGCTGACTGGGAGTGACTCTATTGCCTTAGCTGAGACTAAGGAGTATCTAAACCGTCATTTTATCACTAAGGATATGAGAAAGCCAAAGTATTTTCTTGGGATTGAAGTTGCATATCAAAAACATGGTCTGTTGTTGTCCCAAAGGAAATATATGCTAGATTTACTAGAAGAAGCAGGTCTCTTGGAATGCAAACCTGCAAGCACTCCAATGGAGGCAAATGTTAATTTGTGGCGTGATGATACCTCTCTCTTAGATGATGTTGGACGATATAGGAGACTAATTGGGAAGCTAATATATTTGACAGTTACCAGACCTGATATTACTTTTGTAGTAGGTGTACTGAGCAGGTTTATGCACAAACCTAGAGAGGTTCATTGGACAGCAGCTCTGAAGATTTTGGCATATGTTAAGAGTTGTCTTGGCAAGGGATTGTTATATAAGAAGCATGGGCATACTCACATTTCGGCTTTCTCTGATGCTGGCTACGTAGGAGACATGGAAGATCGGAAGTCAACCTCAGAATTTTATACTTTTGTTGGAGGTAATCTTGTGACTTGGAGAAGTAAGAAACAAGATGTAGTATCACGATCTAGTGTAGAGGCCGAATATAGAGCAATGGCTCACACTACTTGTGAGATGGTGTGGCTAAGAAAGTTTATGACAGAGCTTGGTTTTGTTCAGCCTGGACACATGCCAATGCATTGCGACAACCAGTCTGTCATTTATATTGCACAGAATCCTGTGTTTCATGAGAGGACAAAACATATTGAAGTTGACTGCAATTTTGTCAGAGATGCTTGGGAGAAGAAGATAGTATCTCTCATATTCACTCCGTCCTCACAACAACTTGCTGATATTCTTACCAATGCTACTTCTTCAAAGGTGTTATCTACTATATGTGACAAGCTGGGCATGATAGACATCTATGCTCCAGCTTGAGGGAGAGTGTTAAGTTAAGTATTGGGTATTGGGTTAATGGGCTGTTACCCGTTAACCTTAACCCTATTTGTATGACTATATATATCTCTCTTGTTTCTCAATAAACAACAATTAGGGTTTTCTCTATTCTCTACAACTTAGTATTGTGTGGTTTTTAGTTAGAGAAAAATCATGTAAAGCTTAGAATTAACGTGGAATTTTTCCATAAAATATAAGATAATTTAGAAGAAGTTCTTCATACAACGGTTTCATTTTCTGCATAAGGTTTGGAACTGTGGGCACGTTATTCAGTTGCATGAAAGAAAAGTGGGTTTGTTAGCAATCTGGAGTCATCTTTATGATTTTAGACTTTTAGTTGTTATTGTTGCTTTACTATTTCCCTCTCATGATAAAATAACGTGTTTGCCATTTGAGCAAAGGTTTCACCTCGACTTGAACATCACTCCCTCCAGTTCATTGACAACCTCATCGGAGCTATGCTTTTGGGCCAATCACAAACTTCACAATGGGAGAAAATTCAGTTTTTATATTTCATTATTATGATCTTTCCTACACATGAGAACTAAAATTTCAATTTTCACATGGAGTCTTAAGGGGCTTTCTTTATTAATTAATTTTGTGTTTGTTTGACTTATTTGGTGAATTATGGGTAAAATATGGTGAATTTTGTGAATTTGATGTATGAGAATAAAAGGATAGATTTTATATAAGAGTTGTGTATTATGTAAGTTTATTTGTGAATTGGAGTTAACTTGATGAATTTGTGGTCGTTTGATTTATTTGATGTGGTTGTATTAAAACGGTGTTTTTTGTGAGTTTGATGTATAGGAAATTTGTGAGAGTTGTGCTGTGTAAGTTTATTTGGTTGGTGAAGAAATTTTGACTATTAATTTTGGTATCAGAATACATATACCTCTATATGAGTGAAACTTGAAAGGATTTTAATACAGTTCTGTTGGATCGAATCAAAACTGACACGACGGATACACACATAGTCGAGAGATTTTGGAGATTTTTAAGAACTGAAAAAAAAAAACTGGTTCTATTTCATTGACAGGAGAGTTTAGAAAAAAAAAACAACAACAAAACACTGACTACAACTTATAACCAACTTGTGACTTTGTTGTGATCCGAAAAAACAGCCCAGTACCACACATGACTCGTTCCACTAACACCTAATTAAGAATTCTAAGGTAGCTACCTAAACTAACTTAAACAAGCTAAAAACAGTTTTAACGTGATTAACTCAACATTCACACCCTTGATCATGTTGTACTTCCTTCACATCAATCTTCTCTCGCAACTCAACAAATCTTTGTCGACCAAGTGGCTTTGTTAGGATGTCGGCAAGTTGATCTTTAGTTCTAACATATTCCACTCCAATTTCTTCCTTTTGAACACAGTCACGAATGAAATGATACTTAGTATCAATGTGTTTACTTCTGTTGTGATGCATAGGATTCTTTGTCAGAGCAATGGCTGACTTATTATCTACATTGAGGATAGCTTTGACAGGTTCTCTGCCCTTTAACTCACTCAACAAACGCCCAAGCCAAACACCCTGGCATGCAGCTACTGTTGCGGCCACGTACTCAGCTTCACATGAGGAGAGTGCCACCACTCTTTGCTTTTGTGATAGCCATGTCACAGGATTTCCACCAAGAAAGAAGATAACCCCTGTTGTGCTCTTCTGATCATCGATATCACCAGCCAAGTCACTGTCGCTGTACCCAGTCAAGTGTTCCCCCAAATGCTTCTTCCTGTCATAACAACACCCAAAGTTTAGAGTGCCACGCACATACCTTAGTATTTGCTTCACGACAGTCATGTGAATCGTTGTAGGCGCTTCCATGTATCGGCTGACAACTCCAACTCAGTAAGCTAAATCAGGTCTTGTGTTAACTGGGTATCTCAGACTCCCTATGACACTTCTCTACAGAAACACATCAACTGGGAGACTGACATTCACTTTACTCATTTTAAGTCTCTGCTCCATGGGGATTTGACAGGGATTGTATTCGGCCATGCCAAGCTTCTCAAGGTATCTTTAGGGCATATACTGACTGAGACAGTGTGATGGAATGTGAATCTTGCTTCACTTTAATGCCCAGGTAGTATCTTAATAATCCAAGATCACTCATGTTAAACAGCCTATTCATCTGTTCTTTGAACTTTGCAATGTGTTCGACACTTGACCCAATGATAATAAGATCATCTACATAAACACCAACCACTTGAATTTCACCCCTCAGTTCTTTCTTATACACAGCATGCTCCATAGGACACTTGATGAACCCCAGTGACGGTAAGTACTTATCAAGCTTCGAATTCCATGTTCGAGGTGCTTGACGTAGTCCATATAATGCCTTCTTCAGCCTCAACACTTGTCCCTCATGGCCTTTGGCTTCGAATCCTACTGGTTGTGCTACATACACCTCTTCCTCTAGCTTGCCACTCAGAAACGCAGATTTTACATCCATGTGATGTACTTGCCAGTTCTTATGTGCTGCCAAAGCAATTAAGAGCCTTATAGTTTCTAATCGTGCAATCGGAGCAAACACTTTATTGAAATCTACTCCCAGTTTTTGTACATACCTCTTTGCCACGAGTCGAGCTTTATTTTTTTACTATCTCTCCTTCAGGATTTTTCTTCACCTTATATACCCATTTCAAGCCAATAGCACGATGCCCTTTTGGTAATTTTGCAAATTTCCATGTATTATTTCTCTCAATTGCTGCAATTTCTTCTGCCATGGCCTATTACCAACTCTCATTGCTTGTTGCTTCTTCAAAAGTTGCAGGTTCTTCTAAAGACAAGAAGCATAGCCCTGCTTCCTCGTCCATCTCAACTGTGTTATTGTACACATCTTGTGGAGAACGATACTTACGAGGCGTCTCCGAGCTTGTTGATTGTTCTCCAGCATCCTGTGCATGATTATGTCCTGAGGGAGTGTGAGTTGCAGTCACACCCCCAGAAGATTGCTCGATTGCTTGCTCATCCAAATTCTGTGCACATTCACCCTTCTCAAATTCATAATGCACGGTGAACACGTCACGTGAATGAACTCCAGAGTCTCCTCCTCCCTGTATATTCTCCCAATTCCACTCCTTATCCTCTTCAAATATTGTGTCCCTGCTTACTCTCAACTTCTTTGAGTTAGGATCATAGACTCTGTAGGCTTTTGACCCTGGCTCATACCCCAGAAACACCATTGGCATACTCCGTCATCTAACTTCTTTGTGTGTGGTTTTGTGATTTTCACGTGCACCAAACTACCAAATACTCTCATGTGATGTACCTTGGGTTTATGGCCAGTCCATTTCTCGTAAGGTGTTACGCCTTCGATACTCTTTGTTGGAGCTCTATTGAGTATATACACTACTGTCTTCACAGCTTCAACCCAGAATTCAGATGGAACGTGTTTGCTTTTCAGTAGGCTTCGAGCCATACCCACAACAGTTTGACTCCTCCTGGGAATATGGTGTTGTGAAGTATATTTTGATCCCCAGCAACTCACAATATTCATTGAATACAATTTTTATAAACTCACCATCCCTATCTGTCCGCAGAGCTCGGAGTTTTGAATTTGATTCCAGTTCTGCTCCTGCCTTTATCTTCTTGAAGACAATAAATGCTTCATCCTTGCTTCTCAAAATCTCGACCCACATGTATCTACTGGAGTCATCTACAATCAACATGAAATACTTATTGCCTCCTAGAGTTGTTGGAGAAATTGGACCGCACGGATCACAATGCACAAGTTGAAGTGGTCTATCAGCCCGAAAACTTGAGTTATGGGGAAATGGCGTGCGTGTTTTTTTCCCACCACACACCCATCACATTTTTTAATGACAGGCATTCCTATCACCATTCCCTTCTTCATCATGTTCCATAATGCTTGGAAGTTTAAATGACCATAACGGGCATGCCACAACTATTTAACTTCAGTTAACTTCCCCATTAAGCACACTAAGTGAGTTGTTTTCAAATTTAGGATGTACAATCTATTCCTTGATCTTCTTACTTTCGCCAGCAACTTTCTAGCTCTATCATACACCAACAGACATCTATCTTCTATTACAGTTTTGCATCTATTCTCATCCAGTTGGCCTAGGCTCACTATATTGCTACGCAGTCTAGGTATGAAATAAACACTTGTAAAGAGTCGATGCTCACCATTTTGACACTAAAACATTACAGTGCTTTTTCCTCCAATGTTCATAACAGAACCATCGCCAAACTTGACTTTGTCATTTACAGTTTCATCTAGTTCTGAGAACCACTCCTTGCAGCCCATCATGTGGTTGCTTGCTCCAGTGTCGAGAAACTAACCAGAGTTGTTGTGCACCGCCTCTTCTCCTTTGTTCAACTTTGGCTTCACTTTCTCCTCATAGAGCATCACTTCCTTTGTTGTCAGCTCTCTATGATTCTCACACTCACAAACTTCTGTCACCAAGAGTGTTGATTCATCATCATCCTCTTGTGCCTCCACAAAGTGAACTTTCTCATCCTTTAGTTCGACATTCCGAGACAAAATGTCCAAAATTTTAACAATTGTAGCACTTCACCTTAGTCTTGTCAAATCTACTCTCACGATAATTTGAATCATTTCCTCGACCACCTCGATTATGTCCACAACCATAATTGTGGCCACACCCACTTCCGTGGCCACGACTAGCACCACTCGATTATGTCCACAACCATAATTGTGGCCACACCCACTTCCGTGGCCACGACTAGCACCAGCTCCTCGTCCTTTAGATGAACCTGAGGAGCTTTCTCTATCTCCTTTTGCTTCTTTCCCTTTCCACTTCGCCTTTGCCAACATGACATGCTCTTCTTCATTTTCACCGAAACCCCACAATCGTTCCTCATGAGTCTTTAGCGATCCGATGACCTCCTCCACTGTCATCGACTTGAGATTACCAAATTGCTCAATTGTGGATGCAATCTGAAGGAACTTGGAGGTGACAACACAGAGGAGTTTCTTAACGACATAAGACTCATCTATCTTGTCACCCAATACACGAATCTTGTTGATAATAGTAGTCAGTTTTGTAGCAAAATCATCCATCGTCTCCGCTTCACGCATGAGAAGACCCTCAAACTCACTTCTCAGAGTCTGAATTTTTGCCTCCTTGACGTGCTCAGCGCCCATGTGCATTATCTTCAACATCTCCCATGCCTCCTTGGTCGTCTCCTTCTCAGCCAACACGAGAAGATTTCCTCAATGATAGCTTGATAGATGGCAGCAAGAGCCATCTGATCTTTCCGTGTCTCTACCTCATCATTGGGGTCAGTGGGCTCAATGGCGTCCTATATGCCTTGTGCACACATATACACCTTCATCTTGAGCACCCATGCGGAATAGTTTCTCTTCGTGAGCAGCGGGTACTGAAGAGAGACTGTCCCTTCTCTTCCAGATGGCTTCAGCGTCAATGTGTTACCAGTTCCACTGCTCGATGGTGTTACATCCGCCGGCATAATCTTTAGCATCCAATGCTAACCGAGCTCTGATACCAAATGTTGGATCGAATCAAAACCGACACGACGGATACACACACAGTCGAGAGATTTTGGAGATTTTTAAGTACTTAAAAAAACAGGTTCTATTTCATTGACAGGAGAGTTTAGAAAAAAACAACAAAACACTAACTACAACTTATAACCAACTTGTGACTTTGTTGTGATCCGAAAAACAGCCCGCTACCACACATGACTCGTTCCACTAACACCTAATTCAGAATTCTAAGGTAGCTACCTAAACTAACTTAAACAAGCTAAAAACAGTTTTAACGTGATTAACTCAACATATATATATATATATATATATATATAAACTACAAGTACTTTTCATAAATGTTTAGTAGCCTAGTGGAAAGTTTATGTTTTGGTGTTTTAAAAGGTCCATTGTTCGAGGCTTGCCAACGGTAAGCCGAGAAGTGTTTTATTTGAATTAATCTCTCATAAGTTCTAGTAGATCGTGGGTCGTGGGCCAATGAGCTGGGGATCAGGGCTAATCGTGCTGAGACGCTAAGTGACGCTTTGTTAGGTGCACTTTGCACTTCACACGGAGGTATCGGGGCGAGGTGGCACCACGAAGGTGCCTCGTAGGCTGCTTCGCAGCATGAGGACGAGCTACGCATTCACACGAGGGTGACCTTAGCGTTCTCGTAGTTTGACAAGGTTCGCTCGTTCGACGAAGTTCATCTGTCATACGAGGTTCACCTATTTGACGTTGTTCGTTCGTTCGATGAGGTTCGTCTGTCATATGAGGTTCGCCTGTTTAATGAGGTTCGCTCGATCGACAAGGTTCGTATGTCATACGAGGTTCGCCTGTTTGACTATGTTCTCTCGTTCGACAAGGTTCGTCTGTCATACAATGTTTACCTGTTTAACTACGTTCGTTTGTCAAACGAGGTTCGTCTGATTTGCTAAGATGTGACCCTCGTGTTTCATAGCAACGCGTCCATTGATTACCTCGTATTCAGCAGTTACCACATGCAGCAGTTATAATAGCATTAAGAGCAATTTAATGCATTGATGTTATAATCATAATTATCATTAAGAATTATAACGGTCACATTAATTGCTAATGACTCTTGAGCTGGCCTTAGAGACCTATAAATAGCACCCTTGAGCAGCTCTTGGTTGATGTTGGAAACTCTCTCACGAGCGTGGAATACGAACGTCAGTATAGAATATGAATGTCGGTATACCCACGCGAGCTTGGAATACGAACGTTAGATTGACGTTGTTGTTGTGCTGTTGCTGTAGAAACTATGCCTACAGGAACCCTGAAACCAAAAGGTTTTGAACCGTAAGGTTCTAAGATCGAGGAGATCTTTTGCCTTGACCGAAAGGTCTTATAGATCAAGGAGATCTTGACAGTACTGGGTTGGTGCACACCAGAGTACTGTACTGCTATTCTGGAAGCAGCTTGGCCTTAGGATCCTTACACCGGAGTATGCCAAATATTGCTTTAAGCATATCATTTCACAAACGCACAACAGTTAATTGAAAATTTTATAATAACAGTACATCATCCTTCACTGTTCAAATCAAGATTTAACCTTAATTTCTAACAATCTTAAAGTAATATTTCAGATCTACTAATGGATCCTGCGAGGACTCTTGGAGTGGATTGTCTTAAGTTAGAGAATTTTGATGGATCTAATTTCAACGCATGGCGTCGAAAAGTGATTTTTGGGATGCAACTCCTAAAAATCTACTATGTGGTTTCTGAGGAGAAACCTGACTTTGAAGAAGACTCAGAGTCTGAAGCCTCTTGGAATAAAGATGATCATTTCTGCAGGAGTTATCTCCTTAACTGTCTGGCTGATCATCTGGCAGATGCTTACACCAACAAGCCATCTGCAAAGGAAATCTTGAATGCTCTGGAGGAGCAATACAAAGATGAGGAGAAGCTTTCCAAGTCTCACCTCATTGACAAATTTCTGGACTTCAAGTTTGAAGATGGCACTGAGGTTTTGCCTCAAGTTAAAGAACTCGAAAAGCTTGTTATGAAGCTGAAGGATGAAAAGACCAGTCTTTGTCAAACCTTCATTTATGGTGTAATTGTCAACAAGCTTCCTCCATCTTGGATGTCGTTCTCCACAGACATCCGAAGAAGGAAAAGACATGTGACTTTATCTGATTTGAAGAGGTTCATTTGGATCGAGGACGAGATTCAGACTCGCACAAAGAATAAGCTCCTAGCTAAGCAGAAGGCGTCTGCTAACATTGTGGCTACTAACTCTAAGAATGGCACCAATTCTTCTAAGAAAAAGAAGTCTTTTAATAAAAAGAAGAATCATAATCCGAAGAACCTGAATGTTCAGAAGAAAGATTTCAAGAAGAGCGGCAAATGCTTCAATTATGGAAAGCAAGGACATTTTGCCAAAGACTGCAAAACACCAAAGAAGGGAATAGTACACAATGTTAATCAACTTGACAATTGTGTGGCTATACTCTTTCAGGTGACAACTCCTAACAAAGTCTCTGGTTGGTGGTTAGATACAGGTGCTACCTGTCATGTCTGCTCCAACAGAGATTTGTTCTCTTCCTATGTTGCTGCCAAAGAGAAAGTATCAATGGATGATCGTTCTGTGGTTCCTGTTCTTGGAATTAGGGTTGTGGGACTGACTCTTTTTTAGGGAAGACTCTCACATTAAAGGATGTGAAACATGTTCCCTCAATTACCAAAAACTTAGTTTCTGAAAGCCTGCTGTGTGATGCTGGTATGAGGCTAGATTTTCAAGGAGGAAAGACTATGTTATCTTTTAATAAAATATATTTTGGCAATGCATATCGTACTGATGGCATGTATAAGATCAGTACTATTGTACCCAACTCAGTTATAAATGAAGTATCCTCTTCTGCTTACTCCTTTGTATTATGGGATAGTAGGCTAGGACATGTGAATTATAGAAAGCTGTCTAGCATGAAGAAGTTAGGATTACTTTCAAAATATGGGGGTGATAAACCTGATAAGTGTGAAGTCTGTGCGCAAGCGAATCTGACAAGGAAGACATTTCCAAGTGTCACAAGGAGCACCAATCTATTGGATCTGATTCACCTCGATACTTGTGATTTCAAGAGCTTTGTCACTCGAGGCTGCATGAAGTACTTTATCATTTTTATTGATGACCACTCTCGCTTCTGCCACGTCTACCTGTTGAAATCTAAAGATGAAGCCTTCAGCAAGTTCGTCAAGTTTCGGACTCGAGTGGAGAAGCAGCTTGGACTTTAGGTGAAAAGACTCAGGAGTGACAGAGGAGGAGAGTACCGATCTAAGGAGTCGGAGGCATATTTTAAGGAGCATGGAATCATTGTTGAAACCACTACTCCGTATTCTTCGTAATCTAATGGAATTACATAAAGGAAAAATCGCACATTGACCGAGATGGTGAATTCGATACTAATCACATCCGGTCTACCTACATGCTATTGGGGAGAGGCTTTGCTGATGACAAACTGGATTCTGAACAGAGTACCCTATTCCAAAACTGATAGTACTCCTCATCACTTATGGTTGGGATATCCAGATCCTTTGGATAGTCTCAAAGTGTGGGGGTGTCTCGCATATGTTCGAGTTCCAGATATCAGAAGGCCTAAGCTCGGACCAAAGACAAACCGATGTGTATTTCTTAGCTTTGCTGAAGATAGTGATGCTTGCAGGTTCCTTGATCTTGGAACCAACTCCATCATCGAAGCTCGGGATGCAGAATTCTTTGAGGATAAGTTTATCAAAGATAAAGGATTATTGCTCAAAGATATAGCAAGGAATACTAGTACGTCAAACGCGCCAGAGGAGGCAGTTTCGTGAGAAACTGAAAGTATCAGTGATGAAGGAGTTACTGAACCATCTTCTAAGCGTGTCAGGAGACAGAAAGATTTTGGAGATGATTTCATCACCTATAATGTGGAAGGAGACCCACAGACTTTTCAAGAAGCAATGCAATCAACATACGTTCTTTTGTGAAAAGAAGCTATAGATGATGAGATGGATTCGTTGATCCAAAATCATACATGGGAGCTGGTGGATGTACCTGAAGGTGCTAGGCCTATCAGTTGCAAGTGGATCTTCAAGAAGAAGCTTCGTTCTGATGGTACAATTGAGAAGTAGAAAGCAAAACTGGTGGCGAAAGGATTCTCTCAGAGAGAAGGAATAGATTTCTTTGACATCTATGCACCAGTTTGCAGGATCACTACCATCAGAGTGCTTATCACATGGGCGGCGATAAAAAGGTTCGTTATACATCAGATGGATGTGAAGACTGTCTTTCTTAATAGAGACCTCACAGAAGAGATCTACATGGAGAAACCAGAAGGACTTGATGCTCCAGTTGGTAAAGTTTATAAACTTATTAAGTCTCTATATGGACTTAAGCAGACACCGAAACTCTACCATGAGAAGTTCGATGGTGTTGTTCGCAACAATGGGTATCAAGTCAGTGAGTCTGACAAGTGCCTATACATCAAGATCGTTAAAGGTAAGATGGTGATTATCTGCCTCTATGTGGATGATATGCTCATTGTCGGGAGTGATTTAGAGATAGTAACATCGACCAAGAAATTTCTATCAGCTCAGTTCAGTATGAAGGACCTTGGAACTGCGGACGTGATTCTCAGAATTAAAATCATATACTCTGAAGAGGGTATTGGATTGTCCCAATCTCATTATGTTGAGAGCATGCTAAGGAAGTATGACTACTATGACCTGTCAGAACTGTCAGTATCGTATGATTACAACAAGAAGCTTCAATCGAACATTGAAGACCAGTAGAGCAGCTAAGGTACTCAAAGATAATTGAAAGTCTTATGTACGCGATGAGTTGCATAAGGCCAGATATAGCATTTGCTGTAGAAATGCTTAGTAGGTTCACAAGTAATCCTGGAAAGCTTCACTGGGATGCTATCCAGAGATTGATGAGATACTTGAAAGGAACTACAGGTCTGGGCCTATTCTACACTAGATATCCGACTGTAATCGAAGGCTATTCAGATGTAAGTTGGTGCTCAGAACCAGATGAGTGCAGATCTACTGGAGGTTTTGTCTTCACCATGGGCGGAGCTGCCGTCTCGTGGAAATCTAAAAAGCAAACTATGATTACACAATCATCGATGTAATCTGAGTTCTTCGCACTCTGTGCTGTAGGAGATAAAGCTGAGTGACTCAGTTGTATTCTCTGAGACCTTCCATTGATAGAATTGTAAGGTGTAATTACAATCTATTATGATAATCAGGCAACGGGTGCTGTGGTAGCGAACTCATTGTTCAATGGAAAGAAGTGGACCATTCGTCTGAAGCATGGCTATTTGAGAGAACTCATTTGCCAAGGAGTCATCTCGGTGATTGACGTTCGGTCTTCAGAGAATGTGGCTGATCCTTCGACTAAAGGTCTAAAAAAGGACATAGTCAAAAGGACGTCTACTGCAATGTGTCTCAAAGTTTTGTGAGTCTTACAAATACTTACCATGTTCATCCAATTATTAGTTCAAAGCTTACGCTACTAATAATAAAGATAACTGGTTCAAAAGTCAAGTAAGATTTGCAAAGTTTGGTGAGTCTTACAAATACTTACCATTTCGTCAAGTTATTAGTTCAAAGCTTACGCTACTAATGACAAGATGATTAGTTTAAAAGTCAAGTAAGATTTACAAGTGAAATCCTATCATGTAAAGAGGTTGGCTGTTAAGCCTTAATGGGTCCAAAGCATTTCAGATGCGAGATGTTGGATAGGTAATATGCCTAAAGGACTCACCGATAATCCTATCATTTAAAGGGGTTGGTTGTTAAGCCTTAATGGTTCCAAAGCATTTCGGATACGGAGTGTTAGATAGGAAACACGCCTAACGGACTCACCTAGAATCCTATCATGAGAGAGGATGACTCTTAAGCCTTAATGAGTTCAAAGCATTTCGGATATAGGATGTTTGATAGGAAACATGCCTAAGGAACTCACCTATGCCTGGGTGGAGAATTGGCCGTCTCCTATGGTGTCTTATGGAAAGATACCTAGAGCCCTAGCAGAAACCAGGAATAGCATAGGGTCATAAATGTGCAAAGGTAAAGGCAAGTGTGGTTCAAAGTGAAAACTACCACAAATGAGTTTGATCTTGTGTGATCGCTGGATTTCAGACATATGCTGGTTCAAGTCTCTGCGACACCATGCATCTATCTTCTATTCAGTTGGTCTAAAGGGGATTCAAGTCCTTGCAACATCTACCTTATGCACAATGATTGAAACGACGACACCATAACACGACACTAGTTTAAAAACTTGTGGGGGATTATTGGATTTTTTAGTCAAAACTGCTTTCCAAAATGAGTTTTTAAACTATATATATATATATTAACTACAAGTACTTTTCATAAATGCTTAGTATCCTAGTGGAAAGTTTATGTTTTGGTGTTTCAAAAGGTCCCTTGTTCGAGGCTTGTTAACGACAAGCCAAGAAGTGTTTTATTTGAATTAATCCCTTATAAGTTCTAGTGGGTCGTGGGCCGTGGGCCGTGGGCCAATGAGCCGGGGATCAGGGCTAATCGGACTGAGACGCTAAGTAGCGTTTTGTTAGGCGCATTTTGTACTTCACACGGAGGCATCGGGGCGAGATGGTGCCACGTTGGCTGCCACTATGGTTGCCACGAAGGTGCCTCGCAGGCTACTTCGCAGCATGCGAACGAGCTACGTATTCGCACGAGGGTGACCCTAGCGTTCTCGTAGTTTGACAAGGTTCGCTCGTTCGACGAAGTTCATCTGTCATACGAGGTTCACCTGTTTGATGATGTTCGTTCAACGAGGTTCATCTGTTATACGATGTTCGACTGTTTGACGAGGTTCGCTCGATCGACGAGGTTCGTATGTCATACGAGGTTCGCCTGTTTGACTATGTTCGCTCGTTCGACGAGGTTTATCTACGAGGTTCGTTTGTTTGACGACGTCTGTTTGTCAAACGAGGTTCGTCTAATTTGCTGAGACGTGACCCTCGTGTTTCGTAGCAACGCGTCCATTGATTTCCTCGTATTCAGCAGTTACTGCATACAGTAGTTATAACAGCATTAAGAGTAATTTAATGCATTGATGTTATAATCTTAATTGTCATTAAGAATTGTAATTATCACATTAATTGCTAATGACTTTTGAGAAGCCTATAAATAGCGCCCTTGGGTAGCTCTTGGTTGATGTTGGAAACTCTCTCGCGAGCGTGGAATACGAACGTCGGTATAGAATATGAACATCGGTATACCCATGCGAGCTTGGAATACGAACGTCAGATTGACGTTGTTTTTGTGCTGTTGCTGCAGAACATGTGCCCGCAGGAACCCTGAAACCGAAAGGTTTTGAACTGTAAGGTTCTGAGATCGAGGAGATCTTTTGCCTTGACCGAAAGGTCTTATAGATTTAGGAAATATTGACAGTACTGGGTTGGTGCACACCAGAGTACTGTACTGCTATTCGTGGAAGCAGTTTGGCCTTAGGATCCTTGCACCGGAGTAGGCCAAATATTGCTTTAAACATAACGTTTCACAAACGCACATCAGTTAATTGAAAAATTTATAATAACAACACATCATCCTTCACTGTTCAAATCCAGATTTAACCTTAATTTCCAACAGTTTCTGCACATTTGTTCTTTGTTGACATTTCAGCATCAATATTATACGTATAGCAGCAATATATATATACAAGTATGCGGTAGGGTCATGACACAAGATATTCATACAGGTAGCTGAGAAAAAGATTACATATTCATCTGATCTCTCGCTTATAGAGTAGATAGTAAAAATGTCATCATCTATAATAGGGAAAAATAATAACCCCTAGCAACAATTGGATTAAAAAGAAGAGTGCAAACTGCAAAGTGTTATCCTTGAGGACGCTTTCATGTATTTGAAAGAAAAAAATATCAAGAGAGAAAATAGCATTTAAAGAAGCATCGCATTAACATGGCTTAGGAAACATTATTATAGAACAACTTAGATTGTAGTAAACAATCTAATCTATTGTATAATTCCTTATTACATTTGACTAGTCTCATACTCCTTTATAATTCACTAATCATGAACCCAACATATTTGAGCTATATATTTTTCTGACTTTCCTTTAGGAATTAGCTATTGGATTAAAAGTGAGACATGGGATTTTAAGTTAGCGGCTTAAATTAGGCTTTAGTGTTAGAATTGTGTCTTTGATTCTTTATATAACTTCATGAGAATTAGATAGCGTTAGAGATCTATCATGACTAGGAGATTGAGTCTCATCGTGATTATGAGTTTGAAATATTCTATTCTAAATAGAAAATTATGCTAGATATAAGGTTTTGGTTTCCCTATATATACGTTTTTCTATTATTGGAGGAAAAACCAAGGAGAGGGGAGAGAGCCAATATTCTTGTAATCTAGGATTAGAAGAGGGCGTAGCCTGACTCAAGAATATTGTGCGAGATGGGAGGGTTTTGTGGTCTTTATCCGTGCAAAAGATTATAACATTGGGATGGTTTCACAGTCTTTGTCCATTTAAAAGATTGTAAGGAGTGGGTTTTGAAGAGAATATGGAAGTTGATTATGTATGTGAAGTTGAGCGATTGTGAGATGAGAGTTGAGTGGTTACTCTTGTAGATCTCCCTAATACATATTAAATTTCTCGTACTGTTGCATTGTGGATGTAGGTCGAAGTTGATCAACCAAATCACGTAAATCTCGGTACTCTTTCTTCTTGATTGCGATTGTTTTCTATCTTATTGATTGTGAGTTTGCTTCAGAGTTGAGGAGATAGTAGTAGGGGAAGGAGGAACTAAAATTCCCCAACATTTAGCACTTAGTAATCATATTCTTCTTTTGCTTGGAAAATTGTTGGGTATTCAAATTCAGAGAGGGCCTATAATTGCTTGGCTTCATTTTTCCAAGACTTTTGGAGAGAATAATAACAAGGTATTCACCTAGGGATGTTAAATGGGTGGGTTTGGATATTAAATGGGCGGACCATAAATGGACGAACATGTTTTGCCCATTTGCCCATTTATGACCCATTTAATATTATTTAAATGGGCGAGTTTTGCCCGCCCATTTAATAAACGGACCGCTCATTTGCTCATTTAACTATAGTAGCTATATATATAATACTTTTGGGTTATTTTTTGTAAACTTTTAGGGGGCTTTTTGTAAACTATTAAGGGTTTTTTGCAAAATTTTTGGGGGGGCTTTTTGCAAACTTATTGGGGATTTTGATAAAATACGAACAAAGATAGGAACATAAACAAAGATAAACAAACAAAGGCAGACAAGTTCATGATTGAACTATTTACAAGCCTGGATAAAAGTACAGGCCTCACACATTTGCAAATTTAACCTCAGATTTCCAAACAAAAAATCAAAAGATCAATAACAAAAAAATTGTGAGAATATTTAAATGAATCAAGATAGAAAACACAAGGTATGTAAGGATCTGTATAAGATCAATAACTTCAAGATAGAAAACACAAGGTATGTAAGGATCTGTATAAGATCAATAACTTGATATAAATGCCATCATAACTATCAGCAACACGATCACGATTAGTAAGGACAATCTACTTAATTACTTGATAAACAAGAAGAGTAGTAAGTTCGCCTATAAACAAAATAGTAGCACAACTGCAGTCCACTTATTTCTCATCTTTCAAATGTTCAGGCATGAACATGATCATGACTGTAATGACCGTAAATTTTCAATACTGGTTTAAATAATTTTTCGGGTGTTTAAACATTAAATATTATTTTTCTAAAATAATATTTGTATTTTCCATAATTTCTTTAGAAATTTCTATAATTTAAAAATACGGTATTATATTATTTTAATGGTTTTGCTAATTATAAATTTAATTATTTCGGTGAAACTTTTTGAATTAATATTTAATTATTCATTGTTATTGTTATTATTATTTTGACCATAAATTTTTAATATTTATTTAAATAAAATTTATGATATTTTTAAATTATTTAAAGGGGTATTTTTCCCTGTGTTTTTTCTCTCACCGGTATTTCACTCTGTATCTCTCTTCCCCCTACCCCACTTCCCCAATTCACTCCCTGAATTCCGCACTCTCACCCACCTCGTGCTTCCCCCATTCCTCCTCAAAAACCCCCACGTCATTCACTCACTCACACGTCCCGCTCCCACCCCCTCTCTCCTCTATTATTCCTCAGCTAGCTCTCTCTCTCTCTCTCTCTCTCTCTCTCTTCTCTCTCTCTCTCTCTCTCTCTCTCTCTCTCTCCCTCTCTCTCTCTCTCTCCAATCAATCACTTCCTCACTCTCTTCCTCTCTCATTCTCTCTCTCTCTCCTGTTCATCTCTCTTCTCCCCCTCAACGCAACAGCCCAAGCCCCAGCTCCCTGAACCCACCGCCTCATGGCCCGCTGCCTGCGCCCTGAGCTCACCGACGCCGCCACAAACCGCGGGCTGCCAACACCGCCGACGACCTCCGCGCGCACCACCATCCCCAACGCCGCATCCCCCACTTCCCCATGCTCGCCACGCACCCCAGCCTTCCGAAACCACCAGCCCGCCTACCATTCCCGTCAACCGCCTTGCCTGGACCGCGCTGACCCGCCGCCAGCTCTCTAGCCCAGTCCCCACTCCACCGCCAGCCTTCCTCCCTCCTCGGCCAACCAGCAGCCGACCTGCAAAATTCCCCCCGCTTCCCCACGTGTCGCGCCACCGCCGCCTGAACCTCCCGCGGTGCCCCATCCACACGCTCCACCAGCCCGAACAACACCCCACAGCCAGCCTCTACCACTGACGAGCCCCCAAACCGACGCCCTCTCCTCCGTCCTCTCCTCCTTCCCTGTTACCAGGCAGCCGCCGACCAAACCCCCAGCCGCTCTCAGCCCTTATAGGCGCTCCTTCCGCTTCGTTACCGAAGCAGCACCCTACCGCCTGAATGCCATATCCGTACCATCTCTCCCGCTCGGCCTGCACACCAAGATCAGAACTCCGCCAAACCTCCTCCGCCTCTCTCTCCTTCTCCTTCTCGGCCCGAACCAATGACCACCTCAGAACTCGCCTTCACCCGCGACACCCCGCTGCCTGCGTCGCGTCCGATGCCTACCCGACAGCCCCGCTCCTCCTCTCGCTCGAGATTTCCACAGCACCAGCCGCTGCCGGGCCTTGACGCGCGCGCTGTCCGTGTCGAGAATCCCCGATATCCAACAGCCCCGCACCGCCGACGTCGATCCGTTTGACGCGGCGAGGCAAGATCCTGCTTCCCTTTGCTTTATCATTTTAATATTTATATCTGATTAATTAGTTGTGAAGATTATACTGATATGATATTATCTGCGTGGGTTTGTTGATAATATTGCGGTGGTTATATTTTGTGCAGTGATGCTATATATGATTAGTTTATGATTAATTTCGAAATGTTTTTGAAAGAAAGAATAATTTTGTAAAAGGAAGTATTCTGAACTATTATTATGAGAAATATTTTAAAAGAATTTATTTTGGAAGAAGTAATATTAAACAGAATATTTAAAGTTTATTTTAGAATTATTGTTATGAGAAAAGAATTTACTTTGTGTAAAAGGAATTATTTTAGAATAATAATTTAAAAGAGTGTGTTTTATAAAAAGATTATTTTAAATAAATAAATTTATGATTTTTAAAGATTACTTTTGGATTATTATAATGAGAAATAAATTTAAAAGAAATTATTTTGGAAAAAGAATTATTTTCTGAATTACATAGTTGCTGTTCATGATTACATTTCATGTTTTGTGAATATTTTACTATGTTCAACATGTCATGATGTGATTGCGTGAAATTAGTGTTATTATTATCTCCTTGTTGTGTTTGAGAACCTTAGTAGTTCATGACTTAGTGGTCTCGTGTGTCATGAACAGACCTAGTGACATGTGTGGATGTGTTGACTGAGTTTAGGTGGTGAACCCGAGTTTAATAGGGATTATGATTGTTGAATTAGAGAAAACGAGAAGAGTTAGGATGGGGAAGTTAATGTTCATGTGATCAGATAAGACTGTTGATGTATCTTCCAGACTAGAACCAGTGAACCGTTTCACACTGGGGTTAGTTTGTTTGGCCAAGTGAACCGTTTCGCACTTGGTCAGTAAAATCGTTTCGTCACCCGAGTTTTGCTTGAGTTCAGACCAGGCCAAAATCGGATTGTGTGTAGTCCTCTTACCGAACCGTTTTGCGGGTTTGGATGCACGTAGGGGATTTGTGAACAATCAGTTATCTGGTGATATGAGCGTTGACTCTGTGTGAGATGTGGACCAGTAACTTGTTATAGAATGGCTAGTTATATGACCTCGTTATTTAGATGATTATGGATTCTTGTGAGATGTAGGTCAGTTGTGTTTTTTTCATACATAGATCGGGGTTAATATTTAATTATCTACAATTTGAGACAGATGGTATATACATGAGGGTTTTCTTGTTTAGATTATTTCGCTCGACGTACTACGTCTCGAGTTGTAGATTTTTAAGTATTAATTTCATCTAGTGTATGACCTTGTGACTTGGATGATTTCTGATCGCTAGCTGTATGATCTCGTTACCTGTTTGATTTATGGATTCTTATGATTATCATGTTTTAGTAGTGAATTTGCATGTTGATTTTATCGGATTTCCAGATGCATGTTCTTTTATCAATTCTGTTATCATATCGTTTTCTGTTTAGGTTTTCGTTCGCTCTATTTGTTTTGTGGGATCTTGCCGTGTGTCATACACACTGACGTACACCTGTTTTCTCTGGTGTACATCAGACTTATAGGAAGAACAGGTTTAGCAGGAGCCAGAGGATTCTCAGCAGGAGTACCCTGTATACGGAGCAGAAGAAGGAGTCGATGCCTATTCTTTCCATTTATTAGTTGATGGTTCCGTTTACTCTTATAGTACTTCCCATTTTAGTTTGAACGATGTATTATATTTTTCTAGTATTCATTTGTTCATTTTGTATAAGGGCATGTTGACCCAAATATTATGTCTCGGATGTTATCCCATTTATGATATGACATTTTTATTCTAAGTTTGTCTATTATATTCTTACTGATTGTGATCGGGGACCTGTGACTTCATATTGTATTTATTTTCAGATGCTTAGCGTATTAGATTGAGAAAAAAAAAAGAGAAAACTAATGATAGTGTATATTCTTCTCAATCTAATACGTCGCGGGCTTGTTCACGATCCGATTCTCCTGTATTTTGGGAAGCGGGGCGTGACAGGTTTTAGTGGTGGCCCATGCAGGTCACGGTCTCGGTCACGGTCCCGAGTCCTCACTAGTAAGAATATAGTAGTCAATTTAGATACATATCATATTTCATCATTGAGACTATTCTTAAGCCCTTATTCTATTTTTTGTTAGATTTCATTTCATCCCTATCTTATCACTCTTTGACTCCGGAGTTTCCACGCTTCTTGTCCCATCGCTTCGTGATTACCCTCTCTTTGTATCTCTGATCTATCCTCGTTCCGGTCATTATTTTATGTGTTATTATTTTTACAACTATGTTTTCTTTGATTTGACTTATATATCGTTTAATTGTATTAATTTCTGTATTATTTATTATATTATTTTATGTATCATACACAGTGTTATATTGTGTGTTTTTCATTAAAAATATATACCATTACTTATATGTTTTTAATTGTTCAAGTCATATCACTAAGTGTTTTGCATTGCTCTAGGCTTCACACACACATTACATAGCATATCTGATATTCAAATTATTTTCTTGTGTTTAAAATATACTTTTGCATATTTATATTGTGTATGGGTGCGCTTATCTGTCATACCACCTGTTATTTACTTATGTTTTAGATTATTATTTATTGTTCGTATTTTTAGTAATATACTTTAATAAGTTCATGATTTTAATATTCTACATATGCAATATATCCTTATCCTTTACATTTTCAGTATATAGTTGTAACAATAAGTTTTGTCTTGTTTAGGTTATTTTAGTATGTAGTTGTAACAATAAGTTTTGTCTTGTTTAGGTTATTTTAGTATGTTCTCAATTGGTTTCGTTATTTCTAAGAGCAATGTATTTATACTTTAATATTCAAGCATTTATTCATACTGTTAGGTTGGTTTCGTTATTTCTAAGAGCAATGTATTTATACTTTAATATTCAAGCATTTATTCATACTGTTAGGATTAGGGTTTGGGTTACTATTTATATAGGTTTTTGTAATATTACCTTGTATCCTTGAATATTGCTCTTTTATAACTAATATAAAATATTATTTTAAATAGTGTTTGTGGGTATGTATAACATTTACTCATGGGTTGTTTATAGTGTATTTACACATTTGTTGTTGTTGCTTCGTTTTCGATATGTATTGTTTTGTCATTGTGACAACATACATTGTATATGCGTGTTATTTTTCAGTACTTATTTTATGATATTTTTAGATTTTTACGTCTTTTATTGTGTTATTAGTTGTTGTTAATTCTCTATTCATTATTTTCGCTTACTTATGTTATGTTTTATTTTCCATTCTTTTATAATTACTATTCTCTTTCATTATAGTGTATTCACGTAGATTATTATATTTACGATGTATATTTTTATTGATTTATAGTCATTCATTATTTTTTGTATCAACTGTGTATCTAAAATATATCGGTGTATTTATTATATAGAATTATGTTCTTCTTATATTTTCATTTGCTTATATACCTATTTTACCTTTCATAGTTTTTGTTTTATATATCGTACTTCCTTATCTAGTAGTATGTTTGTGAGTTTGAGTATTATTAGTAAGCATTTATGTTACAATGTATTCTACGATTTTTGTATGTGTTGAGTTATCTTGAGTTTTATACTGTCAGTTTGTTCGTTACTTATTTAAATGCATTGAGTCTTTCATTTATGTTTCTTCTTATCAGATTTGTATTTTTCATTATTTTAACTTGAATGCATTGAGTCTTTCATTTATGTTTCTTCTTATCAGATTTGTATTTTTCATTATTTTAACTTGTATTGGTTTACATCGTGTTACTCTTCTGTGTCGTCTATCTTATTTTTGTATTTTTCGTAGATCATATTATATCAATATTGTTTTATTCTTATATTTTTCTTTGGATAGGAGTTGTTATTTTTCGGTGTGTGAGTGTGTAGTGTTATGGCTTTATGGTTTGTGAATAGGGTTATTAAAGGTTGTTACAATGTTGGTGTTTGTTTAGCTTTGATTTTTATATCTTTACATATTGTATTTTGGTCACGTATTTAGTCGTAATATTTTTGTAGTTGGTGTGTCTTATATTTATGGAGTGTATTCTTACTCGTTTCTTTTTTTTTCACGTCATAATTTGTGTATTGCTATACTTATTGTGATTCAGTATTTATTATGTTTTTATTATAATTTTTGTTTGTGGTCACGTTATAGTGTAATTATTTTTATTTTGTGTTACATTTATTTTATTAATTCTACGTATTGTACATGTATTTATACATGTTTGATGTGTATGTTACCACATAATTTTGTCACATTTTACTTTTCATGTACGTGTTTTATTACCATTATTATTTGGATACTTATCAAGTTATATGTTTTTCTTGTATGTTGTTTTATGTTATCTTTAATTTTATTAATTTATTAGTTTATTTGTGTTACTTGGGTTATATTATTAATTAGTTAACATAGTTATTTCTTTTACGTTTCATCGGTAGTTTCATTTAGTATATCTCATTTCATTCTTTACTTCCAATTACATCTATCATCATTGTTTGATTTAATTTATCAATCATTTTATCTTTCTTAGTTTTGTTTGTGTTTTGCTTACTTATTGTTTGATTTAATTTATCAATCATTTTATCTTTCTTAGTTTTGTTTGTGTTTTGCTTACTTATTTTCTTTATACAGTTTCTTATTCATTTTAATACTTACTTTTTATTTTGTTCCTTGTCTATGTTAGTCTGCTTCATTTATTTAGTCATAATATTTATATAAAGTGTGTGTTTTTGATAATTATTGCTGTGATATACGTCTATAATTATCTGTTTTGTTTTTATGTGATATACTACATATAATTCTTTTTTACATGTTGTTGTGTCATATCACCTTATCCTTCCATGATTATCTGTCTTGTATTGTTTTGTATATCATATCTTTTTGGTTTATGTTCAACTACCTTCTAATATTCCACTTGCATTATACTGCTTATTTTTACATAATTATATTATTTGTCGCATTCTAATTTCCGTGTATGCATTTTGTAAATTCCTAATATTTGTGTAATGAATTATTTATCTGCTAAATTTTGCATACTGCTTTACATGATTATTTGATTGTATAATTAATAATTGTGTTTCGCTACTTATATTTGACTATCTTTGTATCTTTTCTATGTTTCAGACTACTTTTCATCATACCATCAATTAAATATGTTTTTTTATTTGTGTTTATTTTGTATGTATTATTATTTGAATTACTTTATTGTTTTACAGGGTATTTATTCTTATTATGTTGATTGATACCTTCTCCCATTACTTATTTGATGATTACGCGATTTGTATTTCTTTTGTTTTAAGTTACACTATATCTTTTATCATAATAATCTTGTTGTATGTAATATATATTCTGTACTTTGAATGATTCGTGTATTACGCATTTGTGTTCATGTTAATATATATATATTTATAATTTCTATGTATTTCTTCTAAGACAATTGCCACCTTTTGTGTCTCGTATGTATTGAATACTAGAATATTTTATTATTGTGATACTGCTGCATATATTATGACATAAATTTTTTTTATACGCTACTAATTGTTTTTTTATGTATTAATCGTGAATTGCTTGATATCACATTATACTAGTATACAAATATTTATTTTTACATTGTTATATGTCTATTTCTGTGCTTTTTGATAAATACTTTGTAATTTATTTTTTTAAGTGTGTTTGACTATATTGATATTACGAATTAATTGTGAGGTTATAACTTTATCCTTTGATATGTTTATATTATTAAATTGATGTTATGTTATTTTGATGATTGAAGTAATTTTTCATCCACCTTTATGAAAAAAATTTACTCATGTGTGTTATGATATTGTTATTATGGTCTACTATATACATGCTGAATCTTAGCTGTCATATTTTATATCTTAAATTGTGTCGTTATTGTTTTACATTCTCCTCTGCTTATGGATATCATTCCATATCTATGTCCTTGGATTCTTTCTGCATCATTTTATTTTAAATTCCGAGGAAGGAATTTGTTTTAAGGGGGGTAGGATGTAATGACCGTAAATTTTCAATACTGGTTTAAATAATTTTTCTGGTGTTTAAACATTAAATATTATTTTTTTTAAAATAATATTTGTATTTTCCCTAATTTCTCTAGAAATTTCTATGATTTAAAAATATGGTATTATATTATTTTAATGGTTTTGCTAATTATAAATTTAATTGTTTCAGTGAAACTTTTTGAATTAATATTTAATTATTCATTGTTATTGTTATTATTATTTTGACCATAAATTTTTAATATTTATTTAAATAAATGTTATGATATTTTTAAATTATTTAAATGGGTATTTTTCCCTGTGTTTTTTCTCTCACCGGTATTTCACTCAATATCTCTCTTCCCCCTATCCCACTTCCCCAATTCACTCCCTAAATTCCGCACTCTCACCCACCTCGTGCTTCCCCCACTCCTCCTCAAAAACCCCCACGTTATTCACTCACTCACACGTCCCGCTCCCACCCCCTCTCTCCTCTATTATTCCTCAGCTAGCTCTCTCTCTCTCTCTCTCTCTCTCTCTCCTTGTATTCTGAATCTATCCTCGTCCGGTCTATTATTTATGTGTTATTATTTTTACAACTAATGTTTCTTGATTTGACTTATATATCGTTAATTGTAGTATAATTTCTGTGTATTTTTATATTATTTTATGTATCATACACAGTGTTATATTGTGTGTTTTCATTAAAAATATATACCATTACTTTATATGTTTTAATTGTTCAAGTCATATCACTAATGTTTTGCGTTGCTCTAGGCTTCACACACACATTACATAGCATATCTGATATCACAATTATTTTCTGTGTTTAAAAATATACTTTGCATATTTTATTGTGTTGGGTGCGCTTATCTGTCATACCACCTGTATTTTACTTATGTTTTAGATATTATTTATTGTTCGTATTTTGAGTAATATACTTTAATAAGTTCATGATTTTAATATTCTACATATGCAATATATCCTTATCCTTTACATTTTCAAGTATATAGTTGTAACAATAAGTTTGTCTTGTTTAGGTTATTTTAGTATGTCTCAATTGGTTTCGTTATTTCTAAGAGCAATGTATTAATACTTAATATTCAAGCATTTATTCATACTGTTAGGATTAGGGTTGGGTTATATTTATATAGGTTTTGTAATATTAGTTGTATCCTTGAATATTGCTCTTTATAACTAATAAAATATTATTTTAAATAGTGTTGTGTGGGTATGTATAAATTTACTCATGGTGTTTATAGTGTATTTACACATTGTTTGTTGTTGCTTCGTTTTCGATATGTATTGTTTTGTCATTTGACAACATACATTGTAATGCGGTTATTTTTTCCAGTACTTATTTATGAATTTTTTTAGATTTTTACGTCTTTTATTGTGTTATTAGTTTGTTGTTAATTCTCTATTCATTATTTCGCTTACTTATGTTATGTTTTATTTTCCATTCTTTTATAATTACTATTCTCTTTCATTATAGTGTATTCAGTAGATTTTTATATTTACGATGTATATTTTATTGATTTATAGCATTCATTATTTTTGTATCACAACTGTGTATCTAAAATATATCGGTGGATTATTATATAGAATTATGTTCTTTTATATTTTCATTTGCTTATATACCTATTTTACCTTTCATAGTTTTTGTTTTATATATCGTACTTCCTTATTAGTAGTATGTTTGTGGAGTTTGAGTATTATTAGTAGCCATTTATGTTACAATGTATTCTACGATTTTTGTATGTGTTTGATTATTTGAGTTTTATACTGTCAGTTTGTTCGTTACTTATTTAAATGCATTGAGTCTTCTTTATGTTCTTCTTATCAGATGTATTTTCATTATTTAACTTGTATTGGTTTAACATCGTGTTACTCTTCTGTGTCGTCTATCTTATTTTTGTATTTTTCGTAGATCATATTATATCATAATTGTTTTATCTTATATTTTCTTTGGATAGGATTGTTATTTTTCGGTGTGTGAGTGTGTAGTGTTATGGCTTTATGGTTTGTGAATAGGTTATTAAAGGTGTTACAATGTTGGTGTTTGTTTAGCTTGATTTTTATATCTTTACATATTGTATTTTTGGTCACGTATTTAGTGCGTAATATTTTTGTAGTTGGTGTGTCTTATATTTATGGCGAGGCAAGATCCCGCTTCACTTTGCTTCGTCATTTTAATATTTATATCTGATTAATTAGTTGTGTAGATTATACTGATATTATATTATCTGCATGGGTTTGTTGATAATACTGCGGTGGTTATATTTTGTGCAGTGATGCTATATATGATTAGTATACGATTAATTTCGAAATGTTTTTGAAAGAAAGAATAATTTTGTAAAAGGGAGTTATTCTGAACTATTATTATGAGAAATATTTTAAAAGAATTTATTTTGGAAGAAGTAATATTAAATAGAATATTTAAAGATTATTTTAGAATTATTATAATGAGAAAAGAATTTACTTTGTGTAAAAGGAATTATTTTAGAATAATAATTTAAAAGAGTTTATTTTATAAAAATATTGATTTAAATAAATACATTTATGATTTTTAAAGACTACTTTTGGATTATTATAATGAGAAATAAATTTAAAAGAAATTATTTTGGAAAAAGAATTATTTTCTGAATTACATAGTTGCTGTTCATGATTACATTTTATGTTTTTTGAATATTTTACTGTATTCGACATGTCATGATGTGATTGCGTGAAATTAGTGTTATTATTATCTCCTTGTTGTGTTTGAGAACCTTAGTAGTTCATGACTTAGTGGTCTCGTGCGTCATGAACAGACCTAGTGATAATTGTGGGTGTGTTGACTGAGTTTAGGTGGTGAACCCGAGTTTAATAGGGATTATGATTGTTGAATTAGAGAAAACGAGAAGAGTTGGGATGGGAAAGTTAAAGTTCATGTGATCGGATAAGACTGTTGATGTATCTTCCAGACTAGAACCAGTGAACCGCCTCGCACTGGGGTTAGTTTGTTGGGCCAAGTGAACCGTTTCGTACTTGGTCAGTGAAATCGTTTCGTCACCCGATTTTTGCTTGAGTTCGGACCAGGCCGAAATCGGATTGCATGTAGTCCTCTCACCGAACCGTTTTGCGGGTTTGGATGCACGTAGGAGATTTGTGAACAGTCAGTTATCCGGTGATATGAGCGTTGACTCTGTGTGAGATGCGGACCAGTAACTTGTTATAGAATGACTTGTTACATGACCTCGTTATTTAGATGATTAGGGATTCTTGTGAGATGTAGGCCAGTTGTGTTTTTTTCATACATAGATCGGAGTTAATATTTAATTATCTACAATTTGAGACAGATGGTATATACATGAGGGTTTCCTTGTTTGGATTATTTCGCTCGACGTACTACGTCTCGAGTTGTAGATTTTTAAGTATTAATTTCATCTAGTGTATGACCTTGTGACTTGGATGATTTCTGATCGCTAGCTGCATGATCTCGTTACCCGTTTGATTTATGGATTCTTATGATTATCATGTTTTAGTAGTGAATTTACATGTTGATTTTATCGGATTTCCAGATGCATGTTCTTTTATCAATTCTGTTATCGTATCGTTTTCTGTTTGGGTTTTCGTTCGCTCTATTTGTTTTGTTGGATCTTGCCCTGTGCCATACACGCTGACGTACACCTGTTTTCTCTGGTGTACGTCAGACTTATAGGAAGAACAGGTTTAGCAGGAGCCAGAGGATTCTCAGCAGGAGTACCCTGTATACGGAGCAGAAGAAGGTGTCGAAGCCTATTCTTTCCATTTATTAGTTGATGGTTCTGTTTACTCTCATAGTACTTCCCATTTTAGTTTGAACGATGTATTATATTTCTCTAGTATTCATTTGTTCATTTTGTATAGTTTGAACGATGTATTATATTTCTCTAGTATTCATTTGTTCATTTTGTATAAGGGCATGTTGACCCGAATATTATGTCTCGGATGTTATCCCATTTATGATATGATATTTTTATTCTAAGTTTGTCTACTATATTCTTACTGATTGTGATCGGGGACCTGTGACTTCATATTGTATTTATTTTCAGACGCTTAGCGTATTGGATTGAGAAGAAAAAAAAGAGAAAACAAATGATAGTGTATATTCTTCTCAATCTAATACGTCGCGGGCTTGTTCACGATCCGATTCCCCTGTATTTTGGGAAGCGGGACGTGACAGGTTTTAGTGATGGCCCATGCAGGTCACTGTTCCGAGTCCTCACTAGTAAGAATATAGTAGTCAATTTAGATACATATCATATTTCATCATTGAGACTATTCTTAAGCCCTTATTCAATTTTTGTTAGATTTCATTTCGTCCCTATCTTATCACTCTTTGACTCCGGAGTTTTCACGGTTCTTGTCCCATCGCTTCGTGATTACCCTCTCTTTGTATCTCTGATCTATCCTCGTTCCGTTCATTATTTTATGTGTTATTATTTTTACAACTATGTTTTCTTTGATTTGACTTATATATCGTTTAATTGTATTAATTTCTGTATTATTTATTATATTATTTTATGTATCATACACAGTGTTATATTGTGTGTTTTTCATTAAAAATATATACCATTACTTATATGTTTTTAATTGTTAAAGTCATATCACTAAGTGTTTTGCATTGTTCTAGGCTTCACACACACATTACATAGCATATCTGATATTCAGATTATTTTCTTGTGTTTAAAATATACTTTTGCATATTTATATTGTGTATGTGTGCGCTTATCTGTCTTACTACCTGTTATTTACTTATGTTTTAGATTATTATACATTGTTCGTATTTTTAGTAATATACTTTAATAAGTTCATGATTTTAATATTCTACATATGCAATATATCATTATCCTTTACATTTTCAGTATATAGTTGTAACAATAAGTTTTGTCTTGTTTAGGTTATTTTAGTATGTTCTCAATTGGTTTCGTTATTTCTAAGAGCAATGTATTTATACTTTAATATTCAAGCATTTATTCATACTGTTAGGTTTAGGGTTTGGGTTACTATTCATATAGGTTTTTGTAATATTACCTTGTATCCTTGAATATTGCTCTTTTATAACTAATGTAAAATATTATTTTAAATAGCGTTTGTGGGTATGTATAACATTTACTCATGGGTTGTTTATAGTGTATTTACACATTTGTTGTTATTGCTTCCTTTTCGATATGTATTGTTTTGTCATTGTGACAATATACATTGTATATGCGTGTTATTTTTCAGTACTTATTTTATGATATTTTTAGATTTTTACGTCTTTTATTATGTTATTAGTTGTTGTTCATTCTCTATTCATTATTTTCGTTTACTTATGTTATGTTTTATTTTCCATTCTTTTATAATTACTATTCTCTTTCATTATAGTGTATTCACGCTTATGTTATGTTTTATTTTCCATTCTTTTATAATTACTATTCTCTTTCATTATAGTGTATTCACGTAGATTATTATATTTACGATGTATATTTTTATTGATTTATAGTCATTCATTATTTTTAGTATCAACTATGTATCTAAAATATATCGGTGTATTTATTATATAGAATTATGCTCTTCTTATCTTTTCATTTGCTTATATACCTATTTTACCTTTCATAGTTTTTGTTTTATATATCGTACTTCCTTATCTAGTAGTATGTTTGTGAGTTTGAGTATTATTAGTAAGCATTTATATTACAGTGTATTTTACGATTTTTGTATGTGTTGAGTTATCTTGAGTTTTATACTGTCAGTTTGTTCGTTACTTATTTAAATGCATTGACTCTTTCATTTATGTTTCTTCTTATCAGATTTGTATTTTTCATTATTTTAACTTGTATTGTTTTACATCGTGTTACTCTTCTGTTTCATCTATCTTATTTTTGTATTTTTCGTAGATCATATTTTA
Organism: Asparagus officinalis; assembly: GCF_001876935.1. Classification (NCBI taxonomy): domain Eukaryota; kingdom Viridiplantae; phylum Streptophyta; class Magnoliopsida; order Asparagales; family Asparagaceae; genus Asparagus; species Asparagus officinalis. Next base: position 115,927,127 of record NC_033798.1, on the reverse strand, counting down.
TCAATATCGTTTTATTCTTATATTTTTCTTTGGATAGGAGTTGTTATTTTTCGATGTGTGAGTGTGTAGTGTTATGGCTTTATGGTTTGTGAATAAGGTTATTAAAGGTTGTTACAATGTTGGTGTTTGTTTAGCTTTGATTTTTTTATTTTTACATATTGTATTTTGGTCACGTATTTAGTCGTAATATTTTTGTAGTTGGTGTTTCTTATATTTATGGAGTGTATTCTTACTCGTTTCTTTTTTTTCACGTCTTAATTTGTGTATTGCTATACTTATTGTTATTCAGTATTTATTATGTTTTTATTATAATTTTTGTTTGTGGTCACGTTATAGTGTAATTATTTTTATTTTGTGTTACATTTATTTTATTAATTCTACGTATTGTACATGTATTTATACATGTTTGATGTGTATGTTACCACATAATTTTGGTCACATTTTACTTTTCATGTACGTGTTTTATTACCATTATTATTTGGATACTTATCAAGTTATATGTTTTTCTTATATGTCGTTTTATGTTATCTTTAATTGTATATGTTTTTCTTATATGTCGTTTTATGTTATCTTTAATTTTATTAATTTATTAGTTTATTTGTGTTACTTGGGTAATATTATTTATTAGTTAACATAGTTATTTCTTTTACGTTTCATCGGTAGTTTCATTTAGTATATCTCATTTCATTCTTTACTTCCAATTACATCTATCATCATTGTTTGATTTAATTTATCAATCATTTCATCTTTCTTAGTTTTATTTGTGTTTTGCTTACTTATTTTCTATATACAGTTTCTTATTCATTCTAATACTTACTTTTATTTTGTTCCTTATCCATGTTAGTCTTCTTCATTTATTTAGTCATAATATTTATATAAAGTGTGTGTTTTTGATAATTATTGCTGTGATATACGTCTATAATTATATGTTTTGTTTTTATGTGATTTACTACATATAATTCATTTTTATATGTTGTTGTGTCATATCACCTTGTCCTTCCATGATTATCTGCCTTGTATTGTTTTATGTATCATATCTTTTTGGTTTATGTTCAATTACCTTCTAATATTTCACTTGTATTGTGCTGCTTATTTTTACATAATTATATTATTTGTCGCATTCTAATTTTCGTGTATACATTTTGTAAATTCCTAATATTTGTGTAATGAATTATTTATCTGCTAAATTTTGCATACTGCTTTACATGATTATTTGATTGTATAATTAATAATTGTGTTTCGCTACTTATATTTGACTATCTTTGTATCTTTTCTATGTTTCAGACTACTTTTCTTCATTCCATCAATTAAATATGTTTTTTTATTTGTGTTTATTTTGTATGTATTATTATTCGGATTACTTTATTGTTTTACAGGTTATTTATTCTTATTATGTTGATTGATACCTTCTCCCATTACTTATTTGATGATTACGCGATTTGTATTTCTTTTGTTTTAAGTTACACTATATCTTTTATCATAATAATCTTGTTGTATGTAATATATATTCTGCACTTTGAATGATTCGTGTATTACGCATTTGTGTTCATGTTATTATATATATATATTTATAATTTCTATGTATTTCTTCTAAGACAATTGCCACCTTTTGTGTCTCGTATGTATTGAATACTAGCATATTTTATTATTGTGATACTGCTGCATATATTATGACATAATTAAATTTTTTCATACACTACTAATTGTTCTTTTATGTATTAATCCTGAATTGCTTGATATCACATTATACTAGTATACAAATATTTATTTTTACATTATTATATGTCTATTTCTGTGCCTTTTGATAAATACTTTGTAATTTATTTTTCTAAGTGTGTTTGACTATATTGATATTACGAATTAATTGTGAGGTTATAACTTTATCCTTTGATATGTATATATTATTAAATTGATGTCATGTTATTTTGATGATTGAAGTAATTTTTCATCCACCTTTATGAAAAAAATTTACTCATGTGTGTTATGATATTGTTATTATGGTCTACTATATACATGCTGAATCTTAGTGAAAAAAATTTACTCATGTGTGTTATGATATTGTTATTATGGTCTACTATATACATGCTGAATCTTAGATGTTATATTTTATATCTTAAATTGTGTTGTTATTGTTTTACATTCTCATCTGCTTATGGATATCGTTCCATATCTCTGTCCTTGGATTCTTTCTGCATCATTTTATTTTAAATTCCAAGGACGGAATTTGTTTTAAGGGGGGGGGGGGATAATGACCATAATACTGGTTTAAATAATTTTTCTGGTGTTTAAACATTAAATATTATTTTTCTAAAATAATATTTGTATTTTCCCTAATTTCTCTAGAAATTTCTATGATTTAAAAATATGGTATTATATTATTTTAATGGTTTTGCTAATTATAAATTTAATTGTTTCAGTGAAACTTTTTGAATTAATATTTAATTATTCGTTGTTATTGTTATTATTATTTTGACCATAAATTTTTAATATTTATTTAAATAAATGTTATGATATTTTTAAATTATTTAAAGGGGTATTTTTCCCTGTGTTTTTCCTCTCACCGGTATTTCACTCTGTATCTCTCTTCCCCCTACCCCACTTCCCCAATTCA
>NC_033798.1:115920655-115923516 GCF_001876935.1 Asparagus officinalis | reverse complement strand
CCTCCTTCTTCGTGTATACTAGGGATGGCAAAATGGACCCAAAACAAATTGCTTACCCATACCCACCCGCCAAATGAACTATCCAAACCCACCCATTTAGTTAAATGAGTCATAAATGGGTGGGTATAGTTTCTATTAAAGATAAATGAGTCATTAATGAGCGGGTTATTACCCACCCATTTGTCCGTTTAGATGGATATTGTTTTAAAAACACCCTCAACGCTTCAACAATTACAAAACTTATTTTTAAAAGTTAAAAATTATAGAAAACACATAAAATAACTAACAACCCCTTAAAATTTTGAGATTTGCAAAAAACACCCTTAAATTTTAAAATATTATAAAAACACCCTCAAGAGTTAAAAATTATAAAAAAATTATCAAAATTTTCTAACCTCACAGATGACACATGAAATTCAAAAATTACCAACAGCCCCTGAAATTTTATAATTTGTAAAAAATACCCTTAAAATTTGTAGAAAATGAGAAAAACATGTTGGCCTTCTTGTTTTGATGATGATTTACAAACAATTTACTACTAATGTTGTTTGTCTAGTGTTTGTGTATTCCTATGTATTGTAGACAAACAACGTTATTGGAGGATGGATGGAATAGCTCTTCAACGACGATATCCCAAGGAGGTTGGCGGAATGTCGGTGAAGCCTTGCTATTCAAAGTTCAAGCTTCATCCGCGAGAGTACCAAGTTGAGCTAAATGAAGATCAAGATCAAGCTTGGGTAACTTAGTTTAGGATTTATATTATGTGTGTTAAGTACGTTAAGCTGGCAATATCTATACAACAGAAAAATGGCATGTTATATTGGTTTTCATATTATATATATATATATATATATATATATATATATATATATATATATATAATATATATATATATATATATATATATATATATATATATATATATATATATATATATATATATATATAATATATATTATATAATATACATAATATATACTATATAAATATGTTTTTGGTTTTATTGTTTTCGAGTTTATGTATGAAACAATGCATAGAATTGGAAAATACTATTTTGTTTCATGCTTATATGTATATATATGATTTCATCTTTACAGCTTATATTTAATGAAATCATATTTAGTGTTTTGACTATAATTGCATAGAATAGCAATTTTTATGAAAATATTGTATTTCTAGGTTATAGACTTCATAAACAACATGTTATATCTTTTATCAAGTCTATACAATCATTTCATAAGTTTCAAAATATTGTTTAAGTTAAATATCAAAATATCAATTTTCAGGTTTTCATGTTTTTGACAATATTTGCAAAATGATGATATTTTCATTTGCGGAAGTCCTCTTTTGAAAAATGATGATATTTTTCATGTCTACAATCATTCCACAAAGTTTACATTTTTTGGAATTTATTTGATATTTTTAAACAGCATTTTAAAATCAGCAAAATATTTTTATATATGTCAGTTTTCGTCGTGACCGCGAGCCCGGTCGACCGAACCTGAGTTCATATGTTCACGATGGCGACAGGAGAGTCCTGTCGGTCGACCGTCCGGGTCGACCGAAAAACTCCATCGGTCGACCGCCACCGCCGGTCCGACCCGCGGATGGTTCGCAGAATGTTTCCTCGTATTTTTGCTCTCACGTCGGGTCGACCGACGAATTTCGGCGGTCCGACTCCGACAATAGAGGCCGTTAGACTTTCAACGGCTATTTCTGAGCTGGTTCTTCTGGCGTGACTGTTTTGTCTTTTTTGTTTGGGGTTTTTGGCTGATATTTCCTCTTCCTATATATACCCCATTGCATTCAATTCTAATCGACAAGAGACTGGTTTAAAAGATTTTAACAAGGGTTTAAAACTTGTTTAGTGTTTGTTTAAGTTTGTTTTAAGAAGCTTTTAAGCAATTGAGTGTTTCGGTTTTGTGATTCAATTCAACAAGAGCTTGAGGAGATCATCTATTAGTGTTTGGGCATCCAACTCTTCTCCCTCTACTCTTGATATATTAAGAAGTTTTCTAAACTCTATTTCTAGCTTTTTTTTATATATTTGATTATCATTGTTATTTAGCTAGAACTACATTGAGTTTAGTTTTTGATTTATATCTCTTTGTTCACACACAACCTATTGAGCTTATTGTATTTACATTCATAGTAAAATTTAGGGTTGTGGGTTTGTGACATTGAGAGTGAGCTTAATTGAGTTCTCACCTTGTTAGAGAGAACAATCATTTGTTAATTTGTGCTTATTGTGAGAATCACTTTGTAATACACTTGTACACCGAGTGAGGAGTGTGTGGTGAGAGTCGGGGATCGTCCCAAGAGGAGTGGCATCGGTTGATGTGCCTAGGGAGAGGTTGTATCCGAGCACTTGAGGGAGACACGGCTAGGTCCAACACTTAGTGGGTGTAGAGTGTGATTGCAAGAGTGTGAGTTGTAGAGTTTTCGGTTAGCTAGAAAACCGAGTGTGTAGAAGAAGTTCCGATTTCCAAACCAGATTGTGTTAGTGGATTTCTCCCCGGGAGTGGGGAGCGAAGACGTAGGATGGAAGGTCCGAACTCCGTGATCATATTGGTTGTTTGAGTGTGCTTTGGCGTTACATTCATATTTATGTTCATATCTTATATCGCCATTGTCATTAGCTCATTATCTATATCATCCACTATCTAGTTCATATTGTTTACCCTTGCGTTAGTTTATATATCCTTGCTTATATATTTCATCATATAGGATATATCTTATTGTTTACATTGCTTATCCTAGCTTACAAATATTGTTGTATTTCATACTTGCTAGGATAACGTATTAATTAAATTTAATTGGCATTTAAATCGGATTAGATTAGCATAAGACCCTAATCACCC
>NC_033798.1:115886908-115919655 GCF_001876935.1 Asparagus officinalis | reverse complement strand
TCCAAGCTCTTACACCTCCAACAATAAATCTATTATGTTCAAGTCATCCCATTGGCTTGCTAAAAAGATAGCAATGTAAGCAAAAAGCCGCATCACTAGATGGAGAATATTCAGGCCATGCGGTAAATAGTTCAAACCAAGAATAAAAAAATAACGACGCTTCTCTGGACCAGATAGAGGATAATTTAAAAGTTTTCATTGATATGGACCGGCGCTCAGATATTAGCAACGAATGTCATCTTGTTGGTTTACATCATAGTTCCATATTGGTGGTCGTAATCTAGGATCACGCTCTAATAAGGAAAGATCAATCTGCTTGCTGTTTCTTTGGATTTTGAGAGGACGATCAACAACTAAATTTAGAGGATGATCAATGACTGAATTGCAAGGAGGGTGATCGACAATTGAATCTAGATGAGGGCGATCAACAACTGATGTTTCAGGACTTGGAGTAACATTGTTCAATGTCTACAGGTGGTTGAAGAGATTTACTTTTAAAGAATTGATCAATTGCAGTTGATTCAATGTCTACAGGTGGTTGAAGAGATTTACTTTTAAAGAATTGATCAATTGCAGTTGATTTTCCCATCACCAAAAACTACAAATTGTAATATCTTTGGAGACTTGACAAATTGAGAGTACATTATAAATTATGCAATTATAATTTATTTCAAACAATAACAAAAATTAAAGAAGCATGATTGAGTTAAGAAAAACAACATGACATTTATAAACTTATTTTAAAAAAAGTCATGTTTCAGCCACTCATTGTATCTTAGAGTTGTTCTATGTGACTAATACTTTAAAAATTTATCCCACAAATTATACAGTTCCAATTTTAAGTTCTAAGATAATAATTAAGAGATAATAATTAAGGGAAGCACTTATTATAACAACAGTCAACTTTCAGTTTTACACGCATTCACAAGGCAATTATAATGATTTGAATTCGGAAACCAATGTACAAAATGCAGTGACCACGACCATGTTGTTCATCTGGAAGAAGCAGAATCAATGTATTTAGCAATCAATGTGGACATTAAAACTTTTAATCTTTATTATGTTGAACTGTTAAAATGTGAAACTTGTGATCAATCAAATAATCAACATTCAAAGTCCCAAGTTAAGGAAATAAAATCGCAAATAGTTAGAGAACAATTAATAAATTAAGGTTTCAATACTTGCAACAATCATTGCAGAGTTAATTAATGAAAATAAAAATAGACTTAATCAACAAAAATAAGATTAACCAGAAAAAATAAGATTAATCAACAAAATTAAGATAGCATTTTGACTCTCAAGCTTACCTTGGTGTCAGCGACGGGTCTGCTGAGGAGTTGAGAAGAGCTGAAGATGTACTTCGGCATTTGACTACATTCTTGGAGGATTTGATTTTAAGAAATTAAGGAGGGGGAAGCATATGAGTTTTTAGTTACTTCTGTGAATTGGGAATTTGGATATCGCTGCTGATTTGGGTGTTCGCAGTTTGAGAAATGGGTTGAGGGTACTTGGGTTTGGGTGTATGGAATTCTTCAACTTGTAAGTTGTAACCCATTAAGATTTCTAAATTTATTAGTCTAAACCCAATTCAACTTGGCCCAAAATTAGCCAGCCCATCTGTAGCTAAGTTATACATAATGCTTTGTATATATGAAAATAAGTCCAAATTCCGGGGGGTGGGCAGGGCCATCCGCAGCCCCCCTGACTTCGCCATTGAATGCTGAGCCCGTGTGAAAAAAGAAACCAGAACTACCCAAACCCCGATCCCTGACCCTCACACCTTGTTTGGATGGAGGGTAGAAAAGGGAAGGAGAAAGGAATTTTTGGTTTAACTTTGTTTAGAAGTTCCATTTAGAAGGCTAGAGGAGGGGAATGAGGGGAAAATTTGAACTAAAATCTTGCCTCCCAAGCTGGGGGTAAAGAAGGGGAAGGGAAGGAAGGGAATTTTTTTTTTCCCTTCCTTCCCTTCCCTTAGGGCTTGTTTGGATTAAGGGGAATGAGGGTGAAGGGAAGTTAGGGGAACCATTCACCTCCATTCACCTTGGTTCACCCCCTAATAGTATAAAAATTGTTACCCCCCAAATTGGGGTGTAACCAAGGGGAAGAGAATTCCCTTCCCTTCCCTTCTTTTCTCTTCCCTTCCCTTCACTCAGTTTTTCTTAACTTCCCTTCACCCCCTACGAATCCAAACAGGCCCTTAGTCATCTCCCAAACACGCCATTATTCTCCCTAACTTGCCGCCGCCACCTAAAATCCTCCCAAACTTTGGTTCTCAACTCCTCTCTTTCTCTCACCATCTCCACCAACTCAGCCACCATGACTAACAACCCATCCCCCATTCTCTTTCTCTCACTCGCCTGCTCCAATCTAATACCTATCGCCACCGTCGGCGCTCTGCTCTAGTCCTGCCACCACCTCTTTTAAGTTAAACCACTATTTACATTAATTTTTATTATTTTCTGTTTCGTAATCTTATTAGTGGTGTAATAATTTCATAATGATGCATTAATTATAGCTGTGAACCTAATTACCCAAAATTTAACCCTAATAACACAAACTCAAAGGAGTAACCCTCATTAACATAACCCTATACTGTAATCATGCTAACATTAATTACCCTTAAATAACTTTGTATATATACAATCGTTAATACCCTAAAATATGTAATTAATCAAATAATTCTATATGTTTTTTAATTGGTTGTGTGATATATCACACAATAATGTGCTATATATCATTTTAGGTGAATAAAAAAAGTTAGTTAACATTATCTGTAGGTCCCCGTCCAATAATTACTACTAATTTTTTAGACTTATAATATAAAATAGACAACTCAATTTTTGGTATAGAATTAAGTTTTATACCTCAAAAGGATCATTTATTTTATATATTATAAGTAGAAAGTATTGACATGTAATTATTGGATCTGTCCAGTTTAGACGAGTTAGAAAATAGAATGGTGTCTATATCAAACATTGTATACTTTTTCAATTTCACTTCTAGAAAAAACATTTAGCCGCACGTACTCGTTGTTCTCGGTATACAACAAGCGTATGTTATTCTGCATTTCAGTCTATTATGTAATAATTTTTGAAAATGAAAATGCATAAAGTATGCAAAGTTAAATGTAAACACTACTATATACTTAATGAGATGGAACCCTTTCTATGACAACTAATAGAGTGTTTAAACCAACCAAATATTTGTTCAAATCAAATAAAATGAAGATTATCAAAGAGTGTTTAGGTTGACCTGATATTTGTTCAAATCAACTACAATGAAGATAGTCAAACACACTGCGATTTGTGATATATTAAAATAATTAATAAGTGTACCCAACATACGTATGATAGAACCTCCTGGTAAGTCATAGATAAATATACCTATTATGAAAAGAAGAAGGGGGGGTGACACTCAATATTGAGATGCACAGGAGCATTCTATCAATATGCAAATACGAATCTAAGAAAGTTGGGAAGCGGATTGTTGTGTTGTCCACGTAGTAAGTGCAGAAACATGGGATTAGTGGATGGAATTGGTATATGAAAACACTTAGGCAGATGGATAGTTTGATAAGAATTACAGATTGGGAATTTCACAAGGAGGGTGAAGATATTGAACCAGCTGACGAAAATACAGACACGAGGATAGATGATACAAGGGATGTTCAATGATGTGATAGTTGGTGTTATTGATTATGGCACCCTAGGTGCTAAAGTTATAGAAGTTGTTGAAGAACAGAAGTAGCTAATTTTTATTGAAGTTTTTGAAGATGCAGCAGGTGTCAAAAATGCTAGAGATGTGCGTGATACAAGGGACTTTAAAATCTTAATGAAGTTATTGAAAGATGACAAGAAGGACCTATACAAGGGCTGCACCAAGTTCACTAGATTGTCATTTATTCTTCAAACTGATGTGTATTAAGAACCTTAGCGGATTGGTAGATAAATACTTTTAAATGTTTCTTAATTTATTATGTAAGACAATTTTGGACGGAGTGAAGAGCATACCCAAAAGGTGCTATGATGTGAATAAGATCATTAGCGCTCTGGGTTTAAATTATAGTAAGATCGATGTGTGTCCTAATAATTGTAGACTGTATTATTATGATAATGAGAAACTCAAGGAATATTCTAAGTGTGCAATGTCATGTTGGAGAAAGCATACACGTAGTTTAATATGATAGGCAAATGAGTCAGTGAAGCAACAAAAGAAGATTCCTACGAAAGTGCTCTAACATTTTCCCTTAGTGCCTGGATTGTAGCAGTTGTATATGACTAAAGACACAGTATGAGATGTGAGGTGACACAAGGAAGGATGCTTAGATGATGGTAAACTTAGGCATCCGGCTGATGCAGTGGCATGAAGCATGTGTAATAATCTTTTCCTGGGTAGAGGGCATCCAAACATATGATGCATTTTCAAATGAGTCGTTCAATTTTCATGCTATTCTTATGTGGATGATTAATAACTTTTTAGCTTATGCTAATCTCTCTGATTGGTCTACGAAAGGGACATATGCTTATCATGTATGTGGTCCAAAATTTAAAGGTTTCTATTTACAACATAGTCGAAAGATGTAACATTAGTTTAACAAAAGATGGCTACAGTATAGATATATAGGTAAAAACTGGATGAAAAAGTTTGATGGCCAAGAAGAAAAAAGAAGAAAGCTATGTATAATGACCAGAGATAAGATTATAAAACTATTTGTGGGTTATCCGAAAATTAAGTTTGGAAAAAATCAAATTACAAAAGAGGATCTTCTCACTCTGAGATGCATTTCCATTATGAAGAAGGTGTTGGCCCTATAGTTTTGATAATGATTTGTCAAATAATTTATAGCTAATATGTTTTCTAGTTTCTGTTGTTTGGTTTTTCTCTTTTCAGGTAATTCAACATACGACAATCAAGAGTTAAAGATTCAAGTTCATGTGTGTGCATTCACCTAGGTATAAGAGTAGTTTGCTTACATATATTGTATGTTTATATTTAAGCTCAATATGTAAACACAACACAGATTTGACGTTTTCTATCATATAAATGATTTTTCATCAAACCTTATTACAATAGTTTTTATTTCATGTTTACAGCTCGTTCATACTTCATTATATATATATAATGTATGTATGATATATATATATATATATATTTTCTAAAAATTTCTTTTCAAACATGTTTATTTTATCATTTAGAAACTTTCCCCAAAGTTTTACTATTTTTGGAATTGATTTGATATTTTTAACGTATTTTCAAAATCAGCCCAAAACTTATGAATTGTCATGTATCAGTTTACGGTCAACCGTCACGGTCGACCGTCAGTAGTTATTTTTCTTAGTCTGCCTTTTATTGGATCGCGATCGACCATGACGGTCAATCGTGGCTCATCCAGAGACTTTCGCGGTCGACCGTCGTGGTCGACCGCCAGCTTTTAAATTTCTTTCTCAGCCATTTTATGCTTCGCAGTCGACCGCCAATTTCTCACGGTCGATCACCGAACTCATCATTGCTTTCTCAACGACTATATTCTGATTCGATTCTCTGGGGCTATTTTGGTCTTTTCAAGTTGGTTTTGACTGATATTTTGAGTAAGTATAAATACCCCATTGCTCTTCTCTTTATATATACCAAGTTTTGTTTTTACAGTGAAGTTTTAACAAAAGTTTAAGTGTGTTTAAAGAACTGTTTAAGCTGATTCTGATTATCTGTTTCAAAAGAAGTTTTCTACAACAAGAAGAGGCCTTCAATTCAACTGAGGATTCTATCTTCATCATCCTCTACTGTTCTTCTTGTTTATTGAGAAGTTTTCCTAACTCATCTTTTCATATAGCTTATAATTTCATTTTTATATCTTAGCTATATTTATTGAGTTACATATTTTCATTCACTGTTATCACACACACTGTATTGAGCTTAATATTCCATACTATATATTGTGAGTAGTGGGGTGTGATTTAGTGAGTGTGAGCTTCATTTGCGTTCTTATTTGTTATCAAGAACAAACCATTGTATTTAACCATTGTTGCGAGTATCACTTGTAATACACTTGTACACCGAGAGAAGTGTGAGGCGTGAGACGGGGTCGAATCTAATAGGAGTGGCGTCGGTTGACGAACCTAAGGAGAGGTTGCATCCGAGCACTTAAGGAGGAGAACACGGGCTAGGTTCCTACACTTAGTGTGTAAAGTGTGATTGCATAGTGTTTGTTGTGTGAGAGTTTTCGGTAAGCTTGTAAACCGAGTGTGTAAAAGTTCCGGCTTCCAAACCGGATTGTGATAGTGGAGATCTCCTCGAGGTGAGGAGCGGGGACGTAAGTCGTGGTGACCGAACCTCGTAAACATATCGTGTGTTTGTGTTTTGATTAGCGTATATTTTATTTGTGGCTTTTCATATCATTCTTATTCATATCTATCTCATATCATTTTTGTAAGAACAAATTAATCAATATAATTTTAATTAGAACTTAATCAGGATTAGATTAGCATAAGACTCTAATCACCCCCCTTCTAGGGTCTAACAATTGATAACAGAGCTTGGTGTTCTTTGATTTAAGGACTAATCGCCTTGAGTTAAAGATCCAAGTTATCGTTTTTGTGCTAATCTAGTGTTGATTGCATTTTGCTTCTTGCATATAATCATTATGGATATATATGATGCATCTCGTTTAGGTTATGTTATTAATGTTGCTCCTCATTTGGATATTTTCCCCTATGCTTAATGGTGTGTTAGATTCAAACTTTTTATTCAATCTAAACAATTTGATTTATGGGAAATTATTGAGGATGCTTATATTATTCCCACTTCGGAAAAATCCAAGTGGAATAAAGATGATAAGAGAATGTTTAATATGAACAAGCTTTTGTTAGAATATTTGCTTAGTGCCTTTCACTCATCGTTTGCTAACAAATTTGCTCATTTTGATAGTGCTTACACCCTATGGAAATTCATTGAAGCACATCAAGGGGACTTGGAGGCTATTCAACAAGCGTTGGAAAATCCCGTTTTGAGTTATAAAGGAGCCTCATCTCCATGTACACTACCACTAGGTGAAAACCCTAGTGAGGTATGCGAGCTTGACAACGATGATATTATTACTTTTGATGAGCTTGCTCTTGAATTTGAAAAATTACACAATTGCTATATTGATGTAAAGAGTAAGTATGTGAATATAAAATCCACTCATGAAACACTAGCCATTAAGTTTAATTTTATTGCAAATGAAAATATAATTATTAAAGAATGCAATAAAAATTTGAGATTAGAAAATGCTAGTTTGCTTCATGAAAAATGTGATGCCATATTATAAGTAGATAAGTTAAAATCTATGATGAATAATCATGTTTATCCTACTTCTAGTAGCAATGCTTGTATGTACAATGATGAGTTGAATCAAATGAGAAAACGAATATCTACCTTAGATTCAACACTAAACACTTGTATTGCTAATAATAAAAAGCTTATGGACTTGTGTGCAAAGTATAATATTAATTCTTCTAAGAAGCCTATTCACTATGCACACATGTATGACAAAATTCACAAATATTCTATTTGCGGTCTTAAAGGCTATTTAGCTCAATTTTGTCATAATGCACAAAAAATTGACAAGCCTATTCATGATTGTGCATCCCATCAAGCTTCTTCATCACATACACATGTACACACACATAGTGTAAATCATAAACATGCTCATGTGTACAAATGTGATTATTGTGGTCGTTTTGGTCATTTGGCCATGTTTTGTTTTGATTTGAAAAGAAATTCTCGTTTGCAAAATAATTACAAAGAAAAATCTATTTTTACAAATGAACCACGTGCACATCATTTCGGTCAATGTAAACCATTCAAACCCCTACATTGCACAAATTGCAATCGCATGGGTCATGTTTATGATTTTTGTTTTGACCGTATCAGTGCATAAAATACGCCCAAGCGGGTTCATCATCCTAGGGCCTTGGATTTACATGATAGGGGTCATGTCCTAAATTTTAGTGATACCAAAATGATTTGAGTACCAAAATGAGTTTTATTTCATAACTATCGTTGTGATTTTTTTTGTTTTATAGTTGTTTTTGAGTTTTAATGGTGATTTTGTTTTTATTAAGCTAAAATAAAATATTTTCGTGATTTAATAGCTAAAAACTTTTTATATATATTTATATATCTTATAAAACAATTTTTTTAAGGTCCAAATTGAATATTTTCTAAAAATCTAGATTTTACAATATTTTTGACATTATTTTTCTCGCGGTCGCCCGCCACGGTCGACCGTGAATGTTTCTAGAAATTGTCATGGTCGACCGCCACGGTCGACCATAAGAATTTTTTTTGTTTCTGCTCATTTCGTTATCGGGTTTCGGTTTCGGTTTCATTTGATTAATTTTTCCGAACCTGATTCTTTATTCACCATTGATCTCAATTCACTTCAGATCCTAGCCGTTCCTTTCTCTTCTCTAAGATCCGATCCTCTCATGTTCCCCCATTCGAAATTTTTCTCCAATACTGTCGATTTCCCCTTCACGGTCGCCCGCGGCTCTCCTTCGATCGACCACGGCCATCTCCCTTCATCAATCTGCGTTGGAAATCTGTTTGGGTAATCTCTCCTTTTATCCTTCTTGTTTCCATTCACTCTTAGGGTTTTCATTGCCTATTCTAGGGTTTCTATTTCAATTTTTGTCTTATATGTATCTGCCAAACCCTAGTTGATTCTATCTGATATAATGCCTCCTAGGAAGAGATCTAAGCCAGATATTGGTTCCTCATCATCATCAATTGCCTCTAACTATAAGGATTTTCTACTGTACAAACCCCTTGTTAAGAAATATAGGGAACTTTGTAAGTTGAAAATCTTGCCTAGTAAGTATATAATATATGAGGAATTAGCTATCTATAACATTCATGAGATTTTATATCCTGTCGGTTTGGATAAACTGTTAGATGTGGAACGTAAGATTCCTTATTACCCATTTCTTGTTTATCTGTTTTATGCAAACCTATCTGTTACATCTTCAGCTGATGGTCTCCAAACCATCAATACTTCTGTCAAGAATATTCAGATATCTTTTTCTGTCAATACTTCTGTCAAGAATATTCAGATATCTTTTTCTGCTGACGAGCTTGCGGGAATCCTTAAGATCCTGTCAAGTGACGTTGAGCTCATGTCTATCGAACACACAGATCAGGTTGTGAACGATTCTATGTTTAAACCCGGTTGCACCTACCTTATGAACAACAAATCACTTAATCCCACTGCTAAAATCATTGCTCATATTGTTGCTCAGAATCTTATCCCTAAGACCGGTAGCTTTGACCATTTTACTTCTGACAAAGTCAATGCTGTATATGCCATTTTTGTCAAGATAAAAGTGAATTGGGCAAATGTTTTTCTTAAAAACATGGCATGTAAGCATTACAAGTTTCTACCCTTTGGTTGCTTTATCACTCTTATTCTACAACACTTCGGTGTTGCTCTATCTCATGAACCCAAAGTGGATCAGAGTAAGGAATACTTTGATAGGGTCTCTCTCTCCTGAATACAAATTTCAGACTCCTTATCTGATCCTACCAATCCATCATCTTCCCGTTCTCGGTCTAAAGCTTCCACCATCTCTACTTCTGATGTTTGTGCCCGACTGGATCGTCTTGAGACTCCGGTCTCAAGTATTCAGAAGGACGTTAGGATTTTTTCTTAGCTATCAGCGTCAGTCTCTTGGGATTCCGGATCCCTCTTCTAGCTCTGACTCTGGTTCAAAAGAGGGCTCTGAAGAAGGATCTGCTTCTGGTTCTGGATCTGGCTCCGGCTCTGCATCTGACGATGGTGGTGATTGACTCTTGATGTTATTGAGTTTATGTTTTGTTGAACTAAAACTGGATACTTATGTTTTATTTTGAGTTGTAATAACTCTACGTTTTGTGTTTGAAAATTATGT
Organism: Asparagus officinalis; assembly: GCF_001876935.1. NCBI lineage: Eukaryota > Viridiplantae > Streptophyta > Magnoliopsida > Asparagales > Asparagaceae > Asparagus > Asparagus officinalis. The sequence continues at coordinate 115,909,729 of NC_033798.1, read as the reverse complement.
GATATTGTGGACCTATTTCTGTTTATTGTGCTTGTGATGGCTTATGACTATCTCTATGAACTATGTATTGTGAAAACATGCTATTAAGGATGCTTTGTGTTAAAAGTTTGGTTTGGATTTTGATTCCTGTGTTTATGGTCTTAATAGCTTGTTAAATTGGTTATGGATGCTTATGGATATGTAGCTCCTATATATATATGTTCTTTTTGTTATGTCATTTATGCAAATTGACAGGGGGAGCTTTGGTCATATATTTTTTTATTATCTATGCTTGAATGCAGGGGGAGCGTTGCTCCTATTCTTTTTCCCTTTTTTTGATGTTGTCAAAGGGGGAGAAAATCTACAAATCGATATTCATGATAATATGGTTTATTCATGTTATATATGTTTGGTTTATTTGGTTTATCAATATGTATTTCATACCATTAAATAAATTGTTTGCCATCATCAAAAAGGGGGAGATTGTTGGCCCTATAGTTTTGAATCAAAAAGGGGGAGATTGTTGGCCCTATAGTTTTGATGATGATTTGTCAAACAATTTATAGCTAATATATTTTCTAGTTTCTGTTGTTTGGTTTTTCTCTTTTCAGGTAATTCAACACACGACAATCAAGAGTTAAATATTCAAGTTCATATGTGTGCATTCACCTAGGTATAATAGTAGTTTGCTTACATATATTGTATGTTTATATTTAAGCTCAATAAGTAAACATAACACAGATTTGACGTTTTCTATCATATAAATGATTTTTCATCAAACCTTGTTACAATAGTTTTTATTTTATGTTTACAGCTCATTCATACTTCATTATATATATAATGTATGTATGATATATATATACGAGTTTACAAGTCATATCTTAATTTTCATGTTCACGAAAAACAGGTTTTATGAACACTTTTCAAAAATAGTGAGTTTTCACAAACGAAAATTGCTTTTTCAAATATTCCTTTTCAAACATGTTTATTCTATCATTTAGAAACTTTTCCTAAAGTTTTACTATTTTTGGAATTGATTTGATATTTTTAACGTATTTTCAAAATCAGCCCAAAACCTGTCAATTGTCATGTATCAGTTTGCGGTCGACCGCCACGGTCGACCGTCAGTAGTTATTTTTCTTAGTCTGCCTTTTATTGGATGGCGGTCGACCGTGGCTCATCCAGAGACTTTCGCGGTCGACCACCGCGGTCGACCGCCAGCTTTTAAATTTCTTTCTTAGCCTTTTTGTGCTTCGCAGTCGACCGCCAATTTCTCACGGTCGACCGCCGAACTCATCATTGCTTTCTCAACGATTATATTCTGATTTGATTCTCTGGGGCTATTTTGGTCTTTTCAAGTTGGTTATGGCTGGTATTTTGAGTGGGTATAAATACCACATTGCTCTTCTCTTTATATATACCAAGTTTTGTTTTTACAGTGAAGTTTTAACAAAAGTTTAAGTGTGTTTAAAGAGCTGTTTAAGCTGATTCTGATTATCTGTTTCAAAAAAAGTTTTCTACAACAAGAAGAGGCCTTCAATTCAACTGAGGATTCTATCCTCATCATCCTCTACTGTTCTTCTTGTTTATTGAGAAGTTTTCCTAACTCATCTTTTCATATAGCTTATAATTTCATTTTCATATCTTAGCTATATTTATTGAGTTACATATTTTCATTCACTGTTATCACACACACTGTATTGAGCTTAATATTCCATACTATATATTGTGGGTAGTGGTGTGTGATTTAGTGAGTGTGAGCTTCATTTGCGTTCTCATTTGTTTTCGAGAATAAACCATTGTATTTAACCATTGTTGCGAGTATCACTTGTAATACATTTGTACACCGAGAGAAGTGTGAGGCGTGAGACGGGGTCGAATCCAATAGGAATGTCGTCGGTTGACGAACCTAGGAAGAGGTTGCATCCGAGCACTTGAGGAGGAGGACACGGACTAGGTTCCTATACTTAGTGTGTAAAGTGTGATTACATAGTGTTTGTTGTGTGAGAGTTTTCGGTAAACTTATAAACCGAGTGTGTAGAAGTTCCGGCTTCCAAACCGGATTGTGATAGTGGAGATCTCCTCGAGGTGAGGAGCGGGGACGTAAGTCATGGTGACCAAACCTCGTAAACATATCGTGTGTTTGTGTTTTGATTAGCGTATATTTTATTTATGGCTTTTCATATTATTCTTGTTCATATCTATCTCATATCATTCTTGCAAGAACAAATTAATCAATATAATTTTAATTGGAACTTAATCAGGATTAGATTAGCATAAGACCCTAATCACTCTCCCTCTAGGGTCTAACAGAAGGCACCGAAATGAAAGAGACAAGTGCAAAGTTTGGAAGAGATAGAAGCTGAGGAACTACCCATAAGATGAACAAAATATATCATGTTCTTCCAGCTCCCTTACTCGCAAAAGCTCAAAATCTAACACAACATGGATGTAGTACATGTTGAAAAGAATATATGCAATAGCATATTGTTCACACTTTTGTAGGATGGTAAGAAATCAAAGAATGATCTAAGGACTCGCCTGGACCTGAATGCATTGAACATCGAACATGATCTATAAGCACAAAAATTCATTGATGGCAAATTTGAGTTTCCTTCATCTTGCATTACAATGTCAAAGGTTGAGATGAAGAGATTTGAGGTTCTCAAATCAGTAAAGTTGCCGAATGATTATCGCTCTAATATTTTAAACAATGCCTATGTGAAAGAGTAAAGAATTTAGGACTTAAGGCTCATGCTTATCATATTCTTCTTCATCAATTGCTTTCGGTAGCACTTCACAACAAACATGGCTGATGTTGAAGTGACAAATGTTATAATTGAATTATACGGATTCTTTAGAAAGTTATGCTCTAAAATTATCAACGTTGATGATTTTGAGGCACTTGAAATGGAAATAAATGAAACCCTTTGTAAAATAAAGATACTCTTTCCTCCACCATTTTTATGGTCATGGTCCATCTTACACATTATTTTGTAGATAAGACAATACGTGGATGACTAATTAAGTATCATCGGTTGTATCCTATGGAGAGGTTAGTTATAACTCATTAACATATGTATAACATGTAATTGTTTTATGCTTCTTAACTCATAGATATAATATTTCTTTAGATATTTTTGTTTCTTAAAAAACCTAATGCATAATCGAGCTCATCCAGAGCGTTCAATTGCTAGTCGTTATGTGGAAAATAAATATATGATGTTTTCCTCTCAGTACATGCGAGGTGCCAAGACAACAAAACTGGCACATACGAGTAATAGAGGTGACACTTTCTACAAGGTGTCAAAATGAATAAAGATTATTCTAGATTAGATTTGGAGCAGGCTCATGCATTCATACTACACAACCTAACAATCTTTAAAGGCTACCTAAAGTAAGTAAATTAGTGTTAATATATTATATTGTAAAAATATTGATTTCTAGTGTCATATCAATAGTCAATATTTGGCGGAGTCGCAGTTAGAAATAACTGGCACATTAGCATAGAATCAAATTGTGAAAATACATAAAAAGTGTTTTATCGAATGAGTCACAAATAAAGTAAGTTATGTTTCTTTCATTTTTAATTAATGATAATCATATTTTATTACAATTTTATACCCTCATTATCTATTTTTAATAAATAAATATATCATTAATAATTGTTTTTATCTTTAATTGCAGGTTAATGAAGAATAAAGCTCAAAAATCCCATCTCTCAACAAAAGCTCATGAATTAAATGAAGAACACAAGCAAGAGCCAAAAATCCCAAGCCCAGAATCAAGCCGAGTAGCTTGTAGAAGCCGGAGAAAATAAAAAAATCAAATATGAAAACAAAATATATTCAAGATGGTTGGTCGTAAAGAAATGACGATATCTCTCAATCCGGAAAGCGGAATTTAACATATAATATATGAAAATCGCCTATCTCGACGAGACGAAGCCATTTGTGGAGGCAGATTTTTCATTGGACATCGATGCCAGCATCGATGCTGGTATCGATGGCTACGATTCAGTTACAGATCAATGGCTGATTATCGATGCCAGCATCGATGCTGGTATCGATGGCTACGATTCAGTTACAGATCAATGGCTGATTTTTGATAGTTTTGGATAAGGATTCAATTCAAATGCTCTTATTCATTGATGTTTACTATAAATAGGGGTAGAGAGTGAGGGGTTAGAGGTGTAAAAATTTTTGTAAATTCATTTGGAGAGGAGGGCTACTCTTAATTGAGAAGGCCTTCCAAAATTGTAACTTTTGTTGCAATTAATAATAATAATTTTTTCACTACTTTAAATTTTTCTCTTCTTCTCTTTGTTGGATGATGAAGATGAAGATGAAGATGGAGATTAATTTGAAGGTTTGTTTTTCTTATTTCTCTTGTATTGCTTATTAGTTTAGATTTATTTTCATGCTTGTAATTAGATTTTATTTTCTTGTTTAAATAACCAAGAGGCTAGAACCCTCTTGCCTTAGATAGAGTAGATTTATTTTTTTGTATTTAATTTTTGTAATTTATTTTGTAGTTTAGATTTTGTAATTTATTTTGTAGTTAGATTTTAATTTCTTGTACTATTCACCTTAAGGCTAGAACCCTCTTGGGTTTAATTTTTCTTTTTATTTATTTTCATTTTGTTTGATTCGCCTTTAGGCTAGAACCCTCTAATGAATTACTCTTTTCTAAAAAGTGGGTTCAATTTTAGATTACCCATATCTATAATTGAATCCATCATCTTTAATTTCTTGTATTTTCTTTTATTCTTGAATTTTATTTTTCACTCTTGATTTTTATTTGTTTCTTGATTTTTCCTTCTTGCCTTATTGATCACATTCATTCTTTGTCACAACCACTCTTACTTACATTTTGCGCCTATTTACACACCATTTTCACTCTCTCAATCTCTTCACAATCGCATTCACTCATCACTCCTATTTGTTACGCACACAATATAAGAACCGATTTTATATTTTCTCCTACAAAACACCTTCCTCGTGGGATCGATATCTTTATACTATAACTTGACACGGTTGTGCACTTGCAACATTTTTGGTACATGTTTATGCCGCATCAAGTTTTTGGCGCCGTTACCGGGGAAGGTACTTAAGTAGGTTTTAATTATTTTGGTTCTTTAACTTGTGTGTTTATTGTGAAGGAAACGCTTGGAGCTTGAAGATCGCGGATTGGAGAACTAGGATTTGAAGATTTGCTTACAGGTAAGTCTTCTTTCTAGCGTTTTCAATTTCACCCTTTTTAGTTAGCTTCACAATTAGAGACAATTAGGTTTTTTTTTTAAAAATAAGATTTTATTTTTGTTGACCATAATAAAATCCATCTTTCACTTTGACATTTACTAACAAGATAATAAATTCAAATAATTTCCCCCTTCTCATTTGTTTGATTGTTAACCCTAATTTAAAAAAAAAGATTTTTTCTTTTCCATCCTTTTTAGTTGCTTTTAAATCATAGGGTTGTATTTCATATTGTCAGTAGGAATTCACCAAGTGATTTGAGCATCTTGATTTGGCACACACTTAAAAATATTTTTAAGGGCAAAACCCCATAATCAAGATAAGGTGAGGGATTTCATCACCCTTTCCTTAGCCTAAAATCACTAATTCCTCACTATACCATCCAAGTCTAATAAAACTCATTAGACGTTGGCCGTAAGGATTCGAGCTCAATAAGGAACAAAGAATCCTTAAGTGAACCGGTTTAAATTTTCTTAGATTAGTTGGTGTCTAAGGCAAGGTTTAGGGGTTACGTAAAGCGCTCCGTAAGGAACGAGGTACTTAATTGATCTCTAATCACCCTCTAGTACTATCCTTACATGGCTAACTACCCGGGTAAAACTTTAATCTTTTCACTTTAGGAATTTTTGGTTAGGAGCTAGTCTAGTTGAGTTAGGCTTAACCCTAGAGTTAGAGTGATTGAAAAGTGATTGATTTGATTTGTTTTAGTTAGGATTTTTCTTTATCATAAAAAAAACTAACTTTCATAAAAAAAAGTATAAAAAGAAATAGTTTAGGTGTATGCAACCGTGGATTAGGGATAATACACATTGATTAATTCTCTTTGAACATAATCCACCCGTTCTTCAAGATATGTGCTATCCCATTAGGAATGCAATCCCCTCTTGCATTAGGCTCCCGGAAACAAATGGAATAAATTTTGAGCTTAGACCGCATTACATAAACATGCTTCCCAAATTCCTTGGAAATGAAACAGAAGATGCATATATTTTTATCTCGGAATTTGAGGAAGTGCGTATTATGATTAAAATAGGAGAATTAACAGAAGATACGATCAAACTTAGATTTATTCCATTTGCACTCAAAGACAAAGCAAAAAAATGGCTGTATAGCTTACCCATAAATTCCATCACTACTTGGGAGGAATTTATCACCGTTTTTCTTAAGAAATTTTTTCCTATCCATAAAACGGTGAAGCTAAGAAACAGCATCATGAATTTTAAAATTGTCCCAGGAGAACCTTTTCGGAAGTATTTTGACCGGTTTAAAGATCTTCTCATCTAATGTCCTCATCACGGTTTAGAAAAATAGCGATTGTGCCAAATAATTTATGAGGGATTAGATTATTCTGCAAAAACTTCCTTAGAATCAATGTGCCACGGGGATTTTATGAGGAAAAACACCGACGAAGCTTAGGAATTTCTAGAGAGTCTATCCGAGAAAACAATGCAATGAGAATACTGTGATGACATGGTTTCATCAGTTCCCCATTCTAAGTCTAGTGGTCTTTCCTTGGAGTCAAACATTGCTTCTGAAGCAAAGATGATGACAATTCTGCGGAGGTTAGAAGCCTTAGAAATTAAGGAACGAGCTCCAGCTCAAATCAATCATGTTTCTGCCCCAGGATGTTATAATTGTCAGTCTCCTACCCACGTTTCAGAGGAATGTCCTTTCCTAGGAAACAACCATGTATTAGAACAGATGAACGCTACATTCCAGTACCCTAGAAATGATCCATTTTCTCCAACCTATAATCCAGGTTGGAGAAATCATCCCAACTTTGCATGGAATCAAGGAAATTCTCCCGGAACTCAAAACTTTACTCCCGCTTCGACCCAATATTTTTCTAGGGGAAACACAGTTCCTTTCAATTCTCATCCACAATATCAACAACCCAATCTGTCGTATCAAAATCAGTCTCCTCTTCATCAAGCTATAGTTCAGACTCCTCACAATCCAGATCAGGATAAACATCTCAATGTCTTGGAAAGAGGTTTGGAAACCATAATTAAGGCCTCCACTCAAACCACGAATATGTTGACTCAAACGTCTAGCACGCTGAATTCCTTCATGCAATCAACCGGACAAATACTCAACTCCAACACTCAAGCTATAGCTAGATTAGAATCCCAACTTGGTCAACTAGCTAGTGCCGTGAGTGAAAGAGAGAAAGGAAAATTTCCGAGTCAACTCGTGGTCAACCCTAAGGACACAGGATGCAGTTCATCCTATGAAGCTCAAGTGAATGCAATCCATTCACTTCGGTCAGGTAGTCAGGTCGATAATCAAGTGAGAGCTCCTCCAAGTCAAACTTTTGATCCAGTACAAATTCCTTCTCCTTCTCCTTCTAATGAATCTATTCAACAATCACCCCCCTCAGATGATCAAGAACCTAAACAGGAACCTGAGCCTGCTTTTGATAGGTTTAAACCAGTTGCTCCTTTTCCAGATAGACTCAGGTTTAGGAAACACTCCCCTCAAGAGGAGAAGATCCTAGAAACATTCAAGCAGGTTAAGGTCAATATTCCTCTCTTAGATATAATTGAACAAATTCTATTTTATGCTAAATTTTTAAAAGAATTATGCACTAATAAGAGGAGAATAAATGTTCCAAAGAAAGTCTTTTTAGCCGCCAATATCAGTGAAATGCTATCAAATCCCATACCTTTGAAACGTAAAGATCCAGGTTCCCCCATCATTTCATGTATCATTGGTAATACTCACATTGATAAGGCGCTTCTAGACTTAGGGGCCAGTGTCAATTTGCTTCCATATTCAGTCTACCAGCAATTGGGTCTAGGTGTACTGAACTCAACCAAATGCACCTTACAGTTGGCTGATAGATCTGTTAAGGTCCCTATGGGTGAGTTAGAGGATGTTCTGATTAAGGTTGGAGATTTTATTTTTCTAGTAGATTTTGTAGTCTTGGAAACACAACATGTTTCCAATCCCAAAGGACAGACACCTGTCATCTTAGAACGACCTTTCTTAGCCACTTCTAATGCTCTCATCAACTGTAGAACTGGTCAAATGAAGCTGTCCTTTGGGAATTTGACTGCTGATCTTAATATTTTTAATTCAGGGGACCAACCAAATAATCAGCCTCTAGAAATAAATTACATTCAGGAAAGATCAGAAGAAGAAGAAGAAGAAGAGTCTTTTGAGGAAATTTTGGTGAGGAGTTGGAAATTTTAGAAATAGCAGATCAGGTCTTTGAGAATAATGAAACTGTGTTAAATATTTGCTGCTTTGAATTAAATTTTGAAGAACTCTTTCTTGATGAACTTAGATTCTTGGAGAATAATCAACAACCAAATTGTCATAACTCTACAGAAGAATTGGTTGTTAGAAAATAAAACTTCATAATACAAGAGTCTGAGTTTATTAAGAAATACAAAATGCATGACACAAATAATACCTACCTTACTTTGTTACAAGAATTATTGAACACCCCGAAATGCTTGGAATTTCACATTATTAATTATATCATTCTGAATTTATTTAAAATCCGGGGAAGAATTTTCAATAATAAGGTAGGATTCAATGTAGAATACGAGCTCTTCGTGTTGAACACTTCATTCTACATTATTTGTTTTGTTTATTTCAGAATAATAAAAAGAATTTATTCTTCTCTCATTCGAGAGTTTCTTATTCAGTTGAAAAATAATAATAATAATAAAAAGAAAAAAAAGAAAAAAAAGAAAAGAAAAGAAAAAAAAGAAAAGAAAAAAAAGAAAAAAAAAGAGAAAGAAGAATAAATTTTGATTCCATCCTCCTCAGACCAAAGGTAATTGCAGATTTTTATCAGCCGACCAAATGTAAGTATTTCACTTCTTATCTGCTTTACTTTGTGCATCATAGAGTTTGCATTGAGGACAATGCAAACTTTAGGTGTGGGGGTGAGAATTAGTTATTTTTTCTCTTTGTTTTATATTTTTTGTTGCTTTTTGTCATTTTTTTTCTTTTTCCAAAAAAAAAAATTATAAAAATATCGTCACTTGCTAAATTGATAGAGTTATGTAATAATTGATTTATTTGATAAATTTTAAATTTTCTAATCTGTTATTTACTCAAGTTCACTTTTTATGATAACTCTAAATAAAATTCTTAAGAAATGATTTTCAAAGTAGTATACTTTACTTAAGCCTTAACTTAGATTTTTATTTAAAATAATGGAATACATGCTTAGCTTAGAATTAAAAATAATTTTTTAAAGTGGCTTGACTTACATATTTTTCAGAATATATACACATATACATATAAAAAAAATTGCAAAAAGAAGAGTGCGAAAAATAGGCACCAAAAGGAAAAAAAAAAAGAAAAAGAAAAAAAACTCTTAAATTCAAGGTGATTCTATCTTATTGTAGGCGTATAAAATTGCTTATAGATCCCTTAGCACAGCTCAGCACAAACCGACGAACCAACGAGGCGACGAGGTTAACGAATCGCACGCAAACAACGGAATAGATCCACTCGCGTGCGGAATCAAGCTAACGGGTTGAAGAGTCAACGAGTCATCCATCCAAGGGCGGACTCGGACGAATCACGATCGAATCAAGATCAGTTTCGGACTCGAACTCAAAAGTGGATTTACTGCCAAATCAGGAATCAGATTTACTGCCAAATCAGGTCAACGAATCAGAGTCTAAATCAACCACACAACCGAATCACGGACAGACCCGAAAGACGGAAAACGACGGAACCCAAGGCCGGCCCAGATCTGTGCGCGGGCACAGTTCAGAGAGCCTATAAATAGGCCCCCTTGGTTCATTTGTCAAAGGTTGGAAAATTTGGAGAGGCGAAGCCCTGTTGGATTGAAGACTCAGATCTAAAAAAGATCCAAGCTTTAGGACTTCGAGGACTTGCTCTCCCAGATCTGGTGCTCTGTGATCGTCAACGCCAAATAAGGCAAGAGTTCGAGAGGACCGGATCTCAGATCTACGCAGGCGTACTCCGAATCAAAGCTTGGTCTTTGATCCTGAGAATTAAAGGCTACTATTTCCTTGGCGAAATAGTACCCTCGGCTATTATTTCCTTGGCGAAATAATACCCGTCGTACTGCGTAGATCCGATCGGATCTAGATCTCGCGGTGGTCCACGGATAAACCCCGGCGCAGGCAAACAACCCACAAAGCGAGCGACCGCAAAACAGGAGCTCGCGATTTGTTCGACAAACAAGGATAAAAAGTTGTAATATTTCTTTTCTTTTCTTTGATTTTTATTGTAACCGGATCTTATAAAAAGACCGGGTCTTTGTAACTCAAAAAGCTGTTATTAAAGATGACAATGGAATCAATAATGAAGAAAGACACGATTTTTCCCGCGAACAATCTGGCGACCACAGTGGGAGCCACCGATCTCGCTGCCGAGATCGGAGCGTCGCAGCCGCGGATCTCAATCCCGGTCGTGGAGGAGGTCGAATACGAGTTCGACCAGCAGAAGTTCGAGGAGTACTTGTCGTCCTCGTCCGGATCAACCTCCCCCCGCAAGTCCAAAAAGTTCTCCTCCAGGAGAAAAACTCGTTGGTATGAAGACGTTGAAAACACCAACGAAGATCTCGCCCCGTTTGATGCCAAAGCCGCATCGGGTGAGATTCCTCCAAATCCCAACCAGGTCGGAGCTTCTCTGGCCAACCCTTCTGCCGCAGAGGGCGTGGTGACTCTCACGAAGAGAGCCCGCCAAAGGCAACGTCAACGCCTTGCGAAACAATTCGCAAAGGCCATGGAGTCAGTTGACGGGATCCGCTACAACGTGGATCTGAAGAACAAGAGATCAATGAATGGTGGTTCCTCCAAGCGGCCAACAATGGAATGGGTCCGTGTCAAACGGAACCGATCAACGCTGGAGGAGCGCATTCGCAAGCGCCGCGCACTATCAGCGCAGGCACGGGCTCAAGCTGAAGAAGCCCGTAGGAAGTTGCAGAAAGAGGTGGCCAAGACAAGCTCTGATACCAATTGAAGGACCCTAGAGGGGGGGTGATTAGGGTCAAGAGGCTCTAATATGCAATTAAAAAACAGTACAAACAAACCACAGTAACAGAAGTGCAATAATAAAGAAAGAGATAAAGTTAGGAATCGTTATCCTTGACGCGCGATGTGTTAACGAGGTTCGGCCCGCTGACCTACGTCCCCGCTCCCCACTCTCGAGGAGAAATCCACTAACACATCCGGTTTGGAAGCCGGAACTTCGTCTACACAATGATCCCACAAGATCTCTCTCTCACTACACAGTTGATCTCACAGATCACACTCCCTCACAGTCGATCTACACAAGATCTCACTCACAGCAGCAGAAGATAAATGCAAGACACTCTCTTTACACAAGCCCCTATAGCAAAGAGAAGAGTACTGAAGCTGGGAAGTGACACACACAAGAACTCAGAAGAACAAATTAGATTTGAAAATTTTCTCAGGAAGAAACAGAGCTCTCTGGTTCTTTTTCAAACGTTAGGGCTTAGGGAAGAAGAAGCAGGCTTGGGGGTTTTTATAAAAGAGTTTAAATCAATAAAAACAAAAACCCAATCTTCCTATTTAGGAAGATAATCTACTTTGCAGGTTGTGACCTCAGACTGTGCCAATCACTAATAAGTGAAAGCACAGGAGTCGAGGCGAGAAACGACCGTTTAAAAAAATCGCGGCTGACCAAATCGGTTGACCGAAGAAATAATCGGTCGACCGAAAATACCGTCGGTCGACCGACCAAAAAATTCGGTCGACCGCGGGCAGCTAAAGAAATTTGGAAAAACAAGCAGAGCCTCGTCGGTCGACCGGCACGGTCGACCGATTAGAAGATTGAAAATTCGGTCGACCGTATCGGTCGACCGACGACAATCTGGAAAGATACTAAGGAATGGCCATAGGATCGGTCGACCGATTTCTGATATTTTCCAGAAAACAGATTTTTGACCAACTTGAAATATTTGCAAAATATTCATTTGACCTCTGAAAATTCTGAAACTTTGTAAAATGTTTTTAATACTAAAAACAAACTGTTTGGAAAAAGAATTTTGCAGATAGGTACTCATACTTGTGAAAAATAGTGTTTTGTGAAAAACGCTTAAAAGACACAAGTCTAAAAACGTGTGTGTGATTCCCAATAGCTTCAAGTAAACTCAGTAACTCTTTGCCTACATTCTAGCACTAGAGAGAAAAACAAAAGAAAGCTAATATCCTCATATTGAAAGCAATACTTGAGCTTTGATATAGCTTGAATCGGATGAAGCTTTTATATGACTTTGTTGTTCTTGAAATAACGTTGCTTCATCTTTTTGGCCTCCTCCTCCTTTAGATGTCTTCGTTTTAGCGTATATTCCATCCATCCTCCGTTAATGGCACTAACGAGCTTGACAAATGATTTTACTACATTTACACTCAATAAGCCATTAGTACCGATAATGGTGGTTGTAAGAACATCATCAAAACATAAGGGCTAACAATCTCCCCCTTTTTGATGATGACAACCAACCATTATATAAGAGCAAAAATAAGATAGCTTATAGATAGGTGCTCCCCCTATCTATGAGCTCCCCCTAAATATATGCAACAAATGAGGAGATTTCTCTCCCCCTTTGTCACCATCAAAAATGGGGTAAAGAGAAATACTAAATGCAAAATACAACTAGTCAAGCAAGCAATGTAGAACTTTCACATAGTGCATAAGCCCAAACCATTTCTTATGCGACAAAAATCATCCTCTCCAAGAGGCTTAGTAAATATATCCGCTAGTTGAGATTTGGTGTCAACAAATACTAGGGATACATCTTGTCTCTCTACATGATCGCGTAAGAAATGATGGCGCACGTCAATATGCTTAGTTCTAGAATGCAAAACCGAATTTTTGGAAATATTTATGGCACTTGTGTTATCACAAAAGATTTTAATATTTTGAAAATTCAAATCATAGTCAACTAAACTTTGTTTCATCCATAAAACTTGAGCACAACATAGGCCGGCGGCAATGTATTCCGCTTCCGTAGTGGACAATGCAACACAATTTTGTTTCTTGGAAGCCCAAGAAACAAGGGAATTTCCTAAGAATTGGCATGTTCCACTAGTACTCTTGCGATCTACCTTACATCCGGCAAAGTCGGCATCACAAAAACCATATAAATCAAAAGTGGTGCTTTTTGGATAAAACAAACCAAGGTTAAAAGTTCCATTAACATACTTAATGATCCTTTTAACCGCAATTAAATGAGATGCTTTAGGAGAGGCTTGAAAACGTGCACAAGCACATACACTAAACATGATGTCGGGTCTACTAGCGGTGAGATAAAGAAGACTACCTATCATACCTCGGTATAGTTTTTGGTCCACATCTTCACCACTCTCATCCGCATCAAGCTTAACACTAGTACTCATGGGAGTAGGCGCATGCTTAGAATTCTCCAACTTAAATTTCTTCACCAATTCCTTCGCATACTTGCTTTGTGAAATGAAGATCCCATCCTTAGTTTGCTTGACTTGGAGCCCGAGAAAGAATGTAAGCTCTCCCATCATACTCATCTCAAAGTGATCCTGCATAACTTTAGAAAATTCCTTGCACAAGGATTCATTAGTAGCACCAAAAATAATGTCATCCACATATATTTGAACCAAAATGAAATCATTTTTCCTTTTTCTCACAAAAAGTGTGTTATCAATTGTTCCTTTTGAAAAACCATTTTCAATAAGAAAACTAGAGAGGCGAGCATACCAAGCCCTAGGAGCTTGTTTCAACCCATATAAAGCTTTTTGTACCCGGTAAACATGATTAGGAAAAGCATGATCTATAAAACCGGGGGGTTGCTCAACATACACTTCCTCTTCTATAAAGTAAGTAATTATTTTTTTTTTCATTTTTTCATTTTTTTAACCTATGTTACTTATTCAAATTTTGTTATGTTTTTTATTTATTTATTGATAATGAGGTTCATGAAGAACCAACACCTCTTCCTCTCCGAGCGTAGAAAATTCTAAAAATGGTTTCAGACGTTGACCATTTATTTTAAAAATATTACCATTTTTAGGATTTTCTATCTCGACAGCTCCATGTGGAAAAACTTGTTTAACAAAAAATGGACCAGTCCATCTTGATCTCAATTTTCCCGGAAAAAGATGCAATTTTGAATTGTACAATAAAACTTTGTCCTGGAGAGAAATTTTTTCGCAAAATTGATTTGTCATGAAAAAATTTTATTTTCTCTTTGTAAAATTTTGAGTTTATGTATGCATCATTCCGAACTTCTTCCAACTCATTTATTTGGAGCAATCTGTTCTTACCTGCTGAGTCTGAGTCAAAATTCAACTGTTTTATTGCCCACATTGCTCGATGTTCCAATTCTACTGGTAGATGACAAGCTTTCCCGAATACATGGTGACATCCCCAAATTGGCCTTAAAAGCTGTTCTATACGCCCACAGAGCATCACACAATTTTACAGACCAATCTTTTCTGTTATGGTTAACTGTTTTTTCTAAGATTTGTTTGATCTGTCTGTTTGTGACCTCTACTTGACCACTGGTTTGGGGGTGATAAGGAGTTGACAATTTATGTGTGATTGAATATTTTCTCATCAGAGCCTCGAAAGAACGGTTACAGAAATGTGTACCGTTATCACTGATGATTGCTCGAGGTACTCCAAACCGGGCAAAAATGTTCTCTTTTAAAAACTTGACAACGACCTTGTTGTCATTAGTTTTGCAAGCTACCGCCTCAACCCATTTTGACATGTATTCAACGGCTACTAGAATGTAGACATTTCCAAAGGAATTGGCTACTAGAATATAGACATTTCCAAAGGAATTTGGAAATGGTCCCATGAAATCGATACCCCACAGATCAAAAAGTTCAACGGATAAAATGGGTTGTAGGGGCATCATATTTCTTCTAGTGACCTTTCCTAACAGCTGACAGCGGTTACAGGTTTTGCAAAACTCGAATGAATCCTTGAAGAGAGTGGGCCAATACAGCCCAAACTGGAGAACTTTTTCAGCTATTTTTCTCGGGCCAAACTGGCCCCCACAGGCTTGCTCATGACAAAAGGATAGAACACTCCTAGTTTCTTCCGTGGGAACACACCTCCTAAAGATCTGATCAGGACAGTATTTGAACAGATATGGATCATCCCAGTAAAAGTATTTTACTTGGGAGAGAAAACGGGATCTATCCTGTTTGGACCAATGAGAAGGGATCTGGTTCATGACTATGTAGTTCACAATGTCGGCGAACCAGGGAACAGACTGTATTTCCAGGAGTTGTTCATCTGGAAAATGCTCATTGATAGGAACGGTTGATGTTGGTTTATTTGGGAGTCGAGAGAGGTGATCTGCTACGGGGTTCTCTGTTCCCCTTCTGTTAAGAATTTGAATGTCAAACTCTTGAAGAAGGAGAATCCATCTAATGAGCCGTGCTTTAGCATCCTTTTTGGTCAAAAGATACTTTAGTGCGGCATGATCAGTGAAAACTTTGGTTAAGGAACCGATGAGGTAGGACCTGAATTTTTCTAAGGCAAAGACTACAGCTAAAAACTCTTTCTCTGTGACAGAGTAGTTTTGCTGGGCATCATTCAGAGTCCTACTGGCGTAGTAGATCACATGCGGTTTTCCATCAAACCGTTGTCCTAAAACAGCTCCAATCGCAGAATCAGATGCATCACACATCAGTTCGAATGGTAAGGTCCAGTCCGGTGCATGAATGATAGGAGCTGTGGTTAGCTCCTTTTTCAGATATTCAAAAGCTTTGAGGCAGTCGGGAGAGAAGACAAATGATGTATCCTTGGCTAAGAGATTGGTCAAGGGTCTAGCAATTTTGCTGAAATCCTTGATGAAACGTCGGTAAAAACCAGCATGACCAAGAAACGATCTGACATCTTTGACAGTTTTGGGAGGAGGGAGATTGGAAATGAGATCTACCTTAGCTTTGTCCACTTCGATTCCCCTATTGGAAACTACATGTCCTAAGACAATGCCTTGTTTGACCATGAAATGACATTTCTCCCAATTGAGAGTCAGATTTTTCTCCCTACACCGTTCTAGGACCAGTTTAAGATGATGCAAACATTGGGAAAATGTGTCACCAAAAATGGAAAAGTCATCCATGAAAATTTCGAGAAATCGCTCTACCATGTCGGAAAAAATACTGATCATGCAACGTTGGAATGTGGCCGGTGCATTGCACAGGCCAAAAGGCATGCGTCGGTATGCGAATGTTCCATACGGGCAAGTGAAGGTGGTTTTCTCCTGATCTTCTGGAGCGATAGGGATTTGATTGTAACCTGAATATCCATCCAGGAAACAGTAGAACTCGTGTCCTGCTAAACGCTTTAACATTTGGTCAATGAAAGGAAGGGGGAAGTGATCTTTCTGAGTGGCTAAGTTGAGCTTTCGGTAGTCAATACAGACTCGCCATCCCGTTTGGATCCGAGTGGGAATCAGCTCATTAGCCTCATTTTGGATCACGGTGATCCCAGATTTCTTTGGAACAACTTGGACTGGACTCACCCATGAACTATCAGAAATGGGATAAATGATCCCATGATCGAGACATTTCAGAATGTCTTTCCTAACGGCTTCTTTCATCACTGGGTTTAACCTACGTTGAGAATCTCTAGTAGGTTTGGCATCATCTATCAAATGGATTCGGTGTTGAACAATGGTTGGACTAATCCCTTTGATATCAGCCATGGTCCATCCAATGGCTTCCCTATTCTCTCTTAAAACAGCTAAGAGAGCTTCCTTTTGACCGGTAGTCAACTCAGAAGAAATGATAACTGGTAAAGACTCGTTCTCCCCTAAGTAGGCATACTCTAAATTTTCGGGTAGAGGTTTGAGCTCTAACTTAGGGGGTTCCTCCACAGATGGGCGAAGCTGGACTCGGGGTTCTATCTCCAAGGGTTCTCGTTGCCAACCAACAGCAAAAACATGATTTATCAGCGGTTCTATCTCTAGTTCATCATCAGAAAGCTCCTCAATCATTAACTAAGATGCATTTGAATCAGACTCACACTCTCCCTCTTGTTGTTCACTGGATATTCCTTGAATGAAATTCACTTCCATGGGTTCATCAGATGGATCACTAGGCTGTCTCCCTAAGTTGAAGATATTAAGGTCAACAGTCATATTCCCAAAAGATAGTTTTATCTGACCGGTTCTACAGTTGATCAAAGCATTTGAGGTGGCTAAGAACGGTCTTCCTAGAATGATATGGATTTGACTTTTGAGATTGGAAACGGGCTGCGTTTCCAAGACAATAAAATCAACAGGGAAAATAAACTCTCCAACTTTGATCAGAACATCCTCTACCTCTCCTTTGGGAATTTTTACAGATCTATCAGCTAACTGTAGGGTGCATCTTGTAGGTTTAAGTTCTCCTACACCTAGCTGTTGATAGACTGAATAAGAAAGGAGGTTGACGCTGACTCCCAAGTCTAGAAGTGCCTTATCAATGTGAGTGTTACCTATGACGCAAGGAATTGTGGGACAACCAGGGTCCTTGTATTTCAATGGCATGGGTTTCGAAAAAATTTCACTGAGGTTGGCAGCTAAGAAGACTTTCTTGGGGACGTTGGTGGTTCTTTTCTTAGTGCACAAGTCATTCAAGAACTTTGCATAAGAAGGGATTTGTTCGATTGCATCTAGAAGAGGGATGTTGATCTTGACCTGTTTAAACGTTTCTAGGATTTTCTCAACCTGCGGGGAGTTTTTCCTAGGTTTGAGTCTATCTGGAAAGGGGGCAACGGGCCTATACCTATCTAGATCAGGCTCAATCTCAAGTTCAGCATTTTGGTCATCGGAAGGAATTGCTTCATCGGAAGGAGTGTTTTGAATGGGAGAAGGGGTTTGATCCGGTGGCATTCTAACCTGATTGTCTATTTGTTTTCCTGATCTCAGAGTGTGAATTGCATTCAATTGAGCTGGATTGTTGGAACTGGATCCAGTGTCTTTAGGGTTTGCAACAGGTTGACTTGGAAATTTTCCTTTTTCTCTCTCACTCACGGCAGCGGCTAATTGCCCAAGTTGGGTTTCTAACCGGGCTATGGCTTGTGTGTTCGAGTTGAGCACTTGGCCGGTGGTTTGCATGAATGAATTTAGAGTGGTGGATGATTGGGTCAACATGTTGGTAGTTTGTGTAGAAGCTTTGATCATAGCTTCTAAACCCTTTTCTAAGACACTCAAACGTTTGTCATTATCGGAATTTGATTGATTTGTAGGCTAGTGAGGATGAGGATGTTGGTTTCGAAAAGTTGGGTTAGAAAAATTGTTCGGTGCATTGAACGGGACAGTATTTCCCCTAGGGAATTGTTGGTTCGACGCGGGAATAAAGTTTTGGTTTCCATGAGAATTTCCTTGGTTCCAAGCAAAATTGGGATGATTTCTCCAACCTGGATTGTAGGTTGGAGAAAATGGATCATTTCTAGGACGCTGAAATGCAGTGTTCATCTGTTCTAAAGCATGGTTGTTTCCTAGAAGAGGACATTCCTCTGAAACGTGGGTAGGAGACTGACAGTTATGACATCCCGGGGCAGAAATGTGATTGATTTGAGCCGGAGCTCGTTCCTTAACTTCTAAGGCTTCTAACCTCCGCATAATCGTCGCCATCTTCGCTTCAGACGCAATGTTTGACTCCAGAGAAAAACCACTAGACTTAGATTGGGAAACAGATGAAACCCTGTCATCACAGTTTTCCCACTGCATTGTTTTCTCGGATAGACTCTCTAGGAATTCCCAAGCTTCATCGGCGTTTTTTCTCATAAAATCTCCCTGACACATCGATTCTAAAGATGTTTTTGAAGAATAGTCCAATCCTTCATATATGACTTGGCACAATCGACATTTTTCTAGACCGTGATGAGGACATTGGATTAAAAGATCTTTAAATCGGTCAAAGTATTTCCAGAATGGCTCTCCCGGGACAATTTTAAAATTCTGAATGCTGTTCCTAAGCTTTACCGTTTTGTGAATAGGGAAAAATTTCTTGAGAAAAACGGTGACAAATTCCTCCCAAGTTGAGAGGGAATTTATCGGTAAACTGTACAGCCATTTTTTAGCTTTGTCCTTTAGAGCAAATGGAATAAATCTAAGCTTAATTGCATCTTCAGTTAATTCTCTCATTTTAATCATAATACATACTTCATCAAATTCCGAGATAAATATATATGCATCTTCCGTTTCATTACCTAGGAATTTGGGAAGCATGTTTATAAAATACGGTCTAAGCTCGAAATTTGCTCCATTTACTTCGGGGAGTCTTATGCAAGATGGAATTGCATTTCTGGTGGGGTAACACATATCCTGAAGAACTGGTTGATTTGCCATTTCTTGGATTGGTTCAACACAGATTAAACGCTGAAAATTATCCCGAACCCAAAATTGCATACACCAAAACAATTTTTTTTTTTTAGGAAAGAAAGAAAATTAGTTTTTTTTATATGAGAAGATAAAGAAAAAGAAAATTCCTAACTAAAACAATTCAATGCAATCACTTTTCAATCAACTCTAACTCTAGGGTTTAGCCTAACTCCACTAGACCAGCTCCTAACCAAAAATTCCTACAGTGAAAAGATCAAAGTTTTACCCAGGTAGTTAGCCAGGTAAGGATAGTACTAGAGGGTGATCAAAGATCAATTAAGTACCTCTTTCCTTGCGGAGCGCTTTACGCAACCCATAAACCTTGCCTTAGACACCAACTATCCTGAGAAAACTTAAACCGTTCACTTAAGGATTTCTTGTTCCTTATTGAGCTCGAATCCTTAGGGGCCAACGTCTAATGAGTTTTAGAATGCTTGGGTTTGTGAAGTGAGGAATTAGTGATTTGTGGGCTAAGGAAAGGGTGATGAAATCTCTTACCTTATCTTGATTGGGGTTTTGCCCTTAAGAATGTTTTAAGTGTGTGCCAAATCAAGTGCTACAATCACTTTGGTGAATTCCTACACTATATGAAATGCAACCCTATAAATTAAAAGCGACTAAAAAGGATGATAAAAAGAAAATCTTTTTTTTTAATTATGGTCAACAACAATCAAATGTGAGAGGGGGGAAAATTGTTTGAGTTTATTATCTTGTTAGTTAATATCTAAGTGAAAGATGGATTTTATTATGGTCAACAAAAATAAAATCTTTTTGTTTTTTTTAAATCCTAATTGTCTCTAATTGTGAAGCTAACTAAAGAGGGTGGAATTGAAAACTAGAAAGAAGACTTACCCGAAAGCAATACTCCAAATTCTTGATATTCAATCCAAGATTTTCAAGCTCCAAGCGATTCCTTCACAAGAAAAATACACAAGTTAAAGAATCAAGTTAATAAAATCCTATTTTAGCACCTTCCCCGGCAACGGCGCCAAAAACTTGATGCGGCATAATTATGTACCAAAATTGCAAGTGCACAATTTATCAAGTTATAGTATAAAAAGATATCGATCCCACGAAGAAGGTGATTTTAAGAGATTATTAAACTTGGTTCTTATATTTTGTGCGTGACAATTAGGAATAAAGAATAAGTGTGAATATGATGAGTTTATATGCAAGAGGTAATAAATTGAATTTTAGAGGAGAGAAGGAAGAATTAAAGAATAAATGAAATCATAAGGCAAGAAATATGAATTAATAAAATCAAGAAATAAAACCAAAAATGAAAAGAAAATTTAAGAAAGTTAAGATGAAGGATTCAAAAGAGGTAAGAAATCTAGAATATAATCCACTAACCAATTTCAATTACAAAATATAAACTATTCTCTTTTTATCATATTTCAACTTAGATTTATTAAGCATAGATTATCAAACCATTTAAAGAAAGTGTAACCTATCAAATTATCATCTAAGTCAAAATTACTATTCATGATAAGAACAACAACATGATAATAATCCTAGAATTCATAAGCATAACCTATCAAACCATTTAAGATAAGCATAGATTATCAAATTCTTCTTCTACCGATTAGTTCTCTAGTTGATTATCCTAAACATGAACATTTTAAGTACAAGAGAATAATTCATACAATATAAAAGAAATTAGACTAGTTTCATACAATTCTAAGATTCCTACAAGAATTAAATTCACATCTTAAGAAATAAAAACAAGAAAAAGAAGACTAATTACAAAAATAAAAAGAAAAAAAAATCTAAACTATGAACAAGAAATAAATCTAACTACAAAGAAAATAAAAATCTACACTACAAAATATATTACAAAAATTAAATGCAAGAAAATAAATCTATTCTACAAATTAAAGTGTAAAAATAAATAAAAAGACAAGAAAATAAATCTACACTACAAGCATGAATTTAAATCTAACTAATAAGCAATAATAAAGAAATTACTAAAAAGAAATAAAAGAGAAAAGAAATGCAAACCTTCAAATTGCTCTTCATCTCCATCCTCATCATTCAACAAGAGGAGAAAGAACAAATTTAAAGAGGAAAAAATTATTATTATTAATTGCAACTAAAGTTACAATTTTTGGAAGGCCTTCTCAATTAAGAGTAGTCCTCCTCTTCAAAAGGAGTTTACAAAATTTTCACTCCCTTAACCCCTCACTCTCTACCCATATTTATAGTAATCTTCAATGAATATGAGCCATTGGATTTGTCTTGAGCCCCAAGCAACAATCACCACCCTTGAATTTGCTTTTTTTTGTTCTTCTCTAGCCCAATATAGGAGGTCCAATTTAAAAACAAATGAAAATTAACAACTGGCCCATTTGATTTGATTTTTGAACATAAATTCGTGGAGCTTCATTTGATAAATCGTGGCCCAACCAATTTGGAGATTTTCTGCAGCAGAGTCCACTTGATCAAAACATGTCCGGCCTCCAGTCAAGATTAACAAGTCCGGCCTCCTTAAAATGATCTGCAGCAAAGAAATAAATCAAGCTCAAATGCTTCATTTGTCATGTCCGGCCCACTTGCAGCAACTATGGAGTTTTCGTTTGATTTTTCAAAACAAATCCGCAGCAAATTCAAACAACCGGCCCATATGTAGCAATATTCATTTGATTTTCATCCAAGGCTCAAAAAGATGCAGCAAGTCAAAACAAATCCACATGATTTCCAAGCCAAAACAAATCCGGCCCATCTTTGTGGCTTCTAAAATGCTACAAAATAGAGAAGAAATATTTTGAGGGGTTTTTACATTTAATAATATTTATTTATATTTTTATTCAATTATGTGCAAACTAAACTAATAACACTTATTAATGGTATATTTATTCATGTAAAATAGATAATGAGGGTATAAAATTATAATAAAAATGTGATTATCATTGTCTATTTTATATATTGTAACGGGTAATTGATCAGTCGACCGATAAAAAGCCATCATTCGACTGATCTGCTCTATTTCACTGTAACGGCTAGTTATGGCAGTTTTGTTTGAGAGGCTATAAATAGCCCTCAAGACTTGGTATTTGGGTAAGAGTTTTACAAGAGGTTTTGGGTAGTTTGTTTCTAAGTTTTTGAAAGATCTAAGTGTGTTTGTTTTTGTGAAAAGAGTTTCATAAGAGAAGGATCTCAATTTCAGTTTTGAGGCTCTCATCCTCAAATATCTACATCTCTTGTTTTTTGGAGAAGTTTTCTAAACTCTTTTCTTCTAGCTAATTTATATTTTGATTC
>NC_033798.1:115846111-115885908 GCF_001876935.1 Asparagus officinalis | reverse complement strand
TCCTCGACTCGGAACCCGGCCAACTCGGGCTCCGGCCGGGCCCGGCCGGCTCTTTTTGTGCCCGCCCGGATTATTTTTCTTTATTTTTTATTTTTAATGTATTATATTATATATGTAATATATAAATATATATAATAGTATAATATATGTATACTATAATATTATGTTTATATATGTATAATATATGTATAATATAATATATGTATATATAATATATTTCTAATATATGTATTAATATGTCATATGTGCTGATATATATTACTCTATCTCTTAGTAATAAGTATATTAAGTATACTTTCTCGTTATATAAGTATAGTTATAAGAATACCTCTCTTATATATGTAAGTATGCAATGATGTATATATATACCTCTTTAGTATATATGGTATATATAAAGTATACTTCCCCCCCTCTTTCCCTTTTTTAATAATAAAATGTTTATACTCTCTTATATAATATATTTCTATATATGTATAATATGTCATATGTGTGTGTGTAATATACTCTCTCTTAGTTAAAGTATATATAAGTATACTCTCTTCTTATATTAAGTATATATGTATAGGTATATAAGTTACTTTTCTCTATATATATATATATATATATATATATATATATATACTATAATATGATATATATATATTGTACGCCGCCCCTTCCAAAATATCTGGGAATCGGGACGTGAACAAGCCGCGCCGTATTAGACGAGGAGAGATAAAGTGCTGAGACCCCGTCTTCTCCAATCTAATACGCTAAAGCGTCTGGAAATAAGTACAATACGAAGTCAGCAGGTCCCCAATCACTACATAGCAAGAAATCTAAAGACAACCCACGAATAAGAAATAAACATATCATCAAATGTAAATCATCAAGACATAAAAATATGGGTCAAACGTACGCCTTCTACAATATCGTGAACAAATGAAGTGCTGGAGAACTGTAAAATACACATGACCAAGCAGAAAAAAGAATGCTAACAAAAGTAAACTGAATCAATCGAACATTACAAAGGGAATAACTAAACTTCGGCTTCATCTTCTGGCTTCATCTACAAGGCACTCCTAGGCTGCAGAATGCTTCTGCTCTGTCTGAACCTGTTCTTCTACCAAGTCTCGACGTACACCAGAGAAAATAGGTGTACGTCAGGTGCATGACGCACGCAAGACCACCCCCACAAGGAAAATAGGAACGACCGAAAACAAGCGGAAAACGATAGCGAAACCGAAATAACATAAGAACGTGCAACTGGTAACTAACAAAGATCAACAAATGCAATCCACATGATAATCATAAGAAACGCGTAATCATTCAGGTACAAAAACATGACAGCTAGCGAGGAGAGAGAGAGAGAGGAGGAGTAGAGGAATTATACTTAAAAATTACAACAAAGAGACGTAGACGTCGAGCGAAATAATCCAAACAAGGAAAACCTCATGTATATACCATATATTCTCAAATTGTAGAAATTAATATTGACCCGATCTATGTATGAAAAGAACACAAGACTGGACTACCTTCTCACAAGAATTTCATAACCTAGCCTAAGATCGAGGTCATTGTAATAACATTCGAACCCCATCTCAAATAATCACAATCCAATAATCCCTGTCCTCAGACCCACCCAGGCCGAAACAAGACGCTGGCGCGAGCCTGGAAAAACGAAAAATTGGTAACAAAATAATAATCTCGATATGCACCTCACCTCAGACCCAGCCCCAGGCCGAAACTAAGACCTGGCAGCGAGCGCTGAAAATACATCAAACAATCTCATATCACAAACTCCTCGGACCCCCGGTGACTACACAAACTTCACCAGCGGGAGCCCAGGATATACATCAACAATCCAACCGTCAGCACGTGAGCCTAAGACTTCTCATCCCCAATTCTCGGTAATTTCAGGTCAACTATCACACGGTGTTACTAGAATCCTAACTGTGTCATACGGGTCACTATACGTCATAAACTCCCTGAATGATCTTCAATCACACATGGAGTCATCAATCAAATGGCAACTATATTGTGTAATAATATCATAATATTTCAGATAATCAAAATAAGAATATAAATGCATAAACAGCAGCTACATAATCAGAACATGAGATCTTTTCTAAATTTAATTCATTTTAAAATTATTTCGGCTTAACATTAATCTAAAACTAATATCATTTTCCAAATAAATTCTTTTAAAATTATTATAATTACTAAAAATGATTGCTTTTGCCAAAACTAAATTCTTTTAAATTCCTTATAATTACTTCTCGAATGTTATTTATCACATATCCATTATGTAAATCATATTGTTCCCAACAACCCACCGATTAAATACAACACAAATTAACCTATGCAAATTAAGTTCATAACAAAATGTAAATAATATCAAACTACAAACAGGAGAGCGGGATCTTGCACGTAATAATCTATGACAAAATATAAGATTAGGAACGAAACAATAAAGATCGGGATCTTGCACAAGAATATCTATCGACGAATATAAAATTGGGAAACGAAACTACATAAGGATCGGATCTTGCCTCGAGAGCGCGGCGCGGCCCCGCGCCGCGCGGGCGGCCGTGGGGATCTGACGACGAGGCGACAGCACGACTGCGGACGGCGGTATCAGACGGATCTCAGCGACGTTTGTGGTGGGTCTGGCTACGTCGGCCATATCATCGAACAGGCTGGCGTGCGACAAGGAGAGGCGTTGTGGCTGTTTGGCGACGGGTCGAGCTGGTTCAGGCGCGGGTCTGAGCTGATCGGGCGAGTGCCTGGACGTGGGAGGCCGCTGTGGTGCCGACGGCTCAGTGGCGGCGCTGTCGGGCTGAAGAAGGTGTGGCTCGGTGCGGATCTGGCAGTGAAGGGGAGGTCGAACAGCTTGGTTGATGGGTTTGCTGGAGATGGTGCGGCTGAGGATGAAGCGGGGGTGACGAGCGACGTGGCTTGTCGTTCGAGGAGGCCGGAGGTGGTTGTGGCGTGGTTCGAGGAGGACGGAGGAGGGAAGCAGCGGGCTTGCGGTGGTTCGGCAGCGGAGGCGTTGGACGCGGGAGAGGCGGCGTCGTGCGGTGCGGTCAGGTTGCAGACGGCCGGTAGGGGCGCTGCAGCCGGGTTTCGACGGAAGGTTGGGTCGAACGAGACGAACGGCGGCGGTCGTGGGGCTCGTTTCGAGTGGAGGAGGAAGGTCGTGTGGGGGTGCGGGAATGCGAGAAGAGAAGGAGTGGTGGGTTTTCTTATGGGTTGAGAGAGAAAAGAGGAGAGAGAGAGATGGAGAATTGCGACGCTGAAAAACGGAGAAAAGAAGGGGGTTAGCAGCGTGGTGTTTAGGGTAGGTTAAGATTTCTTTACTGCTATTTAGAGAGGAGAGAGAGAGAGACATGTATTGATTGAGGTTGGTTTAGAAGGAAATCAAAAAAAGATGGGAGTGATTAGGGGATTGATTGGGAAAATTGAAGGAATTCAAATCAAATAAGAAAATTCAAGAGAGGGAAAATAATTCGAAATTTCATAAATATTCTGATTATATTAATAATTAATAAATCAACTAAAATCGCTTTTATTATATTCATATACTAAATGTACTATAGACTCAATTACATCAATAATACAGTTATTAATAATATTAATACACCAAATGATTATATATAAAAATCACTAAATCCCGGAAAAATTATATTTAGGCAGAATTAAAAATACAAATATATATTTATATTTTTTATTTTGAACAACTCAGAAAAATTCGCAGAATTAAGAAAAGTATTATAAAATATAATAATATTATTTTAAATACTAGAAAATTTATTTAAATACGTATCAAAATTCACGTTGTTACATCCTAATTACCCCTTAAAACAAATTCCGCCTCGGATATTAAAAATAGAAAAGGATCTCAAGGCCATGAGATAATGGAACGAGACGTTTACTCGCGAAAATCGCGAGTAAAGAACAAGAACAGGTGGAAGTTGCTGAGACAAGAAATAGTGGAAAGTTTCGGAGTAAAAGAAGTGGATAACAATAGGACCGAAAACCGAACTATCCAAATAGGAGGCTCCAGAAAAGTCTCACACGGAGAAAATATGATTATGTATCTAAAATTGTCTCATTATATTCTTACTATAGGAATTCGGGACTGTGACCTGCATGGGCCACCAAAAAACCTGTCAACGAGGCCCCGCTTCGATCCCAAAATATGGGGAATCGGCGACTGAACAAGCCGGCGACGTATTAGACTGAGAGCGAATAAGGCTAGACCGTCTTCTCAATCTAATAGAAGCGTCTGGAAATAGAGTAAATACGAAAGTCACAGTCAATCACACATAGCAAGAATATAAAGACAACCCAGGAATAAGAAATAAACATATCATAACAATGGTGAAATTCATCCCACGAACATCAAAATATGTCAAACGTACCTTATACATATCTGGAACAAAGAGTGGTGGAAGGAAATAAATACAATGACCAAGCAGAAAAATGCCACAAAATAAACTGAGATCACGGACACAAGAGGGAATAAAAACTTCGGCTTCTTCTCTGCTTCATGCTTACAAGGCTACTCCTGCTGAGTAATCTTCTGGCTCCTGTTGACCTGTTTCTTCCCCTAACGTATGACGTACACAAGAGAAAAGTAGTGTACGTCAGCGTGCAGCTGACGCACGCAAGACCCGACCCCCACAAGGAAAATAGACGACCAGAAACACAGCGGAAAACGATAGCGAACGCGAAATAACAAAAGAACGTGCACTGGTACACTAACAACAAATCAACATCATCCACATGATATCTAAGAATCCTAAATCATTAGGTAACAAAAAACATGCAGCTAGCGATCAGAACATCATCCAAGGCACAAGTTATACCATAATGGAATTAATACTTAAAATCTACAACATAGAGACGTAGTACGTCGAGCGAAAATAATCCAAACAAGGAAACCCTCATGTATAACAACTGTCTCAAATTGTAGATAATTATATACCCGATCTATGTAGAAAAGAAACACAAACTGGAGCTACCCTCACAAGGATTCATACCTAGCCAAGATCGACGGTTGTAACTAACTATTTCAACCCTCATTCAAAATCACAATCTCAATATCCTGCTTCCCAGACCGCCACGGCCGAAACAAGACGCTTGGAGCGAGCACTGGAAAACAAATAATAATCCGTATCACTCACCTCAGACCCACCCCAGGCCGAAACAGAACACTGGCGCGAGCCGGAAAATTACATCACAAATCTCATATCACAACTCTGGACCCACCCCGGTATTACACAACTCACCAGCGCGAGCCTCGAATATACATCAACAATACAACCGTCACCGGACCAAGACTTCCATCCCAATCTCGTAAATTAGGTCAGATCGAGGCCGGGCCGGGCCGCGGGCTGTTTTGGACAGCCCTAGTTTCCTCAGGGGCTGTTCAATTTGTTTCCTAGAAAACCTGAAATGAGGAAATAGGTAAGAAATCTCAAAAATTATTTCTACTGATTTCCTTCACAAAAGCTTTGGAATGAGTTTCTCTAGATTAGACTCACATCAGCCAACGCTTTTCCTTGTGATTTCGAAATGGCAAACAAAGCAAGAAAACTCAGTGAAATTTGATGGAAAAAATGTACAATGTCACATACGTATATGAAGAAATGGTCTTTTTTCATAAAATTTGGGTGCCTAAGTGTAATGATAACACCGATAGTGCTTAGCACTAGCCCAAGACCGTAATACCCGAGAAACCCGAAAGAAACCAAGAGAATAAACCTCTAAGTATGAAGAAGAATATGAAGAACACTTAGAGAACACTTGAAAGACTTTTAGGGTCTGTTCGTTTATTTCCTAAAAATCAAGAAATGGAAATGGAAAAGGTAAAAATCTAAAAAAATACCATTTCTTCCATTTCCATCCATAAAACTCACCCACAACATCCAATAAAATATTATTTTCATCCAACAACTCATCCACATCATCTAATAAAATATTATTTTTATCTAACCACTCATCCATCACATCTAATAAAATATTATTTTATCTAACAACTCATTCATCACATCTAATAAAATATTATTTTCATCCAAACATCACTCAACTCATCTCTTCTCATCATTTCAAATCACTCATATCATCCAATAAAATATTATAACAATTCACCTCATCTCATTAACATTTATTTCTTTGTTTTCATCCCAAAAAGTTGTGAAAACACTTTTCTTAATCTTTCTTCACATCACCCAATAATACAATGACAACTCATCTCATCTCATTTCATTTCTTATTTTTAAGAATGAACCAAACAAAAGAAAACAACAAACTACAGAAAATAGGTTTCTTATAATTCATTTTCTTATTTTTTTTCGCCAACCAAACAACATCAAAACTAGTTTTCTTAAAAAATCACTCACATCATCCAATAATAATGTGACAACTAACATTATTTCATCTCTATTTCTTTGATTTCCTTCTTTTTTAGCCAACCAAACACTCCAAAAATAATTCTTCATTTTAATAGTTTTCCATTTCTTTGATTTCCCTCTTTTTTTTAGGCAAACGAATAGACCCTTAGAGAAATGTAGAGAACTTATGAAGATGAAGACTCTTTATTTGAACTTGTTTTATTCACTTGTTCAACTTTTTCTTCTTACTTACAAATGAGAGAGGTGAGGAGGTATTTATAGCCTCCCAAAGATATGTTACAAAGGATCTAGATTCTTCTAATATCACCTCCATAGTTCCTAGATATTTTTCTAATCACTAGAAATTTTTACATAATATCTAAATATTTTTATCACAAATTATCTAGATGTTTCTATACTATTATCTAGATATTTAGCTTAAAGATTTCTCTAGAACACTTTAAGGAGGTGATCAACCTTCTAGAGAGTTTCTAGATAATCTCTAGAATTTGGACCTAATTTTGGGTTTGGTCAAACTTAGAATAATTCCATCATAAACCCAAAATTAAGCTTGATCCAAAACCAAGTTTAATTTCAATACTCCCCCTTAAACTTGATTTTGTCAACCATCCCGAGCTTCGAGCGAAGTAACTCAAATTGGCCCTTTGGTAGTGACTTGGTGAAGATATCTGCAACGTTGTCTTCGCTTCGAACCTCCAAAGCTTCAATTGTTCCATCAAGCACCTCCTCCCGTATGAAATGATGTTCTAACTCGATATGCTTCGTCCTTACATGAAACACCGGATTATTAGCCAACTTGATAACACTTTGATTATCTCCATAAATTGCAACCGGCTTATTGATTGGCTCCAACAAATCCTCAAGGAGTCTTCGAAGCCATATACACTCTTGAGCTGCGAGTGTTGAAGCTTTATACTCCGCTTCAATGGTAGACAATGACACCGTTGCTTGCTTCTTGCTGCGCCATGAAACACTTGTGTCTCCACATAAGAACACATACCCTGAAGTTGATTTTCGATCATCTAGATCTCCACCAAAGTCAGCATCCGTGAAACCATGAAGAGAAACCTTGGCATTGTACTTGTACATCAGACCCATGCCAAGAGTTGTCTTTACATACTTCAAAATCTTCTTTGCCGCTTCTAGATGTGGCTTCCTTGGTTCTTGCATAAACCGACTTACGAGACCCACCGCGAAGGCAAGGTCAAGTCTTGTAATGGTTAAGTATAGAAGACTTCCTACAAGAGAGCGATAAGGTCAAGGATCAGGTAGCAAGGACCCTTCATCGCGTTTAAGCTTTATGTTCACGTCCATCGGAGTAGTATGTGTCTTCCCTTCGTGTATTCCGAACCTTTCAACAATCCTTCTTGCGTAGCTTTGTTGGCCGACAAATATTCTATCCTTTACCCTTTCGACCTCCAAACCAAGAAAATTGTTCAACTCACCCAACTTCTTCATCTCAAACCTCACCGACATATCCTCTTGTAGACGAGCAATTTCAGCATCATCATTCCCGGTGATGATCATATCATCCACATAAAGAAGAACCACCACGTGGACTCCTCCATTCTTCTTGAAGAATAGACTCGGATCAGAATTTGATGGCACATACCCGCAAAACTGAAGGAATTGAGCAAGCTTTCTATACCAAGCTCGAGGAGCTTGTTTTAACCCGTACAAAGCCTTTTTAAGTTTGCAGACATAATCAGGATGCTCTCGTGATTTGAAACCAAGCAGTTGCTCCATGAAGATTTCCTTATCAAGCTCTCCGTATAGAAAAACATTCTTCACATCTAGTTGCCATAACTTCCAACCAAAGCTTGCGGCTAAAGATAAAAGTGAGCGTACCGTAGTCATCTTTGCCACTGGACTGAAAGTTTCATCATAATCTTCTCCATATTTTTGAGAGAACCCTCGAGCAACCAACCTTGCCTTAAATCTGTCAATGCTCCCATCCGTTTTTCGCTTAATTCGGTACACCCATTTATAAGAAACGGGTTGGACATCCTTGGGTTTTGGAACAAAATCCCAAGTTTCGTTCTTCATGAGAGCATTCATCTCCTCCTTCATTGCGCCCTCCCACTCTTGAACTCCTTTTGCTTCATCATACGATGATGGCTCCTCTTCATCTAATGGAGCTGCAAAGTAGCATGAGTAAGTAGTGACAAACCTTTCATCTCTGAACCGAGCATGCTTAACAATGTTCCTTTTTGGTACCTGTGTGTCTCTGGATCCATACACCTCCAGCCCTTCCTTTGTTCATCATAGCCGACAAAGATGCATTTCTTCGCCTTTGCCTCCAACTTGGTTCTTTGAGAGTCAAACACGTGGACGTAGCAGATTGATCCAAATATCCTGAGATGTTTCACCGTTAGCTTCTTCCCATGAACCATCTCATAAGGAGACTTCATATTGTTCGGACTAAGTGACATCCGGTTGATGACATACGCTGCACATCTCATGCCTTCCGCCCATAAGGCCTTAGGCAAATTTTTATCATGTAACCAGCTTCTACATGTCTCACTTAGATGTCTTATCTTCCTTTCCGCTACTCCATTTTGCTAAGGTGTATACGGACATGTAAATTCTCTCTTGATACCATGTTTTTGGCAAAAAGAGAGAAACTCCTTTGACATGAACTCCCCTCCATTATCCGTCCTTAAAGTCTTGATCTTCTGACCTAATTCTCCCTCCACGATAACCTTGAATTCTTAAAACTTGGAGAATACTTCTGATTTTTCCTTCACAAAGTATACCCAAGTGTACCGTGAGAAGTCATCAACAAACAGTAACATGTACCGAAACCCAGAATAGGAGGATGTTCTCGTCGGACCCATCAAATCACTATGGACCCTCTCCAACGGAGCGCTGCATCGTGAAGTGGAGTTGTCAAATGGAAGCCTATGTGACTTTCCATATTGACAGCCTTCACAAAGCTTTCCTTCATCATGAATCTTCAACTTTGAGAGCCCGTTAACGAAATCCTTATTCACCATAATCTTTAGCTTAATCATATTTATATGACGAAGCCTAGCATGTCATATAAAGGCATTATCATTCGTACTCATCTTCTCAACATAAGAATTTGAGGCCGATAAAACATATAAATCCTTAACCCGTGCTCCGGTGTGAACCACGTCTGCTTTTAATTCTTTAATATTCTTTAAGAATTTAACGTCTCTTGGGCCAAATAAAACGTAGTTACCTGAGTCAACCGCATTCACCACAGAGAGAAGATTCTTCCTTACTCCAGGAACATGATATACGTTCTTGAGAGTGATTGGGCTTCCATCATCTCCTTCAATAACGACTGTCCCTTCCTTCTCAATGCGGTGGATTGAATTATCCGCAGTAATGATGGCTTCTTTCCCGTCATGACGTTGAAAACTAGAAAATAACTTTTCGTCTCCGGTAATATGATGGCTACAACCAGAATCCACAATCCAATCATTTCCAAGATTTTTAGCTGTGATGTACCTGAAGATGCAGCCTCCACCGTGAAACATTTTCCCCATTCTTTGTCTTCAGTATGACCCTTTGATTCCGCCATATTTGTTTCCTTCAGCTTGACTCGACAATCCTTTTTGAAATGCCCAAGTTTTCCACACCGATAACACTTGAATCGCTTCTTGTCTCCCGTAGAAGATCCTTCTCGTCCATCATTATTCTTCACATTACCATATTTGGGTTTGGCTCTGAAGCTTTGTTGTCTCCCCGCTACAAAAGCGCTCCCCGAGTCATCATGGACTTTAACTCCCGCCATTTGCATGGCTAGTGATTCTTGCGAAGCTAGTAGATTTTCAAACTCCTCCAAGGAAGGTTGTGTAGCCCATCCTTGAACTGAAGTAACAAACGGTGTATATTCGGGTTCTTGTTGAACAATTGATCTAGCGCCTGCCAAATAGCACTTGCGGATGTACACCTTGAGACATGCTCAAATACTCCCGCAGATATTGACCTCTTCAAAGCAAACTCCGCCTTGGCATTCTTCCGTGTCCACTCCTTTGTCGCTTCCGCTGTTGCAGCATCTCCCCTTGGTGGTGTTGTGTTGCTACCGCTGATGACATCCCATAAGTACTCACTAACCAAGTATGACTCCATACATGACTTCCATAACCGGTAGTTAGATTGGTTTAAGATCTCCATTCCCAATCCAACGACACGACCCATTGATTCCATACTTAGAGTAAACCCGAGCTCTCTTTAAACCCCGATCTTGAAGAGCACAAGATTAGAATGACTCTGATACCATGTAAATTTAACACCGATAGTGCTTAGCACTAGCCCAAGACCGTAATACCCGAGAAACCCGAAAGAAACCAAGAGAATAAACCTCTAAGTATGAAGAAGAATATGAAGAACACTTAGAGAACACTTGAAAGACTTTTAGAGAAATGTAGAGAACTTATGAAGATGAAGACTCTTTATTTGAGCTTGCTTTATTCACTTGTTCAACTTTTTCTTCTTGCTTACAAATGAGAGAGGTGAGGGGGTATTTATAGCCTCCCAAAGATATGTTACAAAGGATCTAGATTCTTCTAATATCACCTCCATAGTTCCTAGATATTTTTCTAATCTCTAGAAATTTCTACATAATATCTAAATATTTTTATCACAAATTATCTAGATGTTTCTATACTATTATCTAGATATTTAGCTTAAAGATTTCTCTAGAACACTTTAAGGAGGTGATCAACCTTCTAGGGAGTTTCTAGAAAACCTCTAGAATTTGGACCTAATTTTGGGTTTGGTCAAACTTAGAATAATTCTATCATAAACCCAAAATTAAGCTTGATCCAAAATACCTAATTTTGGGTTTGGTCAAACTTAGAATAATTCTATCATAAACCCAAAATTAAGCTTGATCCAAAATTAAGTTTAATTTCAATACTAAGTATCTAAGCAAGAATCACTCATTTACACTTGCAAATATGACTGACAACATAGTGATAACAATTGCTTGAGTAGAATCACATCGTAACATAACATTTAGTTACTAGTGGATTTTCAAGAAGACCATTGTTGTTTAGGTGGAGATTTAGAAAAGAGTCATCAGCCATAATTTGACATAATATATTCTGCAAATGTTTTCATAATCTTAATGGGACAACTTTTGTGTAAAGCCATGATGGTCAAAGCTCATTGGTAGAAGAAAGTCTCAGACCCCTTTCCTCGCATGGAAGCAAGTGTATGAGTTGACCCCTCCGTTGCACTCCATTTATCTAAGCTTTGCATTTTCAACATCCAGATTTTTCTATTTCATTAATTATCCACACAAAACCCTTTTCCATTTGCGTCCTTTTGTCCCTTGACTACTGTTTCGGGCTCCAGTCGGATCATACCAAATGACCCGACCCGATAACGAACCCGAGCTTCGACCCCATTTACAGGTGACAAATCCTTTTCGCCACAAAAACAAAGAGGTCACCGCCACTATATAAACAGCTCCCACCTCTCCGCCAAAAGAAAGTAATCATAATCTCATTAGGAACCCATCGAAATCCGCTCATCTCGATCTAGGGCACAAAAAGAGACATCAAATCCTCAGATCTCAAACAAAAACCACTTCATTCTCGACTGAGCTCAAACTTGCTCACTTCCCCTCTTTCGCAGCGATGAAATCGGCAATCTCCCTCTTCTTGTTGATCTCGATCTCGCGCTCGCTGGTTCTGTCGTTGTCCCCCGAGATCGACGCCGGCGGTATCTTGGATCTGGCGAATGTGACGGCCGCAGCTGCCGTTAATGGATCCGCTAAGGCTAGCTTTGCTGATATGTTCGATCGAGCTCTGCAGAAGGAGTTCCCTGAGACCGAGCAGAACAGCGGAGGTTTGTAGATCTGATTCTGCGTTTTGTGTTTTGATTTGGTCAATGTGAGGGATGAGTAGGGGTTAGGGTTTTGAAATGCGTGTAGATCTTGCGTTTTTGGTTAAAGATCTCTTTGGATTTAGATGAAAGGTGGGGTTTTAGGAAAATTTTGCGGATTTTCTCAGATTTTTGTTTTCTTTTGCGAATTTTCTGATTCTTTATTAGGAAATTGAGTAAATAAAGTAATCATCGACGTCGCTTATTGGATAAGACGAATTGTCCTGTATCTTGTTAGATGTTGTTTAATTAGGCTTTATTACTTGACTTTAAGCAATTTCGCTGGTTGCATTAACTGTAACTGCTTTCTTTTCTCTTTTTTCTTCCGTTAAAACAACTTTTTTGTATAGAAATATCAATAAACGGACCATTGCTTAGTTTTACGTATAATTGTTTTCTTCTTCTTCTTCTTCTTTTTATGTTCTTGGATGTTGGCAGCAGCTGTTAAGTAAAGTACTAATTCATCTACTGTATTTGGCAGAAACTGATCCAGGCGGTTTCAACAACAGTGTTGCTGAGAATCAGGTTTCATTCTGTACCCTTTCCTATTATTTTTTTAATCGAGTTATTTGATTTAGGCCTATAGATGTCTTGATGCGTATGGAACACACAACTTTAATCAATATTAGTTCCTGCAAACTGATTGTGATCAAATCTTTGTATTGGATAGGGAACCAATACTTAAACTAATTGTATTTTGTAAACTCCTTTGCAACTGAGAATCAAGTAGCAATTGTCTTCAACAGCAAGTCTAAGCTAAATAAGGGAGAGAATGCAATTCCATTTGATCCCTGGTCAATGAGCTGGACAATTTGTGGTCACTATATGGTGATCCTTTTGGTAGAAAAAAGAACCTGAATAATACTTCTCACAAAAGTTCTTCTAGATAATCAGAGTGAACACATCATAGATAGCAAATATGGATGTGAGGAGAAGTTTAATATCTACTATCTTCCAATATATAGTTAGGTCTGTAGAAACGCAATTTCCATAGGAAAGAAGAGAGTGAAGGTTTAAAAGGAAGTTCTTCTAGATAATCAGAGTGAACACATCATAGAGAGCAAATATGGATGCGAGGAGAAGTTTAATATCTACTATCTCACAAAAGTTCTTCTAGATAATCAGAGTGAACACATCATAGGGAGCAAATATGGATGCGAGGAGAAGTTTAATATCTACTATCTTCCAATATATAGTTAGGTTTGTAGAAACTCAATTTCCATAGGAAAGAAGAGAGTGAAGGTTTAAAAGGAAGTTTGGTGTCAATGCAGCAGTGGTCAGATTGTACTGCTTGGAAACCACCAGTATCTATACAACATTCCTGTTTTGGTTGAATCAGTGTTATAGATGTTCAGTATGTTAAGGATATGTAGAAAGTAAGAGTGTACACACAACAGAAATAATATTGAAAAGTTATACATTAGTGCCCTACAAGTAGTCAAAAGGATATTTATGATTGTTAATGTCAATATAAAGGAACAAGTTCATGTGGGAGTATAGTCATGATAAGTTGTTGAATGTCCAATCTAACCATCTGCTTGAATTGCTCGAATTTTCTATAGGCATTCCATTAGAAGGTAGGCTACATGCCATGGGTGTGCTTTTATGGTACAATGTTGATATGTGTATGAGGGTTAAAACCGTTCAAAGAAATTCATAAGGTTGGGAGCTGTCGAGCCACATATGCGGATGGCTAATAGAGGAGTATATCAAAGTAGTGATGTTTCTTATGGATCTTTTTAGATGAAAGATATGAAATATACAATAGAGATATACCTTGAAAAGTGAAGCATATATGACTGCAAATTTACTTAGATCATTGGTGAGAGTAATAAACATAATTCAATTGTCTGATTCGACTATGAGGTGTAGTGGTGTACAAAGAGTTTGTTGGAAATGAGATGATTATTAGATAAGAACATTGAGATTTTAGCATGTGATACTTGATAGGAAAAACACTGTAAGTAGAATGTAGAATGGCACCTGCAGAAGTATTACATGTTTAGTGGGTTCAGTAGATGTTTGGGTACACAAACTATAAAACCTTCTATTAGCTTTAAGGCAGTGTGAAGAAAAGATAAACACGCGCGCACGCACGCGCACACCCACACACACGTGAGCCTACACATGCATGTGCACACACACACGCACACGCACACACATATACAATATACTAGGCTTTATACACGTGCAATGCACATGGTTAAATATAATGATGAAATATTTTTAGCTTATTTCCTAACTAGGTTTTTTATCGGTTCCATTTTAATATTTTTTGCTCACTTTTGTCTCTAAATTTTAACATTGCGATTATTTATTTTCTTTGATGTTTGTTTAAATGAGCTATATCCAATTTAAATTTCATGTTGATATATAGAAAACAATTATAATTTGAACCCAATTTGAATTTTTATATTATTTGGACTGACATGAAACCAAGCTTTATTTGAGAAAGTACAGTGCTGCAAAAATAAAAACATTGAAATAGTGTTATATAAGGAAGGTGAATATTTAAAACCAATAAGGCAAGATAACTGATTAGAAGTATGCTAAAACAATACAAAAGAGAATATGAAGTTTGTTCCTAATCATTAACGGACTTCATAAAAAATTATAAACTAAAGATTAATGCTAACTCTAGTATACTTTTACATGATAAAAGTATCCACGTAAGCATATAAAAGTGCTGAAAAAAGTTCATGAAAGTCCATTCTAAAGATTCTTACTTTCACTCAAAATAATTAATATATTATATAAGATATCTAGAAAATATTGCCTATTATTCATTATGTTTTATTTTTTTATTGAGCTGAGATCAATCCTTCTTTACCTTTATATTTTTTCTAGGCAATTTTAGAGTAGTGTCTTCACCATCTATATCGATTGTGAAATCAGGCTAGAGTTGTATTTTTTGTGTTATTATCTTTCATGGTCTCGTTAATCTTTTATCTTGTCGTTTAACTTCATAAAGAAGTTGAATGTATTTCTGATGTTCAACACAAACTTCTTTAAAACAAATTTAGATTTTTATTCCTTAACCGGATGTTTTTAATCAATTCTTATTGTTTTTGTTTATCAGCATCAACTTAAACTATTTTTAGATACTGAAAAGGGAGAGTAAACACTAAATTAGAAATTAAATATATATCCTAATCAAAGAATACCAAGTAATTACACTTTTCTTTGCCAAGTTTTGAAATTTCAGCCCTTTTGTGGTTTTTTAAACTTTGAGGGTGTAGTTTATAATTTTTAAAATTTTAGGAGTGTTTTAAAAAAAATTCACTTTTAAGTTTGATAGTTGTAACTTTTATGTTTCATGTGTCGGTGATAATTTTCAAATGTCAATATATTTCTTGTAACTCTAAAATTTTGAGGGTACTTTTTATAATTATTAAAATTTTAGGTTATTTTTTGAAAAATTTAGATTTAGCGATTTGCTAATAGTTTTCAGATTTGATGAATATTAGTTATAAATTTTAAAAGTTTAGATTTTTTTAATTTTGAAGAACTTTTTTTACTATTTTTGTAACTTTGAGGTTGATTTTGGCAAAATTTTAAATTTAGGTGCCTGATGGTGATCTCTTGAATTTATTTTTGTTTTTAAATTTTAAAATTTTAGAATTTTAGGGTGTTTTTTATAATTTGAACTTTCGAGAGTGTTTCTATAATTTTTGAGACAATGAGAGTGTTAATTGTAAATTTTAAATTCTTCGGAGGCTATTGTTAATTTCTTGATTTCATGTTTGTTGTTTTAAGTTTTAAAATGTCAGGATGTTTTTTTATAATTTTAAACTTTTTAGGGTATTTTGTGCAATTTTAAAAAATTTTAGGATTTTTTTGCAATACTTAATGTATTACAGTATGTCAGCTATGTATACTTTCTTTATTTTAGCAAGCTAATACGGTAAAGCTATTTTATATATTTTATTAATATTATTTTTTATACTGTTGAGCTATAGATAGTTTATGTGGGATAAGGATATGATATAATTATGATTAAGATAGATTAAAATTTAAATGAAATATTCAAAATAATGAAGTGCAATATTGACCATAGAAAGCTTTTCCTGATCTCGTGCTTTTAAAGGAAGTAAGTATATATGATATATGAGACTAATTACTATATAAAGCCTATTGATATGGATTTTTTAGATCCATTTTAATTTTATTTTCCCTTGGGTATATTTCACAAAACCCTCAAAAACTTTGGGGTGTACCCCACGAAGCCCCTTGAACTGTGTTTTTTTCCATTAATTTTCATGAAACCCTAATTATTTCCTAATAATTCCCATGAAACCCAAAAGCTCCAAAGTATCTCAAATAACACCCTACACTTTTTAGTACTTTCCAATACCCTTGCTAACAGCTTAATCGTTTAGCATTAAAAAAAATCACAAGCAACCCAAAATATGTAAATAATGATTTTTTTTTATCGCGGAGAGTTTTTTTGTTAATTTGTAGTCGTACAGATAATGTTAAGTTAGGGATTTCTAGAAAAGTTTTGGAAAGTTTAGGGGCTTTCATGGAAAATACACTTAAGTTTTGGGATATTCTGTGCAATTTATCCTTTAAAATCGAGGGGGAATCTCTTTACTTGGCTTGTGGCATACATATAACACCGTCTAGAATCAAGATATAGGATTAAAAAAAAATACTTTTTTAAAATTATTTTTAGTCGCATATATTGGTTCTAAATGCATGTGATAATTGAATAATATTCTATCATGTACGTTATGAAAAATTAGAATTCAGGCATAAAGTTAGTATGAAGATATCCATCCTATATATGCAAGATTACTTAAAGTGAAAGCAATATTACCTTAAAATAGTCTAATCTAATCTCATAAGAAGAAAATAATAAAGACACATACTTGTTGAAGGAGACGAAAGTGCTATAGAAATTATTGTAAATATTTGTCTTATATGTATTGGTATGTGTTATTGCATTTGAATGTGAGAGAATAAAAATTATAAATAGAGTTCTATTTAAATAATACTAGTATAGTTTCTTAAACTTTGAAATTATTGCTACTTTGAAATTGTATTTAGCCATGTTAAACTCGATAACTACTTCCCTTAGCCATGTTAAACGGTAACTCAAAGCCATAACTAACTTGTTCTCCACGTTTAAAATTTAAACTAAAAACAACAAAATCTTAACTGCTCTTATTCTTCTCCATAATATTTTTATCAGCAAAAATCGTAATCTTCAAAATAAATCAAGTAAGGGTATAGGACCAAGATTTGGCATTAAATGCTAACCAGATCTAAGTGCTGGCCACATAATGTTGATTCACGTGTGATTATTAAGTGGGGAAATTATTTGCTTTGACTTTTTCCATGTGCAGTAGTTAATAGGATGAAACATGATTAGATAATTGAGGTCTATGTATTAGTATTTGAGTTTAGATTTTGATTGGAAGTTTGTTAAACGGAAGCTAAGGATTAGATATTTGAGGTCTATGGATTAATATTTGAGTTCTAAGGATATTTTTGTCTAGCGAAAGCTTTTCCCGAACTCCAAAGTATCTCAAATAACATCCGACACTTTTAAGTACTTCCCAATACCCTCGCTAGTTGCATAATCGTTTAACATTAAAAAAAAAAATCACAATCAACCAAAATATGCAAGTAACTCAAATACCATCCGACACTTTTAAGTACTTCTCAATACCCCCGCTAACTGCATAATCGTCTAACATCAAAAACAAAAAAATCACAAGCAACCAAATACGCAAATAATGATTTTTAAATATATCGGAGAGAGGTTTTTTGTTAGGTGGTGTCTAGAAAAGTTTTGGAAAGTTTAAAGGCTTTTATGAAAAATACCCATAAGTTTTGGGATGTTCTATGCTATTTACCATTCAAAACTGAGGGGGGAAGCTCTTTACTTGGCTTGCGGGCCGGCATACATGTAACACCGTCCACAATCAAGATATAGGATTAAAAAATACTTTTTAAATTTGTTTTTAAACGCATATATTGGTTCTACATGCATATGATAATTGAATAATATTCTATCATGTACATTATGAAAAAATAGAATTCAGGTACAAAGTATGATATATCCATCCTATATATGCAAGATTACTTAAAGTGAAATAAGTAGCATCAATGTACATGCACATTGATTAAATCTTTCTAAGTTGTTTGGAATTAACTGTTGGAAGATTCTCCTTCATAATAAAGAAAAAAAAAAGAAAAAAAAGAATGAAGTTCAAACCAAATGAGGTGAACAAACTCATGCCTTTCTGTTAACTCACGTAACCAAAGTAGGATCACAAATCGACCTAAGTTCTCCCTTGTACTATATGTACTATATGATACTACTTATCATTAGACTAATCTTACAATATAATAAACAATCTAAAAAAGTATGATTTTCCATGGATAAGTTTAGGGATTCTAGGATCACAAAATTTAAACAATCTAAAAAAGAACAATCATACAATATAATTCATTACTTTTAAACAATTTAATCTAATTTAAATAGAAGAAAATAACAAATGCACATACTTGTTGAAGGAGATAAAAGTGCTGTGACAATTGTAATAATTTCTTGATCTGAAAAAATAAAACATACAAACATACAATATAATTAATTATCATAAAATAATCTAATCTATTCTAATAAGAAAAATAACAAAAGCATATACCTGTTGAAGACGAAAGTGATATGAAAATTATCATAATTTCTTAGCTTATATATATTGGTATGCGATTGTATGTGAGAAGATAACAATTATAAATAGAATTCTATTTAAATAATAATATTATAGTTTCTTAAACTTTGAAACTATTGCTACTTTGAAATTTTATTTAGGCATGTTAAACTCGATGACTACTTTCCTTAGCCATGTTCAACAGTAATTCAAAGCCGTAACTAACGTGTTCTCCACGTTTAAAATTTAAACTAAAAATTTACAAAACCTTAATTGCTCTTATTCTTCTCCATAATATTTTGATCAGCAAAAATCCTAATCTTCAAAATAAAACGTAGTAAGAATATAGGAACAAGGTTTGGTATTAAATGTTGACCAGATCTAAATGTTGGCCACATAATGTTGATACTCGTGTGATTATTAAGTGGGGAAATTATTTGCTTTGACTTTTTCCATGTGCAGAAGTAAATAGGATGAAGTGAGATTAGATAATTATGGTCTATGGATTAGTATTTGAGTTTAGATTTTAATTGGAAGTTAGTTAAACGGAAGCTAATGGATTAGATATTTGAGGTCTATGGATTAGTATTTGGATTTCAAGGGTATTTTAGCCCATCGAAAGCTTTTCATTGAACTCGTACTTTTAAAATGAGTATGATATATATAGTACATACATGTACATACATATACATATATATGTATGTATATGTGTGTAGGGTTACAATACACTACAGGAGTAACTAGGTTAGTTACACACACCTGTGAAAATATACCTTTGACCATTGATAGTAACGAGCCACACCATTCATTATGATCTATGCATTCAAAACTTGATACAGATAAAAAGCCTCATAGATTAGATATTTCTATTTTATACATCTAATGACCTAGAAATGAACGATGGAGAAATTTTTAAAACCAACCTGTTCGCTAAAAAATTCCCCAAAAAGACCCATTTCAAACTTAATTTTAAAAATCGACCCAGTTGGCTGAATCTGGGTCGGTTTTTTTTAAAAAAGTTTTCAAACTTCACGGAAGTTTATGTCCCGTGAAGTTTTGTTATATAAAAAACTTCACGATACTTTAACTCCCGTGAAGTTTGGAATTTTTTTTTTTCAAAAACCGACCATGTTTTAGCCAACTGAGTTGGTTTTTGAAATTAAGTTTGTAATGAGTATTTTTTTTGGGAATAAAATTCAAAACAGGTCGGTTTTAAAAATTTGTCCAATGAACGATTTGTAATGGTCCAAAAGGTCGTTTATTTTGAGTTGCTAGATTTATAGGATAAAAAATTCCAAACCACATGATTTTTGACCCACATATATTTGATGACACATAGATTACAATGAAAGGTTTGCATTTACAAAATAGATGGGAAAATTGTATTTTTTACAGGTGTGTGTAACTAACTTAGTTACACCCTAGGTATATTGTAACCCTATCCTACACACATTTACATAATATACTAGGTGGGATGCACGTGTGTTGCACGTGGTCAACTACTTTGATTCTTTATTTTGGGTTTAATATATTTTTTAGTTACTATGTAATATATTGCTAAATAAGGTCAATAATTTGTTAAACTTTTAAAATAAGAAAGTCCATTATATGTGATTTGATTTATTAGATTTTATGTGTGCTTTAGAGTTGAATATAATTTATTTCTTGATCAATGAAAATGTCACACAGTTGCTAATAGGTGGTACAAGCTGTTTTATTCTATAGTAACCTTCGGTTTAACCCTTCATTCATGTATTTATTTCTCTATGCATTAGTTTGATTAAAAAAATGATTCTTTAGGAATTGCTCTTTGAGTTCTGGTTCTTATGGGTACCATGTCAGCTTCAATACCAAGTAATATAATTTCTAAAAAGATCAATTTACTCATTAAAAGCACCAGCTGCATGCAATTAGAGTTGGGTTATCTCGAAAAGTTCGGGGGGATTTTCTTCAATTTTTAAATTTGAGATTGGCTATTTACAATATGCTCAAATTTGATGGGGACTTTTTTCAGATTAAAGTAGTTAAAGCGGAATTTCTAAGATACCCTCCATAGTCTAGGGGGGTTAAGTGAGAGAAGTTTAGGAGAGTTATCTCGAATTTTCAAAGTTGAGGGTATCTACAATATGCTTTAA
Source organism: Asparagus officinalis (assembly GCF_001876935.1). Classification (NCBI taxonomy): domain Eukaryota; kingdom Viridiplantae; phylum Streptophyta; class Magnoliopsida; order Asparagales; family Asparagaceae; genus Asparagus; species Asparagus officinalis. The sequence goes on along the minus strand of NC_033798.1, from coordinate 115,864,851 downwards.
CTTGAGGGGATTTTTCTCAAATTAAAATAGTTTTCAAAGTTGAAGGTATCTACTATATGCTTAAACATGAGGGGATTTTTCGTAAATTACACTTGAGTACCCTCCTGTACATAAATATGCTCATTTATAAATGACTTCACTTAAATACCCTAAAGTTTTTAAAACTTGCACTGTAGTACTCTCGGTTATGCGAACATGAGCATTTCCTCACGAAAACTCTCATGTGACACTCATGCAATTTCCAAAACATTTTAATCCTTACTTTTTGTTAACCCTATTAAAATCTATATTAAATCTACCCTAATTCTATATTAATTTAAAATAGGAGTATTTAAAGATAGTTGCAACTTATTAGATTCACCATGTAAAATTGTAAAGATTACCACTATATAATTGAGAGGAAAAAGATTCAAAGTAAGCTTATTGTATTTGCAAGTGGTAAGAATCAAAGAAAGAGGGAGATAAATAGTCAGTCCCATCGAATTGCTGAATTAGTTCGTCACTACACGTATTCACAATAGAGCCATTAACTTACTATAGAGATTGCAATCTACCACCACGACACTCATATCTTGCATTCTAAACACTTGAATATTAAATGCATTAAAAAGATTTGCAAAAGGAAAATTATGAAAATTTGAAGTTGTAGATGATCTAAAGACTTTTATTTGAATAAACAAGTGATCCTCAATTCCGCCATGCTTATGGTTTTAACTACTACTACTTGCATATGTAGAAGACAACAAAAGATTATTATTTAGATTCTAAACAAAAAAATTTATCATGAAATTCAAGAAAGTGATGCAATTTAGTTTCAATATTTGAGAGACCAAAGAGATCCCTATTTTGTGTCAAATAGTTTACATAGTGATAAGAAACATATAATGGTTTAATTAAAGATGTTTAGTGGAGAATAGAAAACGGGCAAAGTTTTTTTTGAAAAAAAATAAATTAGTAACGGAGTTAAAAGCTAGTTAAAGTTTAGATGATATTATGACTACTTCCAAGAAATCACACAAAAGCGAAGAAAATAACGAGAACATAAAATGCACGGATATGACATAGTTTAGCTTGTAGCCTACATCTACGGGCAAATGAGGAGAATAGCCTTACTAACAATCTGTGAAGAATATAACAAGGGAAATCTCTCAATCACTAATCCCAGATTACGTTATAAAAGCTCTTATATAATCTCTCTCTCTAAAAAAAAAGGACAAAAGAGAACCAAAAGTTAGTCAAAAGGCTTCACAAGAGAACCCTTTGTTCTCTGTTCGTTTCTTGGTGCAAAAACTGCAGCAAATAGCTTCATAGATATGTATAAGACTAAGGCTTAGTTGCTAGCAACAATTCTGTCACAAACTAGATGCTAAATTCAATTTGAAATCCAATCTATAAAACCTTGTCCTTATCATCATACTATAGCTATAGGAATCCAAGTTTCACAAGGAGTATATTTAAACTAAATATCAACATTAAAATCTATCCATCCACCAATCAGAAAAAAACCGATTGAAAAAGAGTCCCTATATTGTAACGCGCTCAATCCAACCTAGCCAAAGTATCATGTTCGATTTGGGTCTGTATTTTGAACTGATAATAACAAAAATAAATTTATTATTAATTAGGATAGACTTAGAATGTAAATCCAAGAAGGTAATATTGACTATGGAAAGATTTTCCTAAATTCACATTATATACATACATACATACTACACACATAAATACAATTTGGAATTATCCCAAAGAAGGAACCAAGGACGGATCCATTAATAAAGATCCGGGCACTTGCCCCAACAAAGTTTTATATTTTTGTATCAAGGGGTATGCATATTTATATGGGTGCCCCCGTACAATTCTGATAAATGCCCTTAACCCAACAAAAGATGAGACTACTTAGAGGACAATTTTGAAGGGCTATTGTTGGAGCTTTCTAGTTTTTTGTTAGTTTTTCTGATAAAAACAAAAATTATCATGTCTTAATATGGAATCATAATGTTAAATATTACTAGTTAAAATATTTGGGATTGGTGTGTAAGTTTTTTTATTAGGAGAATTTAATCAATTTGTATTATATAAGTTATTGATTTTTATTAATTTATATGTACAATTGTATTTGTATCCCCATAAGAAAAATATTTTGGATTTGTCCCTGGAAGGAATATACTCCTATTCCAATAGGCGGGCATGGGCTCGCATTTAGGTTCTGACTAGAAAGTGGAATAAGGAGGATCTAAGGCCATATCAAAAATTTCACTCAATGATAATTTATGCTCTTACACCCAAGTCTCTTATACCGAACTTCGGTCTCCTAAGCAACTTCCCTAACCTGGGAATTTTTGCTCTCAAAATTTTTTCTCCTTATATGCCGATAGAATTTGTTAATGCCCATAAAGAATTCCCAAGAGTATTAGGTACAAAATGCCACCGTACCAGTATGCCTATTTAGTATCATGCACGGAATGTATATGGTTAATAAGAAAAAACTAGGTCTACTTTCATTGTATTTTCCGCAACTTAAACAGACATCATCATGACATAAGGCAGTTGCAAGGTAGCCTTTTTCTCGTCTACCATGTTTGTTATATAAGAAGCATTCTGCGAATTTTCTGAAGTAGAAAGCATCATGGGAAGAGTTTACCGTTAAGTCCAGTTATACTGCATGTTTTCTGGTCTTCTTGCTTACACTAATTGCGAACCCCCTTGACATCTTGAATAAGTACTCAATTTTGATATGGACCTCTAGTTAAGTGATCAATATGTTTTAGTAATTTTCTAGGTACCAATGCCGTCGTGCAAGTTTCATCTTCATCAATTCAATAGAGGCATGCTTTAGATTATTTAATTTTCTAATGATGATCTAATAATGTTTGGTTCCCAAGGGCTTACTGGTTATTTAAGATACCTACACTTTCATATAAATTTGCATGCTAAATATTTTAAGAACTAATATAAAGTACATCCTAGTATGATTTATAAGAATTTTAATGCTTTCCCCTTGTATCTAATCATGCAAACAATTTAAGTTGGAGCAGGATGCAACACGTTAGGGAGTATGGGGACATCCCCTTGAGAAACCTAATCTTTTCTACCTCTTAACAAATGATTATCCTGATCTGACAATTGTGGGCATTGAGATCTGTGTGAGCAGAAAGCCATCTTTTATTTGGGTTTGTTTTCGTGTAGATAATTATGTCCTGAAGTGCTTTATGTGTGTATTTTGGTGTATCAGGCAGTTATGGAAACTGTTGCTAGAGTTACATCGAAGAAAAATGAGACCGAGGAGAAGTATGTGCATCTACTTGTAAATACAATGGTTTTATTGGGAGTAATTTATATATATTAAAGGAGTTCAATATTCGCTGTGCATTGCTTCTCTCTACTTTTCAGATCATTTCAGTTCCATAATGTTTTTAATAATGAGGATCAAGCAGAGGATATCCCGACATTAATTGATCGAAAGGTATTCTGTTCTTTTCATATTACTTAATATATAGAAGTTATTATGTTGCTCATGAAATGGAAATCTGTCTTTTCAGGATAATGTTTTTATCATATCCAATCCCAAGTCAAAGTATCCAATATTGAAGTTAGACCTCAGGTATGCCTGCAGAGCTTCTTCAAATATTCACTATTTTTAATTTAGTACCACTGTTGTTCTGATTGTAACCAACAGAACCTGTTTGGTGTCAACTCGATTCCGATACTAGTGTTGTCCATTATTTTGCTGAAGAACATTTATAGCTTTAAAAAAAATAGTAATATTAAACTGCCAAAGTTACCAACCTGTTCACCTGAAAGAGCAGTCTTTTACTTATTATGATACTGATATTTCAACCATTGATTTCAACCTGACAACATCTATATCTTACTTGAGAAGGACAACTGGCCCTGTTTCAAGAACCACAATCATCTCATTCCCTTAATCTTGCATGAGCCAATTTTTCATGTTGCAGAGGTTTTCTGGCCTACATACAGATTATTGGTCTACCAGGGTCCTGGACAGTATATGTAAAGTCGTAACAATGCATGATTATTAGTGGCCTGCTGTTTTTATTTGCTACTTCACATGAAAATAGCTATGCCATGCCAACCCAAATAATTTAATAAGGCTTGTTGGTAATCCTTAAGGTAATTTAATAATATTACACACACGTCACTGTGGTATATTTAAGTATTATTATTCATAACTGACATGGTTGTTCTTGTTCATGTACTGGGTAAGTCAGGTATTTATAATAAACCATTAGAAGCATTGACAAACATTTATCACGAGGTGCCTTTTTTTCATTTTCGCTCCTTCAGCAACCAATTTCATATATGATATATAATATGTAAAATATAGATAAAATAAAAGGTAATGAGAGAGAGAGAGAATGAAGAGAGGAGAGAGAGAGCATATTAATGAGTATCCTTGCTCATAGGAGGGGATTTTTCCTCCTTGTGTTGCCTAATTGTGGCCACAATCCCCCACAATCCTCATCAAGTTGACACACAATCCCCACCAACTTACACTCTCTTCTGCCTACTTTGTGAGCGAGGTGATGGATTGTGCGCACATAGGCGTTCAGGAGGAAATCCACCTCCTATGATAAGGATACCAACCTTAATGCTCATATATATTATATACTATATATATTATTCATATATACATATATATATATATATATATATATATATATATATATAGAGAGAGAGAGAGAGGAGAGCAGAGAGAAATTCTTATATCAACTTTAAGTGGAACTCCCCAAAACTTTCATCCATTGACTGATACCTAGGAAAAATCCATGCCAAAATATTGAAGAGACTTTATATATATAAAAAAAATCTATATTAATTATATATATATATATATATATATTATATTAATAAATATAAATAATATATAATATAGTAATATATAGTATGAATTTTCTTAATCTCATGCAGAAAGGAAAGATAATGTAATCTACACTACTCTCTACTACACTACTTGTGCACTACAAGAAAGAAGTGTGGGCTCCTTTGATGAGTCATCAAATTTGAGAATGGTTAAAGAACATGGACCCCACACTTTTATCACTTGTAGTGTAAAAGTAGTGTAGCCGTCACTACTCACCGAAAAATGATGGAAATTTTTGTTTGTTGTGCTGCCTCGTTGATGCAACTTATTTATTCTTTATGTCACTTCTTTTTGGCTGTTGCAATCCATCATTAATCAAATCTTCCCTCTTCTTGTATGTGTGAGAGCAGTCCTATTTTCTTATGTTCCTTCCATTTAACATTTAGACAGAACAAGTAAATTTGGGCCTTTAGGGTTCATGTGAAATTCTTCCAAGTTCAATGACGAACAATGCTGTAGAGATGACTTGCCTTTTTTGATACCCTGCTTTAACTTATAATTTACCTTTTTATTTGTTTGGTGAACTTGACATGGTGAATATGTTCACAGTTAGGTACATCAACGTTATGAGTTTGAGTGAACTTTTTATTCTTTCTTGAGTAAACTTTCTTGTTTGGTGCCTTTATTTTGATTTCAAAGGCACTGAATTTTTTTAGTATCTTGCTCATGTTCCACACCTGTTGAAGATTGTATTCTATAACCAATTCATGAGAGACCAGTGCAAAAAGATGATATGATAAGTGGATTTTGTCCAGCAAGGCAGCAACTAAAAGCCTTTTCACTAAAAATTCCATTTCATATATTTGCTAATTTGCCCCTTTTTCTCTATCTTCTGACACGATACAAGTTCTTTATTGTTAGGTTAAATCCCTTAATGCAACTAGAGATTTTGTTCACAATCAGACTGTACTCTTCTTTGATACTTCTTTATTTTACAGGTTGATATCTGATCTTGTGGCGGTTATTGTTTCTGCGACTTGTGGCGGCATTGCTTTTGCTTGCATGGGGCAACCGGTTCGTACAAATAATACTTTCCTTTAATTACTGTGCGTGCATGTATGCATGGATGGATGCATGCGTACATGCACACCGTCTGTAGAAATCCCTCTACATGATTCCTGTAAGGGTGGGTTGTTGTTTGCATAGGGGAGGTGGGATGGTGGCCACAGATAAAATTCTGATAATCTACATGCCTTTTTGTTGCGAGTCGCTGAAATTTCATGAATTTTTATTTTGCTTTATCAATATTTTCTTTTTTGGGGGGGCAGGTGATCACTGGTTATTTACTTGCGGGCTCCATCATCGGACCCGGAGGTTTGAACTTTGTCAGCGAAATGGTGCAAGTAAGGTGCTTTTATTATTATTATTTATTATTTATTGCTGTTGGAAGTGTAGCTTGTTTACTTGCTTAATGATTTTTATAGGAGAGAGTGGAACCTACTTCAAGAACTTATAAGTACCCTTGTACCCAATGATATAGGCATTTCGATTTATATAAAATCATAGGAGCTATTATAACAGATTGTAGTTCTGGGACCATGCTAAACTTGCCCATTTTTTCTTAGCCAATAAAAAGGAAACTTAGGCTTTTTTTGTGTTTAATATTTACAGCTTAGATAAAGTTATTCCTAGGTTTTCATCTGGATTCAAGTTCACATTTCAGGCAAGTTGCCATGAGGCATCAAACAAAGAAAATTATGCATGCATTTCATTGATTCCCCAGTTGCTTAAATTGTGCTATTAGCAATAAGGTTAATGCTTGACAATTTTTGTGCTATGTTAGTCCTATTACTAGAGGACATTACTCAGTTTTCATGAGGATCTGATTCCTTTGGACCACCCTTGTCATATTCTTTTGGAAATTATGCTATGGAATTTCTGACAAATTCAACTCAGCTGGAAAAAAAATTGTCTCCTATTCTAGGTTTTTCACGCCTACAGGAGGGCAGAACATGAAACTTTGCTCTAGCTTGTTTTTTACTGTTCTTTTCTATCTGAAATAATGTTTGCTTAAAGCATATCTTGGTACTTGCTTGAATGAAATTGTAAGAAATTGGTATACGTTCTAAAATTACCAAGTCTGCTTTCCCGGTGGTTAATGTGCCTTTGTCTTGTTGACTCTACGTTGCAGGTTGAAACAGTTGCGCAGTTCGGTGTAATTTTTCTTCTTTTTGCATTGGGTCTGGAATTCTCTACAACAAAGGTTAAACCATTTCGGTCACTATAATTTTTGGATAATTTTACAAGGACATGCTCTTGCAGTTCTGTTGGTAAAGCTGGACTCTTAATGCTTAACATTGACTCTTCAGCTTCGAGTTGTTCGTGCAGTTGCTGTTCTTGGGGGTCTATTACAAATTTTTCTGTTTATGTGCTTATGTGGCATAACTGCTTCGGTATGTTGAAGTTTCTAATTAAGAATATTATGGTAAACTCCTTAAGTTTAGATTTATTCTAACCATCCAATAAGCATCTGCATTTAGCTGCAAATAACCAATAGATTTCAGTATTGAGTTGTATCCGTTATTCTGTTGGAAGGTCTGGTTGCACATATTCTCACATGCTTATTAGGATAGATTTTCAGACTGTAATCTCTCCATACAAAAATAATTCAGAATTATTTGTAAGACAGGCACTGATGCTTTTTTAGTGTAGTTCTTCAGCTTGTATCTGCCATGATAAAGTCAGAACTGCTTGGTAGCTTTTGTGTATTTTAAGACGTCACATGTATATGTGTGAACACCTGTATCTGCACCGGTGGCAGCTTTAAGTTTTGAAGTTATGACTTCTGTCCATTAAATGGAACTTTAATCTGGTAGACCATAAGTTTCATATTGTTTCTTTGCAGTCCGTTCCAAGTCTTTCCCGTGTGGTATAAAAGTTTACATCATACTTTAAGCTTTAATAAATCTGGGAAATCTCTCATGTACTATTATTCAACAGAAAGCTCCTTGGATTTTTCTGTGCCTGTAATGTATATAAAATGATTTACTATCATTCTTTATAAATTTAATACTATCGAATATTTTTGGTGGCTCACAACTTTGTGTTGTTTCTAACTTTTGACCAATGCATGTTATAGTAGTTTTACTTGGTACTTTTTTTCGTACTGGAGTGGTTTTGATGCTATTGACCCCCTTTTGCAGTTATGTGGGGGTAAGCCTTCAGAGGGTGTATTTGTTGGTGTATTATTATCGATGTCTTCAACTGCTGTGGTAATTCTCTAAAATTTGGTTGAAGTTTCCTTTTCTATATTAGGGCAAATAAAAGTTAGGATTGTGTTATCTTTGCTTGGAGAGTTCTGCATCTCTTGATAACTAGGTGTAGTTTTAGTTGAATGTATACTTAATCCATATATGCTTGAAAGTGTTCTTTCTGGAACGAGTGCGGAGGTGCTTATGTTCTGGTTTGTCTTCTTTAACAACTCTATCATTATAGTACCACACTAATTAACCAAAAACACAAGCTATCTTAAATCCTAAATTGATAATGAACAATCATTATTTCCTTCTTTGAAACCCTAGTTAATATTTAAGAATAAGAGAGAGAAGAGTATTTGTGCTTTAGATGCCCAGTTCGCCACGTGTCCTCAGACTTAATCAGTAACACTCTGTAATTTTTATGTGATGCTATGATTCCTTCACCCGGAAACCTAATATGTGAAGGGCCAAGATTCACGACCTAGCCTATTTCAAAAACCCTATTTCCAGATTGCCTAACTTGATTCATAGGTTAGTGAAAATTCCATCCGTGGTATATTCCAAATTTTTCGACTTATAGCTGTAATATGGAACCCACCACCTTTAAAATCGAGGGCAGTACCCAAATCCCGTGGCAAATACAGTGAGTGATCTATAGTGGTAAGGGAAACACTACATATAAGGAGATAAATAAGATTCAGAACTCCTATTATCTCCTATTATTATAGAAATATTTTTGCACATTAATATTCAGATTTAGTTCCATGAAGATTCTCCTTTTTTATGTTAAATAAATATTCTTTGCTAGCCATCTTAAGAAAGAATAATACAAAGATCTGAATATATTACTTGCGGGGTATAATTTGAGAATGCTCTAGTGTTTCTGCCAAGTTACTGTTCTTTTTTATCCTTCTGCATCTTTCATTCTACTCCTGATTTGTTGCATATTTCTCCTGCATCCTCTCAAGCATTTCCTGCCACGAGCTTCATTACCAGTGGTCTGGTGTAGAGTTATGTTGTCTAATTCTTTGTTGGGGAAAAAAAAATTAGTGTGCTAACTTTTCACACATCTGCATGTTGCTGGCTGCACTTTGTTACAAATGCGACTAATCTGTTCCTACTTGCACAGGTCTTGAAGTTTCTAATGGAGAAAAATGGTATTAATGCCCTTCATGGTCAAGTTACTGTGGGGATTCTTATTCTCCAGGTAACGTCATTCTGTTCATAATAGGCATTACTTAGTTTCAGCTGTAAATTTCTTAAGGCATGCCCATTTATTTATAAAGGAAGATGTTTTTTTCTCAGGATTGTGCTGTTGGTTTGCTGTTTGCATTGCTTCCTATTCTTGGTGGCACTTCTGGTGCTCTACAAGGAGCAATTTCAATGACCAAGTCGTAAGTACCTTGTCTGCTTAATAATGACAAAGTTTTTTGTCCTTCTGTCCGCTTGATTGTGCGTGTGTGTTGCATGTGCATGCGTACAGCTGAAGCTGCATGACATCGTTCTTCGACAAGTTACTGTATGCCAGTAATGCTATATGTAAAATGCATGCCTTTCATATGTGCTTCTTCAATAAAATAGTAACTAGTTTTTGCATTCATCCATGGTTTGGTTAGTAGGTTATAATTTTCTTTTAGGCTTTGTATTTCTTTGTTCTAACCATTGAATTGATGATGACATGATCATCATCACCCAAAATTTTATAGATATTTTTTTCTTAACCAGTAACACATTAGTGAATAGAAAATATTTTTTTCTGGGACACAGTTAAAACTTTGTTGAAATCTTCTTGCTATATTATCTACTTTTTTTTGCATGATTGGATGATATTGCCTAGCAATGTGAGTGCACCATCATGATTGATGCTGATGGATATAGGTATTGCGTGGTGTATTGACTTGCCATATGAAATTTGTAATTGCCACCTGTATTGTGATTTCTGGGGTGTTAATCTCTATACCTGTTTGCATAGAAACATTTGGATCATGATCTTGCGATCTACCAAAAAGTTGACTTTCACGTTCTAACATTTGGCTAAAGATGTGTACGGCTTCTGATCATTGAACCTGTTGAGTTCATCCTATCCACCTCCATTTCGATTGTCCTTATCTGCATCCCGAGCTTGTTACCAAATCTTTTGCGCTTTTTTTGAGCAAAAGAATTCCATCTCATGATTCTGATATGATGCAATGTGCAAGATTTGGTAGGTCATGTTACATTTTCCTTTGAAAGCTTCACATCCATGTAAACCATTGTTTAAATATTCTAACTTTCCATGCTGACCGTATTGGAATGCACGATGCTTTATTCAAGTGAAAGTCTACCATGATGGCCGCTCAGGAAAATATTTTCATTTCATAGACCATTAGTCCTTATGGCATGTCTTATAACTCACTGTATATTGTTGTATGATAAAATCAGATGAACAGAGACGAACATCCTTCATGGAGTATCATGGTCATCAATTGACCTGGGCCTATTTTGAACTGTAACCCATGTAATAAAAGATAAAAATTGAACAAGGCAAAGAAATATTTCTGGATAAATGGGATTAACAGTTCTGTCAGCAATTTTCAACTTGGGAGCCCCATGTGAAAAGTTACATTCACTTGTAGGTTGTAGAGGATAAATAAGAATGGACAGGAGTAGCTTTGGCTAAACATCTAATATATCAAATGTGGTACTTAGGATACTCCTACAATTCATAAAGTTACTACTATTCCAAAATTTATATAGTGTTGTTGCGCCAACCAAACATATCAGTACTCCAAAATACATCTAGAACCTTTTAATTTTCCACACATATATTCACACATGCAGACAAGTACGAACTCTTGATACAAACCAAAATGATAGGCCTACCCTATCACCTTATCTTGCAGACATTTACGCTTCCAGAAGCTTCCAAAAACGTTTATGATGAGTGGGATGAGTACAACGACTCAGTAAGCGATCCATGTACTTTCTAAGCTCCAGTCTCACAAAAAATACTGATATATTTAAATTTTGGCACTAAACCAGGAAAATAAAATAAAATCAGATTAAATCAAATAACATCGAACTTCTCAAATTCAATGTAGTTTCAGCTGATAATTAAAACATTGCAGTTGAAAATTAAAATCTCATTGTCTATGAACTTCTTAATTATTTAATGATTACTCTTATCATCTAAAGCCAAAGGTCTAAAAAGATGGTGTTACCTAACATGTCCAGAAGCAGTACAGTACTAATCTAGATATTGTCATGAATTTAGCAATCTAAACGGATGTCCCAATTAAAACCCCTTTGAACGTCTGCAAAGGGTCCGGACAAAGCCCCCCTTGAACGTCTTCAATGGATCCATATAAATACCACTTGAACATCTCCGAATGGTGCAGACAAATATCATGGGTCCAATAAATCCACGATCATTCAATAATTCCACAAATTTTCCGTGTGAATCCAGACAGAAATTCCCAATATCTAGAGGTGTTTGTTTACAATTTTATCCTAAACAGTGATCTTTATGGAAAACTCTTAAATCAAACAAAAGTCAGTAGAAATCTTCTTCTGATACTGTATTATAATTCCTTAATTTAAAATATCTTTAAATAATTTTTTATATTCAAAATATTTCAAGAAACTTTAATGAAACTCTAATACTATACTTTTATAAATTATATCAAAATACTTAGAAGAAGCTGGAATTATAACTGTAGTCTCATGTTTGCCTAGTATTTAGTACAAAGGCAAAATGGCCAGATTGGCATATTTTTTCGAGGCTTGGTGACATGTTGGTATATTTTCTTTTAGTTTTGTCAGATTGATATATTTTTTTAACTCCGGCGCTATATAGGCCTTAAATTTGGCCGGAGTTACTGTTCCGGCCAGGGCTGATGGGATTTTTGGTCGGAACAGTAACTAAATTTTGGTCGGAACAATAATTAAATTTGGCCGGAGCAGTAACTCCGGCCAAATTTTAGGCCTATATGACGTCGGGGTTGAAAAAATATACCAATTTGACAAAACTAAAAGAAAATATACCAACATGTCACCAAGCCTTGAAAAAATATACCAATCTGGCCATTTTGCCTTAGTACAAATGTAGTCATGTCTGAATATTTTACCCATAAATGATTAATGGGTACAAACATCTTATACTACAGTCTTAATCTACTATAGTACTAACTGATATAAGTACTTTCTCACAAATGTAAGGTAGGGTAGTAGCAAATTTTCACTTCTTCAGCGACTTAAATGGAGAAGTGCACAACACAAGTTACAGTCACTTGAACAAGACCTTAGTTAAATAGTTTAGCATGGCACTCTTAGAATTTCTTATATGCTAGTTTATAGCTAATCTTTGTAGGTGGTAACTGATAGGTATCTCTTTCCTACAGAATGTAACATTAGATGAAATATCCAATTTATTTATTGCTCTTTGATTTTATTTATCTCTTAACATCATTTCAGAAATGAAAGTATTGAACGACTTTAAGCTCTTACTTTGATTTTATTTGTCCCTAACATCATTTTAGAAATGAAAGTATTGAACGGCTTTAAGCTCTATTGCTTAGGAATCAGTTTGACAAATATGTCAATCCTACATCACAATAAAACACCATGCTTCCCTTCTTCTTTAACCAAACTATAATTTTTAAAGGTACTAATCTACAGTAGCTTAGCTTCATTTGTCAAATAACAAATATTAAATTCAAACTAGAGTTGTAGAAAGAGGATCGAATTTGCATACCCGAGTCTACAACTTTCAGCTTGCACCCTTTTCTCTTGGTCCTTATGTTGTCTTAGACTTCAGTTAAATCCTTTTTTTTTAATCTCTCCAAGCACTTCTTTCACTCTCTATAGCCATCCATATATATTGTTAATGGCCCAAGTTTCATATCGGTGAGACTATTGCTGTAGATTGCTAATTGGATACAAATTTTGCATATTTATCTAGCTCTGCAATATAATGAGCACCTGGCCCCTCTTTGACAACTAACCCCTCCTTTTTACTGCCGCCTCGACTTTGTAGGACACCTAATGCTATGATCCTTTTACCCTTTGATGCTTCGTAGGGAAGATAACTGCTTCTCCCATTTCCTTTTTATTTATTCATTATTTATGATGGAGTCCAAACCTCTTGTTTGTAGAATAACTAATAACGTTAAAATATGTCATACTTGCTGAACTATACGTGAATGCTCTAGACAATATAAATAGATAAACATATTATCTCTCTCTCTACACACACACACACACGTACATACCTAATTCCATAAAAACAACTCATTTCCTTATAAATAAAAAAGCAATTCTAATTATAGTTTCAGTACCAGATTATTAGTGTTCAATTAGTAGAAGTTATTACAGTTTGAATTTGCTTTCATCATGTTTACTTGAGTAAGATAGTACTTTTGTCCTGCTATTGTTTTCAAAGCCTGTCTGGTTGTATATAAATGGAGAATTTAGTCGGCTCCAGGATTCCTGGAATTGCAATTCCAATATACGCTCTTTTGTTTCTCATTGAAAGTTGAAGTCCAATTTATGTTGTCCCTGGTCAGCTTCAAAACCCCAATTTTCAGTTTGAGTAATTTGAATTCACAGATGTCAAGAGTGATGTTCAAAATCACTATTCGTAGTAGAAATGTTCGATATGCACATCCAGCTGCAAGCAACCAATTGGCTTTTCTCATCATAATTGACTCTGAAACTTTCATTATGCAAATGCCAAATGTAGCCTTAATGAAATATTTGTGGCAGGTTTAACATATAATAAAAATATGATTATGTTCTCTATACTAGCCTAAATGAATTACTTACCATATGCTCCAAAGCCTTCCTACTGTTGTCCAGGCTAATATCTTGCTTCAGAGTAACTGTGTATAAGATAGCATCTTTGTCTTCTATCACTACTAGCACTATTGCACGTGCAACAGAAATAAAAACTTAAATATTCTAATTTTTACATAAAATGGGTCATTTTAATGCCCTAAAAGATCATCAATTTTTTTCAAGAGCATTTTATGATGTTTGTTCATTTAATATTACATTTTATTAATCTTATTTGGAATTGACTAATAAATATTTCAATTTGAGCGGTGACATAATTTTCTTAAATAATGTTCTTTAGAAGAGCATTTTTCATATTTAATTCAAGTGACTATTTTAATTATTTTTATCCCAAGTATCTAGATATACACTTTCGATAATATTTACATTGGAACATATTGACATTCTAATTGTATTTTTTTATTTATTTATGTGCATATTTAAGATAGAACTTTATCGTTTCATATTAATATCTCTTATAATATGCAACGTAATGGGTATGTTATTAATAAACTTTAATAATAAGCTTATGTCATCATTTTAGAAAGTTCTATAAAAAGGAAAGAGAAAACAAAAGAAAGGAAAAAAGCTCTTCTATAAAATTACAATTTTACCCTTTTAAATACAATAATAATGAAGGAAACATCCACCTCTCATCCATTTTTTCCTACCCCCAGTATTTCCATTATATAGTAATATAGATTTCATGTTCAACCAATCTAAAGGAGTACCTTGATGAGAAAGGAGTATTGTTAATATGTTCCTCACAAGTATGAGCTATGTTTAACAAATTACATCATTGAACTTTCTGCAGAATAAACCTAGACCATATCTTCAAGTTATGATTGTTATTTTATGCTGAAGTTTATCATCTTACTGAAATTAAGATGATCTTTCTTTTGTCTTTTGTTTTTTCCCTCTTTCTTTCTGGTCTTCCTTCTTTTTCCTGTTCTTACTTGATCCGGTGGCTGAGCTTTCTGTGGAATGCTTGTTTTCCACTTTATTGCTAAGATCAGTTTTTATATTACTGGACAAACCAATTATTTAAACTGGAACCTAACTGCTAATGGAGCTATTCTTCTACCAGTCTGTTCGTGCTGTGTACTTTCTTGGCCATCCTGTCAATATTGTCACGAACATGTGTGCCTTGGTGTCTTAGGCTGATGATAAGTCTCTCATCTCAGGTACTTTCTTTTTTATTTCCTACCAAGTATATTTCTTTAGATCTTTCATTTATATCAGGTTGGTTACAACACTTAGTGAATCTAATAAGCAATTTTCATTGCAGACCAATGAACTTTACCAGTTGGCATCAGTTGCATTTTGTCTACTTGTTGCTTGGGTTTGTATTCAGATCATTTATCAGCACTTTGCTATTATCTTCAAGTGTTCATTACGAGTAGCTTTTACCTCTTTGCTACTTCTGTTGTCCACATTGTGTGATAAATATTTCTGTTTGAACCCTAGAGCATATGACTTTGAACTAAAAAGAAATCTTTTGAGTAATTATTTCACGAGAATTTGAAAATAAGTTGAGCGGAGATATATTTTAAGTGCATAATTAAGAACACAAAATCACTTCGCTTCATGGTATGGCATGTTTATAGCAGCTTATCAAGTACCTTCCTTCCTTATAGTCATCAATTAAATTTCATATCTTATTGAAGTTTAGAATTTTCTAATCATCAATTAAATTTCATATCTTATTGGTGTTTAAAATTTTCTACTTATGCCTTGCCTACTCGTTTGCTCTAGCACTTTTATCTACTGGTGATTTGAAGAAAGTGTGCTTTGTATAAGTTTGAATTTGTAAGTCATACTTTGTCGTATTATGCTGCATGTAACACAAACATCTCATATGGTTGTACTTGACATAAGTACTATACACACACACACACACACGTGTGTGTGTGTGTGTGTATGAAAATAAATGTAGAATATAGAATCAGGATAAGGCATGCTACAGGTTCATAAAACAAGTGTGTGAATTCAAGTTTACGTAACTTCCCGCTTTTATAAACCATGAAAATGCATCCAATCAAAAACCAATCTAGTTCACGGTTGGAAATGTGCTTAGACATGTCAAACATGTAGCCACCAAGTATCAGCACATGTCAATGTAGATATGTTTTAGACTGGATATAGGGCCTTCCAGTGCTTATTGGTGCAACATAGATTTCATATCGCATTTTTACAGATTTGGAAATAAGTATTCTAATTGCAATATACACATTTTGTTTGTTTATTTGTTTCTTTTTTTTCCAATGTATGTGTAAGGCATGCCTTGTGTGCTTCTTATGCCTGTGTGCTTCTTAAGTTGTAACTTGCATTCACTGCAAAGAGAGGAGGTTTGCAGGGTGGCACGGGGGTTTGCACCAGTCGAGGTTGTTAACGGATGTCACTTTAAGAGGTGCTATGAGTACCTAAGAGTCAGAGGAGCAAATTCTAGTTGCCAATGGGGGTTGTTATTGTGGATATACACTAAGAGATGTGATAAGGAATGAGAGCATTCCTTGGAAGTTAGATGTTGCTCCTATTGAGGATGAAAGTAAGGACAATTGAGATGGTTTGGCCATCTGCGGTGAAGGCTACTAAATGCAGTAATTAGGAGAAGTGATAATATTATAATTAATAGAACGAGGAGAAGAAAAGAGGCATGTCGGAGTCAAAGCAGCAATTTTATAAAAGCCTTTTCCCATCACGTGGCACTAAATAAGGAGTAAAAACCTGAATTCAGGGTGGATTGGCAGGAAGATTGACCAAATTCTAAGATAACCTGTGAATACGAGGATGATGAATAATGTGTTGGACTCTGGTCAAGGCAAATATGGGCAAGAATGACCCACAATGAAAAGTAGAGGACACATTAACAGATGGGAAAACTGATTTATGATCATGTGATTTAACCTCACGCAAGCTATAAGCAACCAACTGAATTTGTTGATAGATAATGGATAACAACCACCCCAGCAGCAAGACTAACAACTAAATCTTTACCTAGAGTTTCGGGGTTGGTTATAGAAGCTAACCAAAACCCAAGCTTGTAAAAGCATGACATTTATATCCTTTTCTTTTTCTTGCAGAATATTGAGGTTCTTTAGTTTCATCCAAAGCTTCTTGTTATTTTTCTCATGTTAGCTAGAGTACATGCGTCATGGAACTCTTTTTGACATAGTTTAAACTATAACAGTACCTCATTTTGAACTTATAAATGACAGGACAATTGTGTGATATTAAGAGTTATATAGACAATAGCATTGGATAACTTGTTAAGTTTATTATTGGTCCAACTGCGGTAAATGTATGCATTTATTTAACTAACTTCAAATTGATGCCTTAAGTTATCTGATGACTGACCAGATCCTTTAGCTAAGTTTTTTTTATCCCCTCCCTTGCAAAATGTCAGCTTATCCTGAATGCGACGTATTTCCCATGCTTTTAGTTTGTTGAATTTATGGTCTTATAGCTCTCTTTCCCCTCCCTTATTTTTCTGTTTTCCATGCTTATGTGTGGTTTGTCTTCGAATTTTTTCTTGTTCAGATCTTATTTTGCGATGTTTCCTGTGAATATAGAGAGAACTTAAATTTATGAAATTAGTTGCCATCTAGTTTCTGTCCAAACAATCCGGCAATGGTCACACTTTCTTATTTTGAAGTTTTTGTAATTTCAGTGTAGCGACAAGCTGGGCCTAAGTTTGGAACTTGGTTCCTTTGCTGCTGGAGTTATGATTTCAACAACTGATCTTGCACAACATACTCTGGAACAAGTATGTTTTTTCTGTAGATATTTTCTGTTAATTTTAGGACACTTATGCTATAATATTGTGTTACATTTTGGTCATTTTTCTACTGCATCCTTCATAGTGCATAGTATCTCTTATATGGTTGTTATAAGTCATTCTACTCGTGAACATTTCCGATACTTTTTTCTTTCTTCAACACCATGATTTTTGTCTTATCTTTTATCAAAGTGTAAAGAACAATAAATGTTGCAGATTTCTTGCTAGCCTTAGGTATAGATTTCAGTTGCATTTGCGTGTTTAACTTCTTATCTTTTTTTGATTTACTAGGACATGGCCAGAACCTTCATTTCTTAGTTCTGGCTTCCCTGAGATGTGCTTTTATAGTTTTGTTTCCTGCTTTAATATTTCTCAATTTAGCATCTTCAAATATTTTAAGAAAAGGTAAACAATTTAGTAGTTAAAGGACCTGAAAATGGGTTATCTTGTGAATGCTCTTTGCAAACCTGGACACGGGGGTAGTTCGATATTTAGGGATCAAAGTTTATCAACAGTCATTACTATATCTCTTCTTACATTTTAAATTGATGCAATATATCATGCTCTGATGTATGCAATTTCAAATTTTCATCTGTTTTTGAACTTCATGACGATTCGATCATCTGTTTTTGTTTATTGTGATGAAAGAAAAAGAGAGGCTCTGGCATTAAAATATAGTAATGTATTATATATTTCTTATTTCAGGTTTCTTATTTCTGCAGATCGAACCTATCAGGAACTTCTTCGCTGCTCTCTTTCTTGCTAGTATTGGAATGTTAATTCATGTTCATTTTCTTTGGAATCACGTCGATATTTTATTAGCGGCTGTGATTCTGGTGGTTGTTGTAAAGACAATTATTGTTACCTCTGTTGTCAAGGGATTTGGCTACACGAATAAAACATCACTGCTGGTAACTATGACATTCCTCTGCTTTTAACTGTTGCTACATTCTCAATTTTGGATCTAAACTTTGCTTGTTTGGAACTTGTAGGTTGGCATGTCACTTGCACAGATTGGGGAGTTCGCTTTTGTGCTTTTAAGTCGTGCTTCAAATCTTCATCTGGTCGAGGTTAT
>NC_033798.1:115832230-115846101 GCF_001876935.1 Asparagus officinalis | reverse complement strand
CATTCTCTCATGTCAACAAGCTTATTTTATGTGCACCGTAAATTAACTATGTTCATGACTTATAGTTGACTCCAAGACACCCCTTTCCTATGCAGCAAGGGGCTTCTGTGGTTAATTATTTGGTTTCAATTACACTGAACTTCTTAACAAAATGGAGCATGTTATGGCTCTAACATCTTGTTAGCTGCACCTACCATTCAAAAGCCTAATTTCAATTAAATGGAATCTATATTTTCTTACGTTTGCGGTTCTTATTACAAATCAGATGGTTTTTATTCGCATGCTTGTGGCCCTTGTCGCTTTTAATCTTCAATCATTTGTCAACTAACCATCAGTTTGATTGTTTGTACAGGGTAAAGTTTACCTGCTACTATTGGGAACAACTGCCTTAAGCTTGGTATTTCCCTATTTGCTCAAAATCACGGATACAACACAGTAGTATTTAGGCTTCAAAATGCTGAAAAGTGAAAACTATAAGGAGCAGAGGTTGTGTCCATTAATCATACTATGACTAGTCTGTACAACAAGTCCTCGCTGCCTTTTTGGCTATAATTAGAGTTAATATGTGGCAGATGTAATTCTGAAGATTTATTCTCCCCAATGTTTTACATTTCATGCTCTGATAGATTTAAAGGAAATCTCTTACCAGGGTTTTCATTTGAGTTTAACTGTGCAGGTAACGACTCCATTGTTGTTCAAGTTTATTCCAGCTGTTGTTCATCTTGGAGTTTTATTACGCTGGTTCTCACCAGATTCAAATCAAACAGAGGTAACCTTTAATTTTTTATTAACTCATGGAATTCATTTGTATATTTTGAAAATTTTTAGGTAATTTGGATTCATGTTTCTTTGCATTCTCCAGATGGGGCATAAGGGTGAAAGCATTCGCTCGGATAGTGGTAAGCGCATTACTTTGATGATCCAAGGATCTCATGATTCCTGAAAAGAAAAAGTACATGACACAATCTGGAACCTGATGGTCTTATTATTACTTTGGATGACAAGTATTTCATCGAACAAAGGAGATCTGACTGCTTGCATATTCTAATGGGACCAAAGGAATCCATCAAATCTGGATGGCTATAATGTACAGTTCAAAAGAGAGATCAGAAATCCTTCATGCTGGAGCTGGTCGTTTAGTTGATGCGGCCAAGAATTCCAATTTTGTGTAAAGTAACTTCTACTTTATAATGTATCCTGCCTGATTTCTTTGTGGGTTTGTTCATAATTTGCAGTGGGGATCCTGTTATATGCACAGAACTAACTGTACATTATGCTAATTGATCTTATTCATTTGAGGTGATTCTTGTTTGCACTCGAGATTTCTTCTCTCATGGATCAGTCACAGTTTGGAGTTTTGAGATTAATGCTGGGGATTGTCATCTTGTCGCCATATTTGCAAGTTCTACTGATTTTATTAATCATGGGATTAACTGGTCTTGATTTAAGTGCATGTATGTTCAAGTTTGTGCATGTATCTCATGAGTTCATGAGTTCACGTTAAAAAGTTGCTTGTGGACTGAACTTGTTGAGCGTGTTAACCTGTATAGTCTCCCAGTGAGCTGCCATCCTACCATTGTGCATGAATATCTGCCAGCCTACCATTGTGCATGAATATCTGCCAGTCTACCATTGTGCATGAATATCGCCTCCCACTGCATTCAGGAAAACATAAGTTGAATTCTTTCTGAATTTATATCTCGGGTATGTATTAATTAAAGTTGATATTATACAAATCTCAGGAAGACATAGACAGTCGAGATTATGCACGGTAAATTAACTGTAATGTAATCCATGGTTGATGAAGTACAATGTGACAATGCAGGAACATATTGAGGCGAGTAATATCTACATTAGATGGTTCTTTTCTTCTGTCGCTGCTGCCCCCTTGGTTCTTTATTGTACTCGATGTTCTTTTTGCTTATAGATCGCACTTGCTTCCGCGGTCTGCGCGATCATATGAAACTGAGATTTTCTCATCGTATTTATTTTGTTGAGAATAGTATCGATTATTTTTGAATTTCCTTTTGAATCTTAGACTGAAATATCCTAATCAGTGGCTTCCACTTATATACGAGTTTGAGAAGGTTAGTATCGTTCTGCCTGCGAGTGGGTTGCTCCGAACTATAATACATTTCACTCTGATGACACGAGGAATAGTCGGGTATGTTTTATTTATCCCCCCTACTCTCTAGTAAGAGCACGTGGACAGCTCACAGGATCCTGATTTGTACGGCCCAGAGAAGACAATCAGAAAAGGGTGAGCAACGGATTGTCCTCTGAAAGGGAATATTGCATGTCCCTCGCTCGATTAAGGCGTCCATACAAGAATGCAACCGCCATGGTAACTTTTTGCAAGTAATGATAGGATACAAGATCTAGATCCATGGAGACAAAAGGAAAACATGTGGTCATGAAAACCAGAATGTGGTACAAACCACGGCAACAAGTGCCACCCAAGTTGGATGGATTACAGGCCATAACAAAAGCGGGAGCGAGCAAAACGCGAGTGGTTCGCACGTCACCATCCCTTCAAAAGCTCCTCGTCCGATGCCAACAATGAGGCACCAAGAAATATGCGCAAGTTGGTACTGAAAAAGTTTCAGCCAGCTCTTTTTTGCTTGCCTCCTCCCCCTTGGAGTTTATCCAACAAAGCTCGATGTTCAACAGTAGAACTGATAAGACTGATTGTGTGTTGAGTTAGATGTGAGCAGACCTAAGAGCTGTATTTGAAAATTCAACGATGTTAAAAGTGACAAAAGCATTATGTAAGTATTATCATAAAATGAAGTCATTGCAATCCTTCGGTTGATTTGGAAAGAAAGGAAAGGAAAGAAAAACGCTTTTTTTTTTTAAAATGGAAAGTGTTTGATAACGACGACCCTTATCCACAATTCAGCTCTAATATTTGCTGAATTTTGGCTTCACTAATCATGTAATGGTTAGCTTACCTTTTAGTTCACTCACCCTACTTGGTGTTTGTGGGCTCTTGTCTACAAAGTACTTCTCCCCTTTTATTACTACTACTACTACTACTATTTATTTATTTATTTTCTATTTTTTATTTGTTATTTTATCTTATTTTTGTTGAAGAACTTCTCTCCTATGTTACACTATTACTTTGTCCATTAATGGAATTGGTGTGATGAGTCATATTTTGTTGGGTGAAGTGGTGTAAACACTGAACTGTGAAACAAAACTCCGATGATGTGAAGGAATGTTGTACCACCAAGACATCCTCTAGGATCTCTACGTGTGTTTTCTTAAGTTGATATTTTTTTTTGAATGAAAATAAGGCATACTGCCCTATCATGTATATATAAACCAAAAAGAGAGTTTTTACAAAAGATATTTGATTGTGATTTGGCCCGAGACTCCGAGTTGGAGGGTATTAGACCAAATCACCAAAAGATGTCTCTATGAAGAGATCCAAAACAAAACATCTAACAGAAACTACAAAAAGCAGGGTATAACCAAATCTGAATCTGAAAAAACAAAAATGAAAAGAATTGCTAACAAGGAGGCCACTACCCATGAGGGCTAGGAAGACCATTGCTATCTGCACTTGATTCTTAAGTTGATATATTGAGAGAGTGAAAATGTAAAAGAGCGCTAATTATTGGACTTTTATTTTTGTCTTCTCTGGATAAATGTGATTATTATTATACGGACTCAAATACAAGTGATAATCAAACTCAAATTAGGTTCAAATTCAGTAGCTTGCCATAAATCGAATGAGACTAGCCATAGCAATAATAGTTTTGTCTCTGGGGTCATATTTAAGTGGAATAATATGAAGTGATTATCTTTTAGAGTAATCAATATTTGTATTTGTTTATTGATGTGTTCTTTCTATGTATTCTGCAAATGCATAGATCGTCCTTTGGGAAAATTTAGTTATTAGGAGGTTTCTATCTTAAGATCTTAGGATTTGAAGAAGGCTTTTGATTGAAAGATGCCGGTTTTTTTTATAAACTATGATAGGTTACCTAGGTTTACTCCACTAGGTTTTCTAAACTAGATCTTTTATTTGATCTCTTTTATTTACTAGAACCCTGAAAGTATAAGGTATGTTACGTTTTAGTTAATCCTAGCAATTATCACTAGGATTTAATCTCCTAAGAATAGGTTATGCCTAATTAAAGCCTATAGCCTATCAAATTTTAATTAACCCTAATTTTTAAATTAATTAATATAAACTTTTTATTACTAGGATTTAATCTCCAAAGTATATGTTATAACCTATCAAACTATAATCAACCCTTAGCTTTTATTAATTTAAACTAATCAATATCTTTATTTAACATAAATATATCTTTTTATTTATATAGATTAGTTATGGTGATCTAAAAAATTAAAAAGAATTAAAGCAGAAAGAAGAGAAAAAAATAAAAACAAATAAATAAAGTGCAGAAACTAAGAACTTACTAAATTGAAGAAAAACTAAAAAAGAACTCCTACTCCAAAATAGCAAGCAAGAAAGAAGAACTTTATTGATTTCTCAAGAGTTGAATGTGTAAAATGCAATAATCGTAGGTCCCTATTCATACAATACAAACATCCCTCGCAACCGTACAATTTGACTTGATCTTCGAGTAATTAAATCTCTCCAATGAGTGCAGGCCGATTCATACTCATCAATGAGCATGAGGTCCTCACTAATGAGGAGAGGATTTGGTCATCGATGAGCTATGAACTTGCAAATCCATAAACATGATTATGAATCCGAACATGATTTTGTTTTTGACTTTTCTTCTTCTTAGCTTTCAAATAATTGGTTGTTGCCTTTTTTTTCTTTTTCTTGAGTTATCTTGATTTACTGTTGGAGATCTGATTGAAGAAATTGGGCATTTATACTTCAAAGGGCTTCTTTTGGCTTTTCTTTATTAAAAATTAAATTCCTAAAAAACACACTTAAAATATCCGAGCACCAATTTAAATAGTATAAAATTATAAATAATAAATAAAAATATAAAATAATATAAAATGTGGTAATCATTTACTCCCCCTAACAAAAAAGAAAATGAAGATTAGGACAAGAGAACAACAAAAAAACTATTTGGCTCGCGAGCAGCAACCGCGAGCCCGCAACTGCGGCGTGAGAGGAATCGGGGGGTGGCGCCCCACAGGCAGTGTGGTCCACGCCGCCTGTTCCTCTCAGCATTCGAGTTGGGCTCGTGTTGGCCGCAGACAAATAGCAATGCTCGAAGAACAACAAAAAACTCGGCTTTGTCATCGAAGGCTACAAAGTACTCGCGCCTTAGCGCAACGCTAGTGATTTAAGGGGCCCCACATTGAAATCGTTGCTCTTATTCCTTCCAAAACTCTGTGGTGGCCACCCCCCACCCCGCCTCCTCCCCCCTACCCCCTGCCGCGCGTCTTCCTCTTATTGCTTATCCTCCACATGCACAATATACAGTAGAAAAATGTTGAGTAGGTGGAATAAAATGGTCAGTTGATTAAAATTTCACTTTTCTTTGAAATCCAACCTAACTTTGGTCCCTCCAAATAAACCCTTGACAAGTTCTATCTTATACATCATAGTCATTAATGAAAGGTTCGCATATCTTTCCTCTTCTGTCAAATTCATCCTAGTGGGTTTATCTTTGCTTAATCAAAACATCGTTAAGGATCAAAGAATATATCCTTTTATGTCACGTCAATGCATACTTATTTCCAAAATTATCTAGATAAGATTTACGAAATTTTATAAGCAATATTTTCTAGTGCCACGGAACGAAACTAGTAAAGAAAAAGGAAAATGTGTCCACGTGTCTTTCAACCGTGATATGAGATCCTCTTTTAAGGCTAAAAAAGTTTAGATTTGAAACAAAGTCAACAAAATAGCTTACATGCCAAGAATTAGCATAGATGAGTGTGTTTTAATTAATATGAGCATGTTCCTAATGTTTTTTATTTAATAAAAGTGGTGAATCCCGCCCTTTCCCCTCTAGATGTTTCTTTGTTTTGTTTTTGTCCCTCTTTCTGTGGGAAGTATTAATTTTGCAAATCTTTAGTTAAAGATATCATTAATTAGTTTGCTTTTAATCTTTGAGCTCTTCTACTATAAGTCATAAGTGTTCACCTAGTTCCTATTGCGTGATAAAAAAATATCCATTTGCTGACATATCAAATACTCATTTTATTGATATTGTGTTGGAGCCTACTAGATAAATTTGTTCAAATTTTAGGGTGTGTTTGTCAACTTCACAAAACTAGTTTTAGTGGCTAGTTTTTAGTTTGGCAAAAGTTGAAGCAAAACTAGTTTTCTCTAGTTCAAATTTTACCCTTTAAACAAGTTCTCTTTTGGACCAACTCTTGGTTGGACCAACTTTGGCCTAATTAAAGGAGACAGTCTATTCTCCTTTTGTAGTTACCAAACGTACACTTAGAAACTGTTTGAATTTTGAGTTATGTTTCACAACGAACCCATGTCAAAATAAGGTGCTTGACCAATTACGCAAGCTCTTATTGTGTGAGAAACTAGTTAAAATAAATAAATTAGAGAGTAATAACAAACATTTTCATCTAATCCTAATGCTAGGTCAATGGAAGATAAGTTCCACTCCAAAATTGGTTCATGTTATCAGCACCACAACTTGGGATATGGAAGATAATGTTGTGCATCCTAAATTCCATTATTTGATGGTCAACTTGTGGATCCACCTTATAGTCATCATCATGCTAAGAGACAATTAAATAATTTTGATTATTTTGCTTAGTTAAGAAATATCTCGTTACCTACTCCTCTCTCTCTCTCTCTCTCTCTCTCTCTCTCTCTCTCTGTGCGCGTTTTTTAAAGGAATTATATTCTCACGCAGCAGCGAAAACAAAGAAGCCTCTCTCTCTCTCTCTCTCTCTCTCTGAGTGCGCGTTTTTTAAAGGAATTGTCACATTCTCACGCAGCGGCGAAAACAAAGAAGCCTTACCACGAGAACTTCTTCCATAAACTTAAGAAAACACACCAAAACTTTCTTCAAGAGAAGTTTTATTTAATTCCAATATATTCTTCTTTGGATTACATGACTCTTCTTAAATAAAAAACAAACAAGAATCCTACTAAGACTAGAATTACAAAGAAAAAAAAATATCAAATCCTATCCTAAAAAGACTCTCTATAATAGAGGAAACAAATCATGAATCAAAATTAAATTTGTTTCCTAAAGTATCAAATTCTATCCTAAAAATACTCCCTATAATAGAGGAAATAAATCATGAATCAAAATTGAATTTGTTTCCTAATCTAATTTAACTCTAGCATTGAATTTATTTCTTAATCTAATTTTTCGAATCTACGTAGCTTTTTGTCCTACATCAGTCTCCCCTTTGTAGGCATCGAAAATTGCCTATAGGTCTCTACGAACAGCTCAGTGTTAAGGAATGACGATGAACGTTACTATCCGGTTCACAGGAGTTCGATTGACGTCGGTGAATGCTTGAAGTGAATCGACGAACTACGTGAGCTGACAGAATTCCGGAATAACGAAGGTGCGGGCTAATCGGGAGCCCCGCAATGTTTACAAAGGGAACAATGCCCTTCGTGTCTCATTCATTCTACAGATAATCCAACCATTGGAGCTGATAGAACTCCTTGTCGGCTTTCCAACGCATTTGGAATCACTCAGATCCGGGTTCAGACAAAGAAGTTACAGCGAAAACAGTCAAACGGGCATTGAAAACGTCTCAAAGCTGAACTGAGGCACCTACGGTGTCTCGGCCAAGTCAAGACACCCCAAGGGTGTCTCGGCCAAGCCAAGACACCCCAAGGGTGTCTCGGTTTGGCCAAGACACCCCTAGGGTGTCCCAACGCGGATTTGACCCCCTAAAGCGGTTTTAACCGCTCCGCAACCCCTCATGCCTATAAATACAAGCCTTAGGCCTCACTTTTTCAGATCTGGAATTTTGGAGAATTGGCGAAGCCCTGCCGGAGTGAAGAGTGATCAAGCACTTCAACGCAAGAGAGTTTCTTCGTCAGATCTACATCACCCATACCCGATCCTTAGTATTATCCCGTTGTGGTAATACTAAGAAGAGCAAATATCTCGCTTTTATCGAGATAGGCGCTTCAAGTTTCTAGATCTCCTCGCGGATCGACGAAGCTCTGGATCAGATCTGATTGCCAGGTAGTCCACGGATATCGACGTCCCCGTCACAGGCTAAAGACCCACGCAAGCAAGAGACGACGAACGGATCTTGTGTTTATTTTCAAGAAAGTTGTAATTTTTATTTCTTTGTTGTTTGAATTCATTTGTAACATTTGAAGTTTAATGAAATCAATGATGAAGGCAACTTTCGACGAAAACAAACTGGCGACCACAGTGGGAGCCAACAGCCTCGCTGCCGAGGCTGTCGTGACGCAACCGGCCTTCAAGATCCGGGTGAACGAAGAGATCGAATACGAGTTCGATCAACAGAAGTTTGAAGAGTACCTCTCTTCCTCCTCCTCCAGATCCGCCTCTCCAAACAGGCACAGGAAGATTTCATCTTCCAAGAGTGCTCGCGGGCCCTCAGGATCGAAGATCCAAGATCCCCTCGCCGCCGTTGCACTTACTCACCGCGACGCTCCAATGGCGTCTAACGTGGTCGAAGCCGCAGATCCAGATCTCCCTTCCGCCGCAAAGTCAACTGCTGAAGGTGTTCCAACCTTGTCGAAGAGGGCGCGCCAAAGACGGCGTCAACGCCTTGCGCGACAACTGGCCAAGGCCGCAGAATCGATGGACGGGATCCGCTACAATGAGGATCTAAAGTCCAGACAGCGCCAAGAGCAACAACGGCGCACAACCAACTCCTCCTCCAAGACAGAAACGAACGAATGGGTTCGTGTCAAGAGGACTCGCTCAACCCTCTGATAACTCCTCGAAAGTCAAGGAGTTGCCCGTTGAATGTGCACCAGTGTTGACGAAGAGGGCTCGTCAAAGGCGCCGTCAACATCTCGCGCGTCAATTTGCCAAGGCTTTGGAGCCTGTTGACGGGATCTGCTATGATGCGGATCTGAAACGCAGAAGGCGCAAAGTGTTCCAGCAACAAGCTTTGGGAACCTCCTCCCAATCACCTACTAACGAATGGGTTCGTGTCAAACGAACCCGTTCAACTCTTGAGGAGCGTATCCACAAGCGCCGCGCACTGCTAGCGCAGACGAGGATCCTTGTACGGAATGCACAGGAGTTACAGAAAGGAAAGGTGGTCAAAAAGCCACCAAGATCTAAGCAAGGTTGGATGCCAAAGGCCAAATTAGCGCCTAAGGCAAAAGCATCCGAGGCTGCTCTCCGGCCTTTGTCAACTCCAGATCCCGTTCCTATTGCTCTCGCACCTCCGGCGAAGCCCTATGACAGCGTGGATCTCCTCAAATCTAGAGTCCCATTGAAGGATTGCATCGGTGCTCTACCCGAGGATCGAGGAAAAGCGCCTGTTAAGGAAAGCTTGAGTTCGTTGAAGGAGCTTCGAGCCAACATCCGGACTGGGGGTCGTACGCGACCTCCTAACAAATTGATTTCTGCAACGGCCCGCTTAGCGGTGCGTGCAGAAAACCAGGAGCCCGTTAAGGTTTCACCCTCACAAAGGTGTGATTCCAAACGTGTGACTCCCGTAGATGCCAACAAGGCAATGTTTACTCAGAGGAAAACACGTCAGACAGACGAAGTTATACCTGAGAATCTATGTAAACGGCCGATAGGTTACTCCGACCGCAACGTCGATGAGTTGTACTATCGGGCTGAGGGTACGAATAAATCTCGAAAGAAAGGTACCCGAGAAATAGACTCTTATTGTCCGTATATCAGAATTGTCAGGGCAGTATTATCAACGTGTATCTGTCCCAAGACCGCTCCGCAGAGGGTCTCGATATTCGAGAGAATCTCCGATGGAACGACGAAGCCCAAATCAAGGCGTTTTCACCAAAGAGGATCAGTTGCTCGAGATGATGAATTCCCAGTAAAGGAAAATTTCCGATTGTTTCAAGTGGTTCCAACCCTAATTTCTCTCTAGGAAGAAGAGTTAGTTCGGGAATAACCCAACAAATATCTGCCCTTCAGCTAGAAACCGTTGGACATAGTGATCACCAAGGTGGCTATGAAGGAATACATTCCGATGATGAACTCTCGGATTCTTATTCCGCAATCGCCTCTGACGATACAACGTCTAGCATAGGATAAGCTCGGGAAGTGTTCATGGTCAACACCGAGCAAATAGCAAAAATCATTGAGGATGCTCTAGCCAAGCAAAAAGAAGCATTCAAAATTAAAATGAAAATGGCCATGCAGGAGATGAGACAAATGCACGACCAACAAATCCGAGCTTTGTCGAATCAGCTAGGTGAATCCAGCCGTCACAACACTGCTAACCAAGCAGGTAGCGATTCAGATGTGGATGAACACAACGCTGGGGGTGGTCCCACTAAGGACAATAATACTAGGGTTGGTCCCACCAAAGATGATAATGCTGGGGGTGACCCCGTTATAGATGAAGGATCTCGAGATCAAAATTGATGCCCTGATGTCTGCTCAAGAGGTAAAGAAGACCGGCATTCCGTGTCCTTACCCAAGAGAATGGGAATCGATTCCGTATCCGGCGAAGTTCAACCTGATCAACTTCACACCGTTTGACGGGAAGGGTTCCCCCACTCAGCATCTAATCTACTTCAAGTCCCATTTGGGCATAATCTCTGGCAACGAGCCTCTCATAGTCCGGTCATTTGTTGGCACCCTTCGCGGGCCCGCCTTCGATTGGTACCACCGCCTCAAGCCCGGAAGCATCAACAACTGGGAGGACCTGGAAAGCATGTTCCTCACTCATTTCTTCGATGATGATGCCAAAGTGTCGATCAGGACACTCTTCGATGAGAAACAAAAAGACGGAGAGTCGGTGGATACCTTCGTCAAACGCTTTCGCAATCAGGCAATGAACTACAAGGATCCCGTCACGGAGGAATTTGTCTTGCAAACCTGTCATAATAACTTGTCCGTTAACATCTTGGACGTTATGGGAGTAGAGCCGCTCAATACCTGGAAAGAGTTGAAGGTACGCGGAGAACAGGCCGAACGCTTCCTCAGAAGGAGGAAGGTCGAAAGAAACCAACCGATAGTCAACCCTCTGAATTCGAGTCTCGTGTCCCATGATGAAGGGAAGGCACCTACAACAGTTGTTGACGTTAATCAAACGTCACAACACCAGCTCCGAAGACAGCAGAATAGTTTGGATCTGAGGTCCCAAAAAGAGTACTCATTCAAGGACGAAGACGTTCCAGCCATCTTCGAATCCCTCCGTGAAAACAATAAGATCAAGCTACCACCTATCGTCAATCAGGAGGAAGCTGACAATACTGCGGATCCGAAGTACTGCGCATATCACAGGAGGATCCTGCATCCTACCAAGGCGTGCTTTACTTTAAAGAACATCATCCAAATCCTGATTGAAGCCGGCGTTATAACGCTAGGGTAAGCCAATTGAGAACGGCAAGACTCCGACAAGTATAAGAGTATAAACTGCTTCTTAAGACTCCGACAAGTATAAGAGTATAAACTGCTTCTTAACACTCCGATAAGTATAAGAGTATAAACTGCTTCTCAATCCTCCGACCGGTATAAGAGGTTAAACTGCTCCCTGAGACTCCAAAGAGTATACAAGTATAAACTGCTCCCTGATACTCCAATAGGTATATGAGTCTAAACTGTTTCCTACCGTTGATGGGAAGTTCCTGGAGAATGTTACGCTAATATTCTTAAGGATAACCCGGACATGTAACGGAGTACAAAGTCAGACCCAGTTCCAAGAAAGAAGCTGGGGGTGGATGATTCATGTAATGGGAAGTTCCCAGAAGAACACTATGTGTAATTTTCTTAGGGATAACACAATAATTACGAACAAAGTGATAAACACTAAACCCCCACTGTGATTTGTACTCCCACTCTCACTGTCTACCTGGTCAAACCTTCCTATAGTTAGGACTACAACCAAAGTCCCCTCTCGATTCCTTCCATGAACGAGAGGTCCACCTTCATTTCGGACAATCAAACCTATAAAAGTTAGGGTTGTTCCCAATCTCACTTAGTCAAGCTTACAAGTAGTTAGGACTAAGACCGAGTCATTCCTTTTCGATAAACGAAAATTCGCCTTTGTTCCTTTTTCCACCAAACCTATAAAAGTTAGGGTCGAAATTGGGCTTTCTCCTCAATGAATGAGGGATTCTTTTGATTCAAATGACCAATCCTATAAAAGTTAGGGTCGTTCGAACCTTTCTGATTCTCGGAGTGGAGATCCCACTCTTAGTTTCATCTTTTTGGATTCTGAGGGTGGAGATCCCACCTTGAGTTTCCTTTCCGACTGTAGATAGAATATAAAATTCTTCCTCTTCAGTCCCGGGAGATAGAATATAAAATTCTTCATCTCCCGTTTCCCAATCTGTCTTTATTCTGATAAAGGACGCAATTTTCAATTTCCAATCCGGGCACTTTGTGCACGGGGAATTTTATCTCAACTCCTAAATAGAGATAAGTCTACACCTAACACGCATCGCCGGTTTAGTCTTTCACCGATTGAAAAAGACACCAAGGTCTAAACTTGGGGAATTTTATCCCGAAGCCTAAGTAGGGACGAGTCAACACCTAACACGTGTTGCCGGGTAGCCTATTCCCGTAACAAGGGGCGAAGTCTATGTATTCAAAATCATAGCATTAAGTCTAAGAGAAGCAATTCTCTTAGCACAACGTTACATGTGAAACGGGTTTTAATAATTCACATGCTAGCCCGATTCAAACGGTAATCGGTAAAGGCACGTCAAACCCGTTGATGGCTGGGGGTTTGCCAAAAATCCCAAAGTCTATGTCTAACACGCATTGCTGGTTAGTCTTCCTATTTCGGGTTCGTCTTTGCCCCAAGAGAAGACACCACCTTTTTTCAAATCCCAAAATCCATGCCTTTTATGCATGGGGAATTTTATCCCGAAGCCTAACCAGGGATAAGCCAACGCCTAACATGCGTTGCCGGTTTAGTCTTTTACCGATTGAAGAAGACACCAGAATCCGAGTCTGGGGATTTTTATCCTGAATACTAAGTAAGGATAAGTCAACGCCTAACACGCGTTGCCGGGTAGTCTATTCCCGTGAGAAAGACGAAGTCTACGTATTCAATGTCGTAGCATTAAAAGAGTTAACTCTTTTAGCACAACGTTATGTGCAGAACGGATCTAAACAATCTGCATGCTAGCCCGACTCAAACGGTAGTCGGTAAAGGCTCATCAAACCCGTTGATGGCTGAGAATTTGCCAAAAATTCTATAAGTGCGAGTCATTGATGCATCAGCTCTGTTAGTTGGTCTCGTGACTCGATTATCCAACAACATTAAAATAAGATCCACAAATACAGATGAATCAGCTTTAACAGTTGGTCCTGCAACCTCGAAACTTGGGACCGCCGTGCTCCAATACCTTAAGAGCTTAAACTGTGTATACTCCAGTAAACGTACGAGTATAAACTATGTCAACGTTCGACGTTCGAAACCCTAGGGTCAACACCGGTCAACGCGTAACCCTAGGTCAACGGCAGTCAACGCGTTGCGACAAAAAGTCAACATTCAACGCGTTGCGACAAAAAGTCAACATACGGTGATCTGAAACCCTAAGTCAACGCAACGTGACAGAGATAGTCAGTTCAAAGTCAATGACACGAGCCAAACTCAACTCACTGGTGATAGACTCGAGACTCCGACGACGGTCAGGCGATAAACGCAGCGCCGGAAGAACTTCGGCTATTCGTCAAAGCATTGAATAGACCGAAAATCGAAGGAGTCAAGAGTTGAAGCTAACTACAGGTCCTTTACGCCGACTGAAGGCTAGACCAATCACATCCAAAGTATTCCAGCCTCTTCTACAAAAGAAA
>NC_033798.1:115778447-115832100 GCF_001876935.1 Asparagus officinalis | reverse complement strand
TCAAGGCTGAACTGAGGCACCTACGGTGTCTCGGCCAAGTCAAGACACCCCAAGGGTGTCTCGGCCAAGCCAAGACACCCCAAGGGTGTCTCGGCTTAGCCGAGACACCCCAAGGGTGTCTCGGTTTAGCCGAGACACCCCAAGGGTGTCTCGGCCAGGCCAAGACACCCCTAGGGTGTCTCAGCGCGGATTTGACCCCTTTAAATGGTTTTAACCGCTCCGCAACCCCTCATGCCATAAATACAAGCCTTAGGCCTCATTTTTTCAGAGCTGGAATTCTCGTGCCTCGGCAAAGCCCTGCCGGATTGAAGACTTAAAGTGCACAGATTTCAAGAGAGGAGGAGGAGAGATCGGATCTAGTTCTTCAACGCAAGAGAGTTCTTCGTCAGATCTACATCACCCGCACCCAATCCTTAGTATTATCCCGTTGTGGTAATACTAAGAAGAGCAAATATCTCGCTTTTATCGAGATAGGCGCTACAGTTTTCTCGATCCCTTCGCGGATAGACGAAGCTCTGCCTAATTTTTCAGCAATCAGATCTGATCGACGGTGGTCCATAGATAAACCCCGGCACAGGCAAAGACACCCACACAAGCAGAAGACCGATAAACGATCTCTGCGTTTGTTTGATAAAGTTGTAAACTTTTTTTTTATTTTCATTGTGTAAGGAGATCTTATAAAAAGATCAACTTTTTATTTCATTCGAGTTTATTGTAACGACTAAAGTTGTAATAGATTCAATAACAATGGAAATAGCAACTTTCTCCGCAAACACCCTTGTTGAAAGAAGCATGATCCCGAGCTTATATTTGTTAGAATAGTAGCTTCATTGATAAATATTTTTCTCCTTTTGCATCGATCAACATCTGCATTGTACTTAGCATTGATTTTCTCCATTTGTTCTTTTAACTCCTCGACTAGGACTTCTTCTGAATCAAATTCGTATATTATTCTTTCCCACATCATGTGTATTTTATTGATAGCCTGACTGTCAACACACATTTGCCAAGTCCCGTCCTTCTTAGGCACCATGAGGGCTGGCACTACGCATGGGCTCATGCTCTCGCTAAGGTGCTCCTTCTGCAATAAATCATGCACCTGCTCCCACAATATCTCGTGTTCGGTTGGGCTCATCCTGTAATGAGGAAGATTAGGAAGAGGGGATCCAGGTACGAGGTCAATATGATATTGAATATTTCGAAGTAGAGACAATCTAGCAGGAAACTCTTCAGGCATGATGTCACGAAACTCCTTCAAAAGGGAAGTTAACTGTTCTGGAATGTCATGTGTAGAATCAGTTAATCCCTTATTCACTACTGCAAACACAAACGGGACGTGCAAAGACTCCTTCTGAAACTCCCTTGCGGCATATAACGATACTGCAGATTT
Organism: Asparagus officinalis; assembly: GCF_001876935.1. Lineage (NCBI taxonomy): Eukaryota > Viridiplantae > Streptophyta > Magnoliopsida > Asparagales > Asparagaceae > Asparagus > Asparagus officinalis. Next base: position 115,830,710 of record NC_033798.1, on the reverse strand, counting down.
TCTGTTAATTTTAGGAACACTGCTTTTTGTCAGGAGACATAGGGTAAACTTCACATTGCCTTTAGTAAATTCTACTACATTCTCTCTTCCCTTATGGCACACATCCACATCAAACTACCACGGTCTCCCAAACATTAACTGACATGCATCCATATCAACAATATCATAAATAGCTGTATCCTTGTACCTGCCAATAGAGAAGCTAACTATGCTCTGTTCGGTGACCTTGATATAACTCATAGATATAATCCATCCGACTTTGTAAGGGGAAGGGTGCTTCTGTGTCTGCAACTTCACGCTATCTATTGTTTCTTGATGTATCAAATTCTCTTGACTACCGCTATCAATTATCAACTCAATCACATGCTGATTCACCTTGCAACGAGTTCGAAAAAAATTATGCCTTTGTGGGTCCTCAGCCACCCTTTCAGTTGCCAACATCATTCTATGCACTACATGCACCTAGCGCTCATCCTCGTCATACACATCATCAGGATTGACCGTATGGTGTTCGACCTCAGTCTCAAGCTCGCCTTCCTCATTGTCCTCCCTTTCAACCATATTAACTATATGATACGAGTCGCCGTGGGAGCACCCTTTGGTCGCGGAATTACCAAAAGGTGGGTTGAGAAGAGGATGACCAAACACAAGAACAATTCAGTATAAGGCGAAGGAAAATACCTTCTCTAGATTATGAAGAACAAAAGATTACAATCTCTCCCTCGCAATCTCACTAGAATTGAGAACAACCTCTCAACTCTCTCTCTCTAAACCCTAATACAATTATTAGAATTTCTCTTGATCACTTCTCTCTGAGATCTGATTACAATCTAAACCCTAATCCTTTTGATCAGGATTTCACTTAGACCTAAAACCCTTTAGGACTACATCTTGGCCTCTAACCTCCTTGTTTAGAACCCTAAACAATCCCTATTTATAGGGTTTACAATATGGTGGTAATCTTGTAAATAAACAAGTCCAAAAGGATCAGGAATCCCTGTCAAAACAGAATCCAAAAAGAACCAGGAAAAGCCAAATATCGCGATCCGGTCGACCGCCAATCCTGGTCCGGTCGACCGGCCAGAGCGCTTCTGCAAACCCTGCCTTGTGCAGGTTTCTCCGGTCGACCGGCATGGGTGCCGCGGTCGACCGACCAGAACCCTTCAGAGATAGATAAAATTCTGGCAGCTACCTCCTCCATTTTGGCTAATCTCTCTTCTGAGAGCGTCACCTTGCTGGATATCACAAGCCTACCATGTTCTTCCCTGAACCTGGTCACCTCCAAAATAGCCCTTCGCTCTTCTGCCTACGCAATCTTTTGCTTAAGCTCTACTATCTCAGCGTCGGTAGAAGCTATGGAAGAATCAAGCTTGTGTATATGGGCCAATCTCTTAGAAATAACCTCCTTCACCTGGTCCATCCGTTTTCTCTGTGCCTGAATCTCAAGCTCGACAAATACTCGAGCTTCATGCTAGGATTGTAGATGGGTCTCCATCTGAGCAGCAACATAACCAGGAGCACCAACGGATCGGAGCTCTTTGATACGAGTCGCCGTGCGAGCACCCTTTGGTCGCGGAATTACCAAAATGTGGGTTGAGAAGAGGATGACCAAACACAAGAACAATTCAGTATAAGGCGAAGGAAAATACCTTCTCTAGATTATGAAGAACAAAAGATTATAATCTCTCCCTCGCAATCTCACTAGAATCGAGAACAACCTCTCAACTCTCTCTCTCTCTCTAAACCCTAATACAATTATTAGAATTTCTCTTAATCACTTCTCTCTGAGATCTGATTACAATCTAAACCCTAATCCTTTTGATCAGGATTTCACTTAGACCTAAAACCCTTTAGGACTACATCTTGGCCTCTAACCTACTTGTTTAGAACCCTAAACAATCCCTATTTATAAGGTTTACAACGTGGTGGTAATCTTGTAAATAAACAAGTCCAAAAGGATCAGGAATCCCTATCAAAACAGAATCCAAAACGAACCAGGAAAAGCCAAATATCACGATCCGGGAATCCCTGTCAAAACAGAATCCAAAACGAACCAGGAAAAGCCAAATATCGCGATCCGGTCGACCGCCAATCCTGGTCCGGTCGACCGGCCAGAGCGCTTCTGCAAACCCTGCCTTGTGCAGGTTTCTCCGGTCGACCGGCATGGGTGCCGCGGTCGACCGGCCAGAACCCGACCCTGTTTTTCCTGATCTTCTGTGTTTCACTCCTTCTGACTTCTTTCGCCGTCCTCTATGGCTCCAACCACGCCTCTATTCTCAAGATATTATGAGAATCACCTATCCTCAAGCTCCCATGATGATCGTTTTTCCGAAGAGAAGATACACTCATATCACTCTACCACGGTTAGGACAGTTATTGGATAGGTGCCTCGTCTGATAGCGATAGTATTTATTCCCATGAGTCCGAACATAGGGATTATTATTGTGTCGATTCGGTTGAACTCCTCTCGTTTGGTTCTAGAAATTCTGTTGATTCTGCAAACCTCGATTCCCTTACTTTGCCGAGTCCATCTTATCATCTGTATCCTTTTTAGTGGTGTTCTGGTTTTCAGTCTGCTTATACCCTGTATCCTGACCTCGTGACGACTCACCAAATCTCTTGTAATTGGACTGATATCTATTGGGACGGATGAGTTGCTCTCCCACCTTCATAGCACGATTAATTGCTTCATCCACACTATATATGGTTGTCAACTGCACTTGATCCTTGATTGTGATGCGAAGTCCACCGATGAACCTGGAAATATATTGTCCCTTTGTTTTGTTCAGGTTGTTCCGTGTCGATAGTCTATAAAACTCCTGGGTATACTATTGGACTGTCTGATCCTCCTGTTTACAATCTTGAAATTTCTGATAAAGGATTTGATCATAATCTTTTGGAAGAAAATCGTAGACATAGTGCCTCCCTCATACGTCTCCAAGTGCGAACAGGTTGCTTGCCTTGGCGCTTGCGATTGTTTTAAAATTGCTCCCACCAAGCAGAAGCTCTACTACGTAGTTTATACTTTGTAGGCCACGTATTTCACCTGTAAATTATCAGCAATTCTCATCAGGTTGAAATATTTCTTGACCTTAGCAAGCCAATCTAGAAAATCCTCCACATTAAGATTTCCGCTAAAGAAAGGGAGATCAGCCTTGATCTTCGCAATTCGATCATTGTACCGACCAGGAGCAATAAATTGGTCATTGTTTGGACTGAAAGTTAGATCTTCCTCCCCTTCTGAATACGAATCAAAGCCAACCCTAGTCGGCGGATAGCGGGGATTGGCCCCGCCTCCAACAGGTCCTCCAGCTAGGGGAACTGCCTGTTGCCTAGGGTTATTCCCATTCTGCAAGTTCCGAAGCGCCTCCATCATCAACTCATGTTGTTGTCGTGATTGTTTCAATTTTTGTTGCATCTGTTGTTGCATCAATTGGAGCATTTGGACGATTATAATATTGGGATCATTGTTGTTCTCAGCCATTCCGCAGGATGAACCACGCTCTGATACCAACTGACGTAGTGGCGAAAACAAAGAAGCCTTACCACGAGGACTTCTTCCACAAACTCAAGAAAACACAAAAAAACTTTCTTCAAGAGAAGTTTTATTTAATTCCAAGATATTCTTCTTTGGATTACATGACTCTTCTTAAATAAAAAATAAATAAGACTCCTAATAAGACTAGAATTACAAAGAAAAAAAAAGTATCAAATCCTATCCTAAAAGACTCACTATAATAGAGGAAACAAATCATGAATCAAAATTAAATTTGTTTCCTAAAGTATCAAATATTACCCTAAAAAGACTCTCTATAATAGAGGAAACAAGTCATAAATCAAAATTAAATCTGTTTCTTAATCTAATTTGACTCTAATATTGAATTTATTTCCTAATCTAATTTTTTGAACCTTGTAGGCGTCAAAAAATGCTCAAAGGTATCCAAACACAGTTCAAAAGGAAGTCATCCAAAATGTCAAAAAAAGAACACAAGTATAGACTGTCTCGCAGGCGAGACAGTCTTTACTGTCTCGCCTGGCGAGACAGACTTTTACTGTCTCGCCCACGCGAGACAGTTTTCACTGTCTCGCCCCCGCGAGACAGTATTTACTGTCTCGCCGTGCGAGACAGAATTTATTGTCTCGCACGCGAGACAGTTATCAGTGGTTCAAGAAACTGTTTTGCAACCACCGACACGTGGCCACCAACTGTTCAAGAACGTGGGGAACGTCGTGGGCGAGAATCACGTTAATAACCACCAGAATAACAGAGTTTAAAACGTGGGAAGGCAGTTACAGCGAGAAACTGTCAGGACTATTCGTTTTCTAAGACAGTATTTACTGTCTCGCTGGGCGAGACAGCAAATTTACTGTCTCGCTGGGCGAGACAGCAAACACTGTCTCGGCCAGCGAGACAGCAAATGCTGTCTCGCCCGCCGAGACAGCAAACGCTGTCTCGCGAGCACTGTTCATACAGGGGTTATAAATACCCCCGAGGTGATTTCTTTGAGGAGGCTGATCAGAGAGCATCCATAGGCTGATTCCAGAGCAGAGAGGGCAGAGTACTCGAGCTTCTGGCAACTCCTTGATATTCAGGCTTTGACTTGATTTCAAGAAGAACGACTATCTTACCTTGATAAGATATCGTTTCAAGTTCTCACTTCGATAAACGAAGTCAGAATCATAAACCCCTCACGATTCGATCAGAATCTGTGATTTGGTGGTCCACGGGCTAACGCACCCCCGGCACAGGCAAAGATCCCACGCAAGCAGTGATCCAAACAACGATCCTGCGTTTGTTTCCCAAGAGTTATAATTTTCATTTTGTTGTGTAAAAGAAGTCTTATAAAAAGGCTATTTCTTTTGAATTTATTGTAATCGACTGAAGATATAATGAATTCCATGACAAAACCAACTTTTGACGCAAACAAGCTCACCTCGCAAATGCAGGAAGATTTCATCTTCGTTGAAGTTATCAAATGCTACGGATGAAGACTCTCGTCCGATTGTTGCTGAGGATTTTACTCGCAACAGCTCTGCTCAAGATGATTCCTCCCCAATTAAGGAGTCGTTCAATCGAAGTTCACCACTGACGAAGAGGGCTCGTCAAAGGCGACACCAACGCCGCGCTCGTCAATTGGCTAAGGCATTGGAACAAACCGACAGGGTTCATTATCACGCGGACTTAGAGTCGAGGAGGCATCGAGTGGTTCAGTTGTCTCAACAACCAATCATTCATGTCTCTCATGACGGAGGAATGGACACTCGTCAAAAGGGCTCGTTCGACCCTCCAAGAACGTATACAAAAACGTCGTGCAAACGTTGTTCATGCCCGTGCTCTCTTACAACAAAGACGAGAAAGGAGGAAGGAAACGGTGACCAAAGAACCACCGAAACTCTGCCAAGTTTGGATTCCAAATTCTGGACTTATGCAAAATCAGCATTCGGAGCCCGTTAAGACTCCATACCCACAAGGGGGTGGTTCTAAACGTGCGACTCCCGACATAACCTTGGATCGCTCAAAGACAAAAATAAATTGTCCTGAGAATGCCAACAAGGTTTTACACCCCCAGAAGAAGACGCATTCACCAAATGATATCGTCATACCTGGGAGGTCATGCCAACAGGCGATACGATTTTTTGGTAATCATACCGATGAATCGTATTATCAAGTTGGGGTTGTGAATAATTTTCGAAAGAGAGTTATTCGAGAAATAAACTCTCGGTGTTCCTGTGCGCGACTCGTTAAAGCAGCATTATCAGGATGTGATTGTTTCAAACGAGAAGCCATCCCATGAAGAGTCTCTGTACCGTTGAAGCCTAAGCCGAGACATTTCCGCGAGAGAAAATCAGCTGCCCAAGATGATGAATTCCCTGAAGTCACCATCAACGTGGCTGATAAAAGAAAGTCTAAACGGCATTCAAGTGACTCAAATCCCGACTTTTCTCCGAAAGGAAAAGTCAATCCAAGAATTGCTCAAAGGATGTCTCGACTCCAATTAGGAGCCATCAGACGCAGAGACTACAAGAGAATGCAAGAAGGAATGTCCTCGGAGGATGAATTCTCGGACACTTATTCTGCAATCGCTTCTGATGATACAATGTCTAGCACGGGACAGACCAGAGAAGTACTCACAATCACCTCTGATCAGTTCGCTCAAATACTTCAAGAAGCTCTAGCCAAACAACGTGAAGAAATTAGAGCTGAAGTGAAGACAGAAATGGAGTTAGCTATCCAACAAATGAGAGAATTGCTAGCTCAACGGCCTCAACCCCCTGAGTCCAGTCAAAGAGTTGAATCCAGCCGCCACATTCAGAATGTTACAAATGACAGTGATCCAGAAGTGGATGAAGTCATTATGGATGATACACCTCCTAATAGCAATAACGCTGGGGGTGGTTTAACGAACCCTCCCAATAACGATGTTAGGGGTGGTTCAATAGCACCTCTCACAGGGGGTGGTCTAACTCATTCTCCTCGACGTCCTTCGAATGAAGACATAGACGAGGACGAGAAAATGAAAGAGCTTGAAAACAAAATCAACGCTTTGATGACGGCTCAAGAAGGGAAAAAGACAGGTATTCCGTGTCCCTATCCAAGAGAATGGGATTCAATACCATACCCAGCCAAATTCAATTTGGTTAACTTCACACCGTTTGAGGGGAAGAGCTCGCCTATTCAATACTTGATTTATTTTAAGTCTCATTTAGGCATGATTTCTGGAAACGAGGATTTAATGGTTCGGTCATTCGTTGGCACCCTTCGTGGGCCCGCCTTCGATTGGTACCGACGGCTCATTCAAAAGAAATAGCCTTTTTATAAGACTTCGTTTTGACACAACAAAATGAAAATTACAACTCTTTGGGAAACAACGCTCAGGTATCGTTGTTTAGCGATCACTGCTTGCGTGAGAAAGCTTTTGCCTGTGCCCGGGACGTGCGTTAGGCCGCGTGCGGACCACCAAATCACAGATTCTTCAAATCTTGAGGGGTTTATGCATTCTGACTTCGTTTATCGAAGTGAGAACTTAAACGATATCCTTTCAGGTAAGCAATAGTCTTCTTCTTTGACAATCAAGTCGAAAGCCGGAATATCAAGGAGTTGCCGGAAGCCTCAGTCTCTGCCCTCTCTGCTCTGGAATCAGTATGGAATGCTCCCTGCAGCAGCCTCCTCAAAGAAATCACCTCGGCGGGTATTTATAACCCCTTATGAACCCAGTGCTCGCAACAGCTCTGCGACGCCTGTCTCGGCGGGCGAGACAACACTTTCGTTGTCTCGCGGCCGGAGCAGTGTTTGCTGTCTTCGGCACCCAGCCGATAGAACAGTTAAATTTTGCGTCTGCGCCCAGCGAGACAGTTAAATACTGCTCTTAGAACACACGAATAGTCTCTGACAGTTTTCTCGCATGTAACTGCCTTTGCCCACGTTTTAAACTCCGTAGATTCTGGGTGGTTATTAACAGTGATCTCGCCGCACGAGCGTTAACGTTCTTGAACAGTAGTCGGCCACGTGTGCGTGGTGCCAAAACCAGTTTCGTTGAACACTCTGATAAGCTGTCTCGCGTGCCCGAGACAGTATAAATTCGTCGCGCACGGCAGAGACGAGTAAAATACTGTTCTCGCCCACGGTCGACGACCAGTAAATACGTCTCGCGGAGGATAGGGCCTGAGACAGTGAAAACTGTCTCGCGTGGGCGATGCAGTAATAAAAGTCTTGTCTCGGCCCTAGGCGAGACAGTAAAGAATGTTCTCGGCCTGGCGAGACAGTCTATACCTTCTTGTGTTCTTTTTGGACATTTTGTATGATTTCCTTTGAACTGTGTTTGGAACCTGTGTAGCATGTTTTGACGCCTATAGATAACCCCCTTCCAAAGCCTATTCCATACTCAATCTTTTATAGAGTGGGTTTCTGGGATTACTTTGGAAATTAAGATAGGTCTGTACTTCGATCCACTTCAATGCTTGGTTGACTAGATCGGTGTAGAGACCCGGTAAATGGCTTCACTTTTATCCTCTTTGTCTCTCAATCTATTCAGTGCTTGCCTAGGAATAAAAGCTAAGATTTACCCAGCATCGCGTTTATCGCCTTAACTGTTGTCTCGAAGATCTGAGTGGAAGCTGGAATGTGTGTTTGCTGAAATCAGGATCTCCATAAGAACACAATAGCTTAAATCCTCGTAATACCCATTTGGGTAGCCAGGTTTATTCTTAAGATATTTAAGTGATATTTCTCCTAGATAACTTCCTGTGAGTTGCGGAGACACGTTTTAGACTCTCCTGTATCCTATTTGGGAGTATTCAGGTTATTCTTAAGAATATTTGATGTGACTATGTTCTCCAGAAGACTCCCTGTGAGACTTCAGTGTCAATAGTTTTAACTCGTTGTCCTATTGGAGCTATTCAGTTATTTCCTAAGCGAACTTTCGCGAGCTGATATTCTCCAGAAATCTTCCTGTAGAGAGTCTAGGAAACAGATTTGACTGCGTTGCTACCTATGGCAGTTAATTATGCCGTCGCTTTTTTGTTTACGGCTTAGCAGAGGTGAACCCGATGATGGAGCAGGAAAAGAATTTTATATTTCTATCTCCTGCGTTCTCTTTTTGTTGGTTAGAGATTTAACCAGTGAATCTTGGGACGAGGATAGAATTTTCATATTCTATCTGCCTTGGTCTCTTGCTTTTGTTCGGTAGAGTATCAACCGGCAATCGGAGAGATAGAATTTTATATCTCCTATCTCCTGCGTCTGCTTGGATTTGTGTGTATTAGATCAAACCCGGAATCGGAGACGGAAGAATCTTATAGTTTCTATCGTCTCGGTACAAACGAAAATTCTGAAGTTGGGTATTTCTATCAGAGAATCGAATAAGGTTTGATATCGAATGACAGTTGGAAGAAGCACATCTTACTTTTAGAGGATTTGAGTTGCGTCATAATCCACAGGTGCGACCTTCTCGAGAGTTCAATGCGTAAGGAATCAATATAGGGATTTTTGGTCGTTTCGGTTCTAACGTTTTAAAGGTTTGATCCAATGATGCGGCAATTTGAGACAAGATCTCATCTGTTTAAACGTTTGGATCATCTTTAATTTGTTGTATCCTCTCGTTCACATGATACGTAATCGCTGAGAGAGATTTGGATTGGTCCTAACCTTGTTTTAAAAGGTCTTGACGCAAGTGAGTTTTGAGATGAGGCCCTAACTGTTAAATGGTCTTGATCGTTCAATTGTGGACCTCTTCGTTCAATGGAACGAATCGAGATGTGGATTTTGTGGTGGATTGTCACCTTAACCCTGTATCATACTGCGCTGCGAAGATAGAATAATTTTAAAGGTTTGACCAAAATGGTGAATTAAGTCACTGGATCCTTTAACTGTTTTAATAGGCAGTGATCGTTAATTTGTGGACCTCTCATTCATCTCTCTCTTGGGGGTGGAAGTCTTATAAAAAGGCTATTTCTTTTGAATTTATTGTAATCGACTGAAGATATAATGAATTCCATGACAAAACCAACTTTTAACGCAAACAAAACTACATAGCTTTTTGTCCTACATCATATTCATAAATAATTTTCATGTAATGTGAAGGATATTACACTATTCAGTCTGATTTCTTTCCCTGATCTTGTGCTTTCTGATGAAGTCCACGATATAGTCATCGGCATGCTCAGATACAATTAATTAAATTATTTGCTTAATTAAGATAAAAAATTACCTGCTACGTAATCAAATTGAACTGTGTAACACATACTCTTCATAAAATAGTTTGTCAAGGAATTCTAAGTTCATAATAAGTTTTGTTGTACTATAAAGAATACTAAGTTATCTTAATTCGATCGCTTTTTTAATATTGCGCCCTCTGATTAATTAAGTTCTCTATAGCTCTCCATTTATCTAGGAACACTACAACTATAATGAAAATTTGGAGAATAACTTTTTTTTTCTCATGTGAACATGATAATTAATATGAAGACAAACCTTAAACTCAATAAATGCAATAGACAAAGAATCCCTATATTGATTTTGAGAAATCATGAGCTTCAATTTTTTGTCAGTAAACAACTTGAGAAAACTTCAGCCTTAAGATCCCCGTTATGGCAACATTCTAATTAAAGACAAGGTCTGTTGTCTATTGTCATACTAGTAAATATTACCACAGTCATGTAAAAATGCTCCCAAAATGGATGCTATATTATAACTTATTGCAAAATATATCCATTATTTGCAACTGATTGCATAATAAGTAACAAGAAACATTTGGCATCCATATCTACTACTTGAGCTCAAAATTTTACAAGGCACTCAAGTTACTCTAATAGTCTCAACCAAGAGAGAGCTTGAACCGGTAGTACTCGGATGCATTGGCCTCGATGACATGCTAAGCTCAAGGTCAGGCAAAGGAGAAGAGCTTGGCATCAAGTTAACACATTTTTCTTGCTCCAAGGAAGAATTCAGGTCAATCTTACTTCCAACCTACACAAAAAATTCAAGAAAATTGTAAATATCGTTCAATTGGATAAAATAAGCTGGAGAAAATGCTGTGATGAGAAGATTAGTACATCAAAGAGACTAGATCGACGTTTCTTCTTGTTGATGCTATTTTGCCTTAGAAAATATTTTTGAGCATGGCTCGCAACTTGCGTTGGTGTTCTTGAAGTAACAAAGTTTCTTGAAATGCCTCTCCAATCTCCTTTACCAAGCTTTTCAAGCCCAACTAGAAATGCTCTATGTTCTTCCTGTGTCCATGGAACTCCTAAGATTCATAGGAAAGACATAGAGCAAGTCAAGAAAGATAGTAATATTTATGATTATAATGAGAATGTTAAGCAAATAGTAGTTTCTCACCTTTCTTCCTCTCTTGAGCTCTGCCAATAAGACCATCAGAGAGGTAACCACTTGATATTTTCTCGGGGGTTTCCTCGATACAAAGAAGAGAAGATGAGGATGAGGATGAAGAAGGAGAAGATGAGGTATTGTAGTTATAAGAAGAAGATAAGCAATCCATGCTAAAGCTCTTCTTCATAGGGGAAGAACCAATATAAATTTGCACACCAAACAATCTCACTCCTCCCCCTCCTCCCAAAATGCCTTTTTGGCTATTGCAAGTCCTTGAATTGTGCCCATTGTTCCCACAATGAGAGCATTTCCTCCCCATTTTCAACCCTTTAAAGCACAATTCACAACTCCAGGGAGAGAAAGAGAAAGATAGGGAGAGACTAGAGAGAGACTACAATGTTGGTCTTAAGAGAATTGGATATGGCTTAATAAGAGAAGGCAAGGAGGAATTGGTGGATAGGTATTATATGTGGATACACTTAAAGCATAGGTGGTGTCACAATGGAGACCTACGCTCACATGTGGGTACGTTGTATATAGTTTATCCCTATATCTTCATAATACATATGTACATCTAAAGTATCTGATACTCATGTACTATAAAACTTTTATGCAATTTAAAATTTGAAGAATCTCATAGTTTCACATTTGGAATGATTATTTAAGTAATTGTTGTTGTACCTTCTAATTATCTAATCCATGCAGTTGCCATCTAAGTATGATACAATTAACTGTCATTTGTGTACATTTATGTACTTAAATAAGAGAGAAAGTTAGTTGAGAGAAGACAAGATCCACTAATTGTCAGGGAGAGGGTAGCTTGCATTTAGAAGGTTGGAGAAGACTAGGACGTTATTGAGCAACTATTCCTTTAAAAAAAATCTTCTTCAATGTATCCTGTCTAAAACTGCTCAACTTATTATTTGAGCACGGTATCTTTGACTATAGAGGCATAATAAACTCTTTTTTTTTTTGTTAACATATTATTCATTTATATTTCACAAAAAAACATAATACTTAATTATGTGCCAATTTGAGATACTATACTTTTAATACCATGTTCACATAGTTTTCTTGTATTCTTTCTTTTAGGAGGATAACGAAGAGAAACTATGGCAGACTAATGTTCTGTATTTAAGTGACCAAGGGATGGAAAAGAAGAAAGAAAAGATAATATATACTCTCATCCTAGACAAAAGCAAGCATTCAAAAAGATAAAACGCAAATTGCATTGTGACATTGGATTCCTTAATGAAATATTCTTAAATCCAGGCCAATGATCTTCCATGGGCAGGCCCAATAACTACTTTTAGCTATTTATTTTCTTAATCAGTTTATATTATTCCAAGTTGAAAGTATTCAAATAGAGTGTTGTTGTAGTGGAAACGCCTCTCTCTGCTTTCATACCCACATGGTCGTTATAATGTACAAAAATGGCTTCTAGTATACTAATTTTTCTCTGATTGACTTAGTTTCTATTTGCTAGTTTATGAATGGTTCCTCTTTATTTAAATACTTCAAGTTGGGATTTCTTTCTCATCTCTTCCCTTTCTCTGGGATCAACTCATTAATGCTTCGTGTTAAATGCTTTCCCACTTTATTCAAAAAAAAAAAAAAAAAAAAAAACTCTGATCACCTCCTGATTGTGACCACTATCATATGCTTTATATCAAAGATATGATGGCCAACACGCATAAGGAAACAACTCACTACCTACTAAGCTACATGGATCCCATACAAGGTTGGTGGTGGTCAGATGGTATATATACAATAAAGATTCAAGTGAATCGCTCGACTCTCATCATTTTTCTACTAAATTCCTGTTTATCGCATTACTCTTTAACAATAGGAAAGGTTTTGAAGGACTTGCCAAATGAGAAAGCATCACTTAGTCTAAAATAATTGTTGTATTTTTAGGTATATATTTACCAATTATAGTAGTATATTTTCCCTTCAAATTTTCTTGAAAATACGATTCCTTCCTCCACGATCTAGAAAGGATGATAGGAAAGGCATCACTACTTTGGATCATAATTCAATTAAGATAATGTATGATAACCCAACCTCTTCAAGATATAGTTTTTAAAATATAAGATGGCCTCCCCATAATAATAATTTTATGCTAATCATTGAGCTATGATACACCAAAAATTGTTAGTGGTCATGCAATCATGTCACATAGTGCTTAATTAATTCCACTTGACTGATAACTATGTGCTAATTTATTTGATTATCGCTAACTAATCGTGTTTGCTGCGCGATGAGGACATCTCCTCTAACCAAATCCCATAACAATATCTAGACTTAGCTTACTTAAGAAAGGTTTAAAAGTTGATATGTTTGTTAATCAATTATTATAGAGGAGCACCATCCATATTCAAGTTGGAGGCTTGCAACTCACTTCACATTAAGCTTTCATGTGACATGGACTAAAACAAACACATGTTGTTTAATTAGTTTCTAAGCATACCATCTAACATACTGCTGCTTATTGTCTCCTTACAGTTCGACAGCGTCGAATTTTTTTTCCTTTTATTTTGGGTATTCGGTTTTTTTCCCTCCTGAAATTTGAAGAAACTATGTTCATTTGTTTATTTATTAAATAGTTTAACTTATTCATATATGTTTAATAGACTACACATGTATCTTTGATTATACCACCGCATAATGAGGTAAGCAAAGGTCTTATATGTTATTATAGATCATACTATTTCCAGGAGGGCTTTAACCGATTTACTATTTTACACGTTAGAATATGGACCTATGAGTAACCTTCAATAAACCAAATGACAGTTCGCACAATTAAACAGCCAAAGTTCCGGGCATCACCTTAAAGCTCAGGGGGTTTCAGTCTAGTAACAAAAGTTCAGGGGGTTTAGTCGAATGACAAAAGTTCAGGGGGTTCTGTAGGTAACACCTCGAAGTTTTGTGGGGTTTTGAGAAATTTAGGAAGACTCTTATACTCGTATAGATGGAGACAAGCATCTACCCATCGGGCAAAACTGATTTATACAAGAAAATACCAAATCAACTCAGGCTATTTTGCATTTATGCATCACCGTATGTTAATTCTAAAGAAAATTCTTAAGAAAATGCCACTGCAGATTACTATATAATAGCAGAGAGAAGGATAAAATCATAAAATCCTGCGTATATCAAGTCCAAGTACCATTGAATCACTTTTGTGGGGAACTCAAGCATACAAAACGTTAAGATTACACACTGTAAGAAGTTCTGATAAATGCATCAGTTTTTTCCCACCAGTTTGTTAGGTTGGGGGTGGATACCAACCTCCGGCGACGAGGAGCTCCGACGAGCTCGAGGAAGGCGGAGATGACGCAGGCGAAGTCGGCGAACGCAATCCTTCGGTGAACGCACACTTCGGCGAACGCAGAGTTGGGCGAACGCACCCTTCGAAGTCTGCTTTCGACCCCGCCATTCGAGCTCTGCGTTTTCTCTTCGACCTCTGCGTTCGCCCCCTTTTTGGCGTCCGCGGGCAGCTGGCGACAGGCTGTCGCCAGGCCATCCACTCGCCTATAAAACCCCCCCTCCAGCCTAGGGTTTTGCTGCTGAAGTTCTTCTCCTTCCCTCCTCCGATTTTCTTCTTCTGGCGGCGGCGGCTGCCCTAAAATCGCAGAAGCGATTTTTACATTTCCCCAATCTTCAACGGCAGTAGTTGAGGGGATTTAAGAAGAGAGAGAAGAAATTAAAGAGGGGTTTTAATTGTGGGGTATTTTTCTCAAGTGAGAATTGAAAGGGTTCATACCCTAATTATTAACACTGTAGCTACAGTGTTTTATTTGAGAAATCCCAGTTTAGGGATTTGCTCTTGATTTGTAATTTCTTGTTTGACTAATAAGAAATTATCTGTGTGGCTCCCGAGGACGTAGGCAGTTGCCGAACCTCGTTAAATCTTGGTGTACTTTTTCTATACTGCGTTTCTGTTGCAATTAGGGGTTTAGGCGTTAAATTCCCAACAACTGGTATCAGAGCGTGAAACGATCTAGAACAAGTCAGATTCAAGTGGGAGCCATGGCCACAGATGAGGCAAAAATGAGACTTGAGAAATTTGATGGAACAGATTTCGGATTCTGGAAAATGCAGATAGAGGATTATCTGTATCAGAAAAATCTGTATCAACCACTATCGGGGAAGAAGCCAGATTCTATGAAGGAAGAAGAGTGGAACCTTCTAGATAGACAAGCCCTCGGAGTTATCAGATTGACGTTGACTCGCAATGTTGCGTTCAACATAGCGAAGGAGAAGACCACGGCAGGTCTTATGGCAGCACTCTCAAACATGTATGAGAAGCCATCAGCCGCGAACAAAGTTCATTTGATGCGGCGGTTATTCAATCTGAAAATGGCGGAAGGCGCGTCAGTAGCACAACACCTCAATGAACTTAATACGGTTACAACCCAATTGAGTTCAGTTGAGATTGAATTTGATGAAGAAGTTCGGGCGTTGATATTGTTGTCTTCCCTACCAGAGAGTTGGAACGCTACAGTCACGGCAGTGAGTAGCTCATCGGGAAAGAAAAAGTTAAAGTTCGGCGACGTTCGTGATTTGGTTCTCAGTGAGGAGATCCGACGGCGAGAAACGGGTGAAGCTACAACCTCTTCAGTATTGCATACAGAGTCAAGAGGTAGAAATTCAACCAGAGGAAACGGACGAGGAAAATCAAACTTCAGAGGTAGATCAAAGGACAGGAGGTCCAAATCAAGGAATCCAAGCAACAGCTCGAAGGCTATCGAGTGTTGGAATTGTGGAAAGACCGGGCATTACAAGAATCAGTGCAAGAGTGCACAGAAGGAGAAGGAGGCGAAGGCAGAGGTGAATGTCACCTCCACTTCAGGAGGAGACGACGCATTGATATGCTCTTTGGAGAGCAAGGAGGAATCTTGGGTGTTAGATTCAGGAGCGTCGTTCCACGCTACTTCTCAGAAAGAATTCTTCGAGAAGTATACCCCCGGAAAACTTGGATACGTATATCTTGGTGATGATCAACCGTGTGCTATAGTGGGCAAAGGCGTGGTGAAAATTAAGTTGAACGGGTCAGTATGGGAGCTGAATGAAGGACTTGGGTCCAGCGAAGAAGATCCTTGGAATGCAAATCACGAGAGCTAAGAAGAGAGGTCTCTTGCAGTTATCTCAGACGGAGTACATCAACCGTGTTTTGCAGAGATTCAACATGGGCGATGCCAAGCCTGTGAGCACACCCTTGGCCAGCCATTTTCGTTTATCGAAGGATCAGTCTCCTCAGTCAGAAGAAGAGAAAGAGAGTATGGCTCAGGTACCTTACGCCTCAGCTATCGGAAGCTTGATGTACGCTATGGTCTGTACGAGACCAGATATTGGCCATGCAGTGGGAGTGGTCAGCCGGTTTATGTCGAATCCAGGAAAAGCTCATTGGGAAGCGGTCAAGTGGATTCTGAGATATCTACGAGGCACCACACAGAAGTGTTTGCACTTTGGTAAGGGAGAGGTAGAAGTGCAAGGGTACGTAGATGCAGACTTCGGCGGCGAAGTTGATCACCGAAGAAGCACCACCGGCTATGTATTCACCGTTGGAACTACAGCTGTTAGTTGGATGTCACAGGTACAGAAGATCGTTACCCTATCCACTACAGAAGCTGAGTATGTTGCAGTGACTGAAGCCAGTAAAAGAGCTGGGATTCAAACAGGAGAAGAATGTTTTGCACAGTGATAGTCAGAGTGCGATACACTTGGCGAAGAATTCAGCATTTCATTCCAGAACGAAGCATATTGCGCTTCGGTACCACTTCATCAGATCCCTGTTGGAAGATAACGTGTTGAAACTGGAAAAGATTCCAGAAAGTAAGAATCCAGCAGACATGTTAACAAAGACGGTGACAGTTCAGAAACTGGAGTTGTGCGCAACTTCAGTTGGCCTTCATGCATAGATGATGAAGGCGGAGCCACACAGGAGAGGAGCGTGATGAGGTAGCCCGTTGTCGTCGGTTTGGTCTCCAAGTGGGAGATTGTTAGGTTGGGGGTGGATACCAACCTACGACGACGAGGAGCTCCGACGAGCTCGAGGATGACGCAGGCGAAGCTGGAGGCGTAGCCCAGGTGAGCTTCGATGGTCGCAGGCGAGCTCGAGCTCTGCGTTGGCGAACGCAGAGTTGGGCGAACGCACCCTTCGAAGTCTGCTTTCGACCCCGCCATTCGAGCTCTGCGTTTTCTCTTCGACCTCTGCGTTCGCCCCCTTTTTGGCGTCCGCGGGCAGCTGGCGACAGGCTGTCGCCAGGCCATCCATTCGCCTATAAAACCCCCCCTCCAGCCTAGGGTTTTGCTGCTGAAGTTCTTCTCCTTCCCTCCTCCGATTTTCTTCTTCTGGCGGCGGCGGCTGCCCTAAAATCGCAGAAGCGATTTTTTACATTTCCCCAATCTTCAACGGCAGTAGTTGAGGGGATTTAAGAAGAGAGAGAAGAAATTAAAGAGGGGTTTTAATTGTGGGGTATTTTTCTCAAGTGAGAATTGAAAGGGTTCATACCCTAATTATTAACACTGTAGCTACAGTGTTTTATTTGAGAAATCCCAGTTTAGGGATTTGCTCTTGATTTGTAATTTCTTGTTTGACTAATAAGAAATTATCTGTGTGGCTCCCGAGGACGTAGGCAGTTGCCGAACCTCGTTAAATCTTGGTGTACTTTTTCTATACTGCGTTTCTGTTGCAATTAGGGGTTTAGGCGTTAAATTCCCAACAACTGGTATCAGAGCGTGAAACGATCTAGAACAAGTCAGATTCAAGTGGGAGCCATGGCCACAGATGAGGCAAAAATGAGACTTGAGAAATTTGATGGAACAGATTTCGGATTCTGGAAAATGCAGATAGAGGATTATCTGTATCAGAAAAATCTGTATCAACCACTATCGGGGAAGAAGCCGGAGAGTTTGAAGCAGCAGCTGTCAAAGGAGTTTGACATGAAGGACTTGGGTCCAGCGAAGAAGATCCTTGGAATGCAAATCACGAGAGATAAGAAGAGAGGTCTCTTGCAGTTATCTCAGACGGAGTACATCAACCGTGTTTTGCAGAGATTCAACATGGGCGACGCCAAGCCTGTGAGCACACCCTTGGCCAGCCATTTTCGTTTATCGAAGGATCAGTCTCCTCAGTCAGAAGAAGAGAAAGAGAGTATGGCTCAGGTTCCTTACGCCTCAGCTATCGGAAGTTTGATGTACGCAATGGTCTGTACGAGACCAGACATTGGCCATGCAGTGGGAGTGGTCAGCCGGTTTATGTCGAATCCAGGAAAAGCTTATTGGGAAGCGGTCAAGTGGATTCTGAGATATCTACGAGGCACCACACAGAAGTGTTTGCACTTTGGTAAGGGAGAGGTAGAAGTGCAAGGGTACGTAGATGCAGACTTTGGAGGTGAAGTTGATCACCGAAGAAGCACCACCGGCTATGTATTCACCGTTGAAAGTACAGCTGTTAGTTGGATGTCACAGGTACAGAAGATTGTTACCCTATCCACTACAGAAGCTGAGTACGTTGCAGTGACTGAAGCCAGTAAAGAGATGATATGGCTTCAGGGGTTGTTGACAGAGCTGGGATTCAAACAGGAGAAGAATGTTTTGCACAGTGATAGTCAGAGTGCGATACACTTGGCGAAGAATTCAGCATTCCATTCTAGAACGAAGCATATTGCGCTTCGGTATCACTTCATCAGATCCCTGTTGGAAGATGACGTGTTGAAACTGGAAAAGATTCCAGGAAGTAAGAATCCAGCAGACATGTTAACAAAGACGGTGACAGTTCAGAAACTGGAGTTGTGCGCAACTTCAGTTGGCCTTCATGCATAGATGATGAAGGCGGAGCCACACAGGAGAGGAGCGTGATGAGGTAGCCCGTTGTCGTCGGTTTGGTCTCCAAGTGGGAGATTGTTAGGTTGGGGGTGGATACCAACCTCCGGCGACGAGGAGCTCCGACGAGCTCGAGGAAGGCGGAGATGACGCAGGCGAAGTCGGCGAACGCAATCCTTCGGTGAACGCACACTTCGGCGAACGCAGAGTTGGGCGAACGCACCCTTCGAAGTCTGCTTTCGACCCCGCCATTCGAGCTCTGCGTTTTCTCTTCGACCTCTGCGTTCGCCCCCTTTTTGGCGTCCGCGGGCAGCTGGCGACAGGCTGTCGCCAGGCCATCCACTCGCCTATAAAACCCCCCCTCCAGCCTAGGGTTTTGCTGCTGAAGTTCTTCTCCTTCCCTCCTCCGATTTTCTTCTTCTGGCGGCGGCGGCTGCCCTAAAATCGCAGAAGCGATTTTTACATTTCCCCAATCTTCAACGGCAGTAGTTGAGGGGATTTAAGAAGAGAGAGAAGAAATTAAAGAGGGGTTTTAATTGTGGGGTATTTTTCTCAAGTGAGAATTGAAAGGGTTCATACCCTAATTATTAACACTGTAGCTACAGTGTTTTATTTGAGAAATCCCAGTTTAGGGATTTGCTCTTGATTTGTAATTTCTTGTTTGACTAATAAGAAATTATCTGTGTGGCTCCCGAGGACGTAGGCAGTTGCCGAACCTCGTTAAATCTTGGTGTACTTTTTCTATACTGCGTTTCTGTTGCAATTAGGGGTTTAGGCGTTAAATTCCCAACACAGTTTTCATACCAAAGATTGCTCGATTCACGGTTATGATGTGCATAAAAGGAAGTTTATCAAGTTCCACTTCAGCTTCAAAATGAAAATCCATAAACAAGTAAATGCGTAAACACAGCGCAAGAGATTGACTTGAAGTAGAACAGATATGAAAAGCTAATAGCTCGACTTACCATAATGATCTGAATCATTACATTCACCAAAAATGCATGAATAAATCCCCAACTGTCTGTTACCAGCAAACAAAACAAACAACAGAACTGAGTTCCCTACTCTCAACATTTTGCTCGTGTCTGTTGACTTATCACAGAATCATCCAACAACAATAGTATGGTAAAGTTAGTGTTGTAAGCCACTTGCAATAGGTTACAACATCCAACGTTGGTCCTTATAAATCCTCATCCATCACCATACTTCCAAGAGCATAATATCAGAGCCTTTGAGAGCCTAGCGTCTTTACATGCCATGCGAGCATCTTACATGCCAATCACTTTCCACCAATGTGTAATCTCCTAAAAGTTCAAGTCAATATACGTTTTCGTGATTTCTTATCAGAAGATAGTTTTAAGTAATCATGATGAACAACAACAGGCAAGTAGTATGAGCGTAACCCATATTCAATATATACATAATGCAGCAGCGCCTACTAAAAGTCAAACAAAAAAAGGACAACCGTAAACAACTCAAAGCCTTACTCCAAAAACACGTCCAGCAAACAAAGTATTATTGGCAAAAATATTGCGGTACCAATTTTGCAGTGATGGGAAATATGACGAGCCCATGATAAGATTGTTATCGCCAATAACCTAGGACAGTATCGCAATCAGTGAATTAGCAGTGCATAAAATTGTCACATGCACCAGTTATCTGCACGTCATTCTGTCATTGATTTAGAAGATCAATGACTAGATACAGACTCCCTAATGTCATTATTGTCACCAACATTGAAACTCTCTTCCTCTTGCTGAAAAGACGAACACATATTGCAGTTAATGTAATGGAAAGATCATCCTCATAGATGAAAAGTTGTAAAATACACTTGCGTGTTTTTAAGTGGCATATGCAAAGAAAATAAGGAAATGTGGCCTGCCAGAATATGTGTTAATGATCAAATGTTCTCACTCTTGAAAAAAAAAACGTAAACTGCATACAACTGTTGTGATATTTTCCCACAATAATATCAAGGTGGGACTAGTAAACCAAAAACCAGCTCTTAAGGTTATAAAACTACTATTACCTGACTCCATAATTGCCAGCGACACAGGGGAGAGAAACAGGGCAAGTTTAAAAAGAACACAAGTACCTTAATATTCTGATCTACTTGATTCAATAGTTGTAACATATATAGTATTCTTCAGTAACAGGTTGAAGATTTATGAATCAACGAGAAAATAGGCAGGCAAAAGGAAAAGATAGACAAAGGTGCAGAAATTTCTCTCCTTGAGGAGAAAGGGTTGTGCCTCAAGGCTGCCTTGAGCCAATGACTACTGTTACAATTAAGCACCTTATACCAACTTGTGCCCAGCCAGTTGGTCATGAGCTGCTTCATAACATCATAGGACTTGTAAGCTTTGGTAATTCAATTAATTAAGTAGATACATTTTTTCAAATCACAGTTTTCGTAATTCCATTAAGTAGATACATTTTTTTAAACCACATTTCCGAAAAGACCATAGTTCTCTATATTCATACATAAGCATCTAGTGCATGATGTTAATCATAACTCAATACTTTATACATAACCACGTAAATTGGCATACAGACATGCATATGAAAACATGCATAAAACTCAACACATATGACAAAGATACATAATAAGTAAGAACCTACCAACTTATATGGTGCATTTACATGTTTTTGTGTGCTGTAGATTGTTCATTACTACAAGCTCTCTGCTATCTACTTCTGTTGGGCTTGTAAATCCTTCTACATCTATTACCATACAATGAATGTGTGGTTCCCACCTGATTGTGTTGTGCTTTTCAAAAAAGTAATAATATTTCGGACCATCAGTAAAATAGATCGAAAATGCACATGATCCGTAGTTCCAAACTTAAGAAACTTTGAATCAAGTGATGAGAAAAGGGAAGATTAAATGCCCCGTGCAAATAAAGGCCTTTGAATAACTATGAGGCTTTAGACTGTGAAGGTTGTTCATGAAAGATGTGTTAAGGCTTATATATGACAAAAAGAAAGTGGAATGCTGGCAAGACAAGACAGTAAATTCCTGTATACATATGCGGTGAAGAAATCAAAGGCAAAAATAAAAAAAGGTCACATATTGCAAGGGAGTCAACTTCGAGAGATCTAACTCATGATTAGCACATGAGCTAAATCCAAGGGTTTGCGATTTTATTACCCTAAAGTTTAGCTGATGCTTGGTGCATGAGCTAAATCCAAGGGATTTTATTTCACTCTTTTATAGCTTACGCCATGGTTAGCACCTGGGCTAAATCCAAGGGATTTTTTTTCCCTCAATAGGCAGTGAATCCAAGGGATTGTGTTTTTATTCTCCCTACAACTTAGTAATCTGTGCACTATTTGATGTATATGTACCGATGGCTGATCAATACAATGAAGCATTTTAGCCACATGCCTACTTTATACATATTACTATAAGCTTTTCAAATAATTCACTCACTTTGCTATATACATCTAAGAAATTTTAATATTACATGAGATCAATGAATGCATCAATCGAGCATGAAGCCTTTCGAAATTTGATATACAAGAGTAGTGCTTCACAATTCTATATTGGAACAAAAACCTAGATGTTGTTTTGGATAATTTTACGTCATTCTCCTTCACCTAAATTTGCTAATGGGGTCAGATTACTACATAAAACTGCGTGTGTGTGATTTAAAACTTACAGCGCACACACGCACATACTATTTACAATTTAGTGTGATCCTCTTGCAGCTAACTGGAAAAAATAATCAACTTTAAAGTCGGATTACATGGGCATAAGCCGAGCATTTGATACCATTATAGGGTACAGTGGTTTCCAAACAAGTAACATCCTCACCGAAAGGCCTCTAACAACTTGTAGAACATATTTCAAATTGCTATATACATGAAAAGAAAACTAAGCTGATCATAGGAAGGTTT
Source organism: Asparagus officinalis (assembly GCF_001876935.1). NCBI lineage: Eukaryota > Viridiplantae > Streptophyta > Magnoliopsida > Asparagales > Asparagaceae > Asparagus > Asparagus officinalis. The sequence goes on along the minus strand of NC_033798.1, from coordinate 115,808,152 downwards.
TACATGGAGCATAAGAATAACTGACCTTATATTTTAAATCTTGGCATAGCATCGTGCTTTTTTTTAGGGACATGAGGGAAGCATTGGCAAGGCACCAAGATCCTAGGCCAACAACCGCGTTTGATCCTCCACCTCTGTGAAGTAACCCCGGGTGGGTCCCACCTCACATTCCCACACGACATTCGGGATCAAACTACGTGGGGTGTTGACAATATTACCACTGTGTACCCAGGACACTTGTGCTACCAGCGGTGGGTATCCAATAACATTAACAATAGCCCCATTACCTGACAATTTGAGTTTCATCACATCGACAACAACAATGATAATGCAGATTGGAGAATAACTGCAAAATTGACGAGGAGTTACCGCTCCAAATCGAAATAAACAAAGTCAACTGATGAACTTCAAAGTTTGGACCAACTTAATGGAAGTGCATGTTATTAGATGCTCACTTTAGTGTTGTCAATGCACGAGGTGCAATGTGGGGTACAAAGTATCATCATGCGCACATGCGCAATGCGATGCGCGCGTCGGAGTGATGCGAGGCGCACACCATAAACATAAGTTTGCAAGATAGATAATCAAGCACGAAAGAACCACGTTTAGGAATTCATATAAAATGTTAGGATAAATAATATCTTACTATCAAATCACTCTTAATTTATAATGCTAACAGATCCAACATAATAGCAAAGTTCATATTTTTTTCAAATCAAATGTCAAATCGAGATTAATATCCAAGCAATATCAAATGGCAAAAGAGGATTAGTTAGGGTACTCAATTGAAGGTTACTAAAAAGGCTTTGAAGGTTACTAAAAAGGCCTACTGGATTTATTTTAATTTTTGGGATATGGGTTGTCAAGTATAACAACACCATTGAAATGTTAACAAACAATTATATATGAGACTATGTACAAAAAACGCTGTTGCATTAGATGCAAGGCGCTTTGCCACTGCTCCTCAAGAGGCGCGGTGTGATAATTTGCTAGCAAAGGATAACATGGTGCAAAATACGCATTTATCTTTTATTATTTATTTTATTTTATTTTTTGAAAACACACATTTGTATGATGCAATGAGAATTACAAAGAGAAAGGTAATCGAAAATATGCATATAACCATAGTTTTTTTTTTTTTTTTTTTTGAGATGAGAATTACAAAGAGAAAGGTAATCGAAAATATGCATATAACCATAGTTTTTTTTTTTTTTTTTTTTGAGGGGGGAGAGTCAAGAACCAGGTCGATGAAGTAGGCGCGAGAGGATTCTCGGAGTCGAGACGAAAAAGAGGCCGGAAAGCGATATGAAAGTGATCATGGCGCCCGTCGAGGGTTTTCCAAAATCGCCGAAGAAGGGGGAGGAAATCGTCGCAGGTCAATTGCGGTTAAATAACCATTGTTTTTTTTTTTTTTTTTTTTGAGGGGGGAGAGTCAAGAACCAGGTCGATGAAGTAGGCGCGAGAGGATTCTCGGAGTCGAGACGAAAAAGAGGCCGGAAAGCGATATGAAAGTGATCATGGCGCCCGTCGAGGGTTTTCCAAAATCGCCGAAGAAGGGGGAGGAAATCGTCGCAGGTCAATTGCGGTTTTTGCAAATGAAGTCCTAACAGATCTTTAATATGATGTCAATACCTCATAAATCCAGTTAATTGGATCAATGGTCATTTTTAACAATTTTTAGCGACGGTGTTTTTTTTTCCGTTCATGTTTTTAATAAATAGGCTAATTTATTTACATACTACTTATTCATGTTACAGTTCACCCAAATAGCTTAGACCATCTCCAACCCATTGCACCAAAATGATGCAAATTTTGCATCAAAATAGTACAAAAGTCACATCAAACAGTAATACATCTTCAACCCATTGCACCATTTTTTACACCAAAAAAGAATATTCTCGGAATATTCTCAGTTTGTGCCCTTTTATCTATTTTTATATTAATTAATAGGTAAAAAATAAATATTTAAATTTTTTTAAAACAATGCATAGTAATAGCGCGGATGAACAGTGCGACGCCATATTTGACGCCGCACTGTTCATCTCCTCCAAAGTGCCGCAAAAAATACGGCATGGTTGGAGCTCGAACAGTTCAACGCAGCAGCATTTTGCCGCTGCGTTGGAGATGCCCTTATAGTTAAAAGAAGCAATTAATAAATGCATTGTGCATCATATCACAACCAACAACATGTGAATGGTCAGTCAAAGCTATTGGGGCTCAGAACGATTGTTCGCATGTTGTCAGTTCTGATACAACAGGTTATATTTGTCTATTATTCCTAATATTATAACCCATGGATTTTTGCATAAATGCCCTTCAAAATTATCATATTTGCAAACTTACCCCTCAAATTAAAATCTATCACAATGGATTTTTCTATCCCTCTCTCTTTACAACTTTGATTTTAAAAACTAAAATTATTAAGTGAAGGGAAAAAAAAGTTTAATGTGAGAGAATTGAGGGGTAATTTTAGAAATACCAATATTTGGGGTTTGATTTTGCAAGTATAGAATATTTGAGGGGTATATATACAAAAACCTCTACTTATACATCTAAAAGCTTTTCTTATTTACTAGTATAATGCACGTGCTTTGCGTGTGAACGTAAATGTTTTAAGTTTTAAAATTTTTATTAAATAGTAAAAGTATGTGTTAATAAATAAAATTGTATAATAAAATTGCTTAAAAAGAAATGTATGAATTAATTATTATTGTGTAGTTATTGTAATTGAATGTTTTTCTTATAATGATTGCCCAATGCTAACCTTTTTTAAATAAGTCCACCAAATCTACAATTATTCTTAAATAAGTCTACCAAATCTATAAGTTCTCTTAAATATGCCCCTCTAACTTGAAAGGTTAACTTAATTTTAAATTAACTAAGCTACATTGTTCTTGCTAGATTTTTCATGATGTTCCCTAAAGAGTTACACTTAATAACAGTGGCATATTGCAGTAGTTACTTCTCATTATAATTATTTAATAGGGTACATTACACCAAACCCTTATGATGTTTCTGCCCCTATGATCTTTCAGTGTCACACTAAAGTCCTAATAATTTTTCTGTTTCAAAGAAAACCCCTAGTATTTTTTTAAATTTTGTATATAATCCCTATAAATTACATCTTAAAAATACCATAAAAAGGCATTTTGAAAGTTATTGGGGGTTTAGCATAATTTATCTAAAAGATATTGGGGATCTTTTGTAAAAGTTATTATGGGATTTTAAAAGTTCATAGAGTCTATTTATTGTAAAATGCTTGAAAGTTCATAGGGGTTTACTATAATGTACCTTATTTAATATTATAATTCTTAGTTCAAGCAATACTATTTAAAACAAGTATACTATCTATATACTAAAAAATATTTATCTAATTTATTTTTTTTAATTAAGCTCTTAAATAATTTAGTACTATAAATACTTTATAAACTTTTATTATACTATCATTAACAATTAATATTATTATTATTAATATTGAATAATTTTTTGTCAATACGTTAGTTTTTTATCATTACTAAGTATAGATTATTCAGTATCATGTAATAATTTTTGAGAAAATATTCTAAAATAATACTAAATTATTTATTTTACTTATTTAATAATATAATACTAAATAAAAAGAGTAATTCTTAATTTATGTGATATTATTAAAATAATTACACTATATATGATATTAAATATTTATTCTATTTCTTTTATTGCTCATTGAATTATAGTATACTTCTTAATAGTATTTAGTCATATATATTAATTTATGTATACTATTATTTTAATTATTTTATTGTAATTCATAAATAATTATGATAATAATAATTTAATTGGTTACTATTAACCATTATGTATACTTATTTTATAATTTATTATATTATATTATTATTAAAAAACTATTAGTTATAATATTATTGATAATTATAAGTATTTAGGAAGGTGAGGAGCCACATAATTGATAAGTGGTTATATTTATTTAATAAAAAATATATTAAAGATAATGGCATACTTGGAATTTATCAAAATTTAAGAGGTCTATCATTAACAATTAATTAATAGTATTATTATTAATATTGAATATTTTTTTGTAAATATGTTAGTTTTTAATCATTACTAAGTATAGATTATTCAGTATCTTTGAGAAAATTTTCTAAAAATAATATTAAATTATTTATTTAATTTATTTAATAATATAATGATAAATAAATAGAGTAATTCATGATTTATGTGATATTATTAAAATAATTACACTATTTATGATATTAAATATTTATTCTATTTATTTTATTGCTCATTGAATTATAGTATACTTCTTAATAGTATTTAGTCATATATGTTAATTTATGTATACTATTATTTTAATTTTTTTATTATAATTCATAAATAATTATAATAATAATAATTTAATTGGTTACTATTAACCATTGTGTATACTTATTTTATAATAAATTATTACATTATATTATTATTAAACAACTAATAGTTATAATATTATTGATAATTATAATTATTTAGGAAGGTGAGGAGGCACTTAATTGATAAGTGGTTATATTTATTTAATAAAAAATTTATTAAAGATAATGACATATATACTTGGAATTTATCAAAATTTAAGAGGACAAAAGAGGAAATTAAAAGTTTTAACACTCTAATCCTCTTTTTATAGTAGTAAGTATAGATATAGATATAGATATAGATAGATATAGATTTAATTATTTCTTAAATCCACCCATTTTCGAAAAGGGTTTTACCCTATAAACCCAATATTTAAGTTCTATTTATTTTAAAGCTCACATCTAAAATCACACTTAGGCTTAAACAACTACAAAAAAAATATTTTAAAACTCACTTTATGCTCCAGTAGTTTGACATGTTGTTGAAGTTGTTATATTTCACTTTAACTTGCTGTACTTCTTTTCTAGGTGATTATATATGATGTGTTAAACAAAATGCTTAAAAGCATTATGTTTAGGATTTTTTACACTGTGGCAACACCATAAAACTACAGATAGATTTTTTTCCCATAAGCCCTAAGTTTTACCATCATTTATTTTTAAATACATCTACTCCTAAAAAGGATTTTTTTCCCCCTATAAACTCAAAGTTTTACTTACTTGGGCCCAAAATACTCTACCAAATTATCTCTAAACTCACTTCGAATTCTAGCGGTTTCCTATGCATGTAAGTTGTTATATCTTGCTTTAACCTGTGATTTTTTGTCATATAGGTGACTTGTGTACACGATGTATTTTTAAAAAAATTTATTATTATTATGTTCTTTTTATATTTTTCACGTTAAATCGCGTACGAATTCAAATTGCACTCCTATTTACTTTCAAATTCACCCACTTCCTAAAATAATCTTCTGCCTATATGCCTAAAGTCTTACCTTCATTTATTTTTAGAGTCATCATACATCCAACTTCACTCTGAGACCCAAATACTCATTCAAACTAATATTAACCCTATTTTATATTTTAGTAGTTTGGTATGCTCTGTGAATTTATATATTTTGTTATAACTTTGTATATTTTTGTTCTATATAATTTGGCGTATATTGTATTTTTGAGTCAAATGCTTAGACTATTTTTAAGGTTTTATTACAGTAACCATATAGATATTAACTTTTAGCCTGCAGACCTACATATTATTTATTTATTCACTTGCATGTAAACCTAAATTTATGCTTGTTTATTTTTAAACACACCCACTTCCAACATCACTATTACACATGAAAAATACTATGTTGAAATTTTTTATATCTATTTTGAATTTCAACAGCTCTACATATAGATAAATCATTATGTTTTTCTATTGATCGCTACATTTTTGTTTCAAGTGGTAAAATACGGTGTATTTTAAATCAAATGTTTAAACTATTTTTTGTTGTTTCCCAGTAATACCGCGGCATCACATGGATCAATTTTGCTCGTTAGTATCTGAATATACCTTAGAGTTTCCTTTAATTTGCATTTTTTTTATACCGTCGTTGCTTTTAGCAGCACTCACATGGTCTGGAGTTTTTAGATTTGCTATATTAGTACCCTGGGCTTTGCTATCATGAAAATCTTTCTATGTGTGTTGAATTAAATACATTGGTTTTTCATCATTTTTATGTGTGAATCAAAGCGAAACAATCTATTTCTTGAAAAAGTTTGGAAAACTCAAAACTTGTATTTTTGTACATGAAAATACATTTCTTTATATCTAAGAAACGAACCAAACAGACCCTAAAATACAATGGTAATAAGTTTAAAGCAGAAATGGAGCAGGTATAACAATAAAGTTAACAATAAGTAACAATAAACAAAAAAGTTTAAATTTAGCGTGTAATCGTCACACAGAAGTTTTCGAGAAATATTCTCATGGGCCCACTAGGCTAAAAAACTTAAACCTAAACTTGTACTAATTGTCTGGTTACAGAGAGTCAATGAACAGCCTTTTGAGCATTTCAAGGGGCAAAAAAGGGATTCCGCAAATAGAAAAAGCTAAAATATCTTGGATTATCTCTACTTTACACATCAGACACTCGTACGAGCACGAGAGCAGCCCCGAACACGCAACAAGAAGGTAGCACTTCCGACAGTCGTCTTTGCTCTCCACGTGTACTTTTACACTCTCACGAGCTGCTCAAACTTGCTCCAGAACTCGAACACGAATCCTAAAGCTCCGCCTGTCAACGATTTGCAAGCTCCTCGTGTTCGGAAGGCGTCCGACCTAAAATCTATGCCGAAAATCTCCTTCCTCCATCCCCTCCTCCACGTCAAAACCAAGCAAGAAAGTGATGGCATTACCGTAGTTAATAGCAAAAGTGAACCTATTAACAAAAAAACCAAGAGAGGGAGCGATTTTTGTATTGGAGATAGCGGCTAGGGTTTCGCTCTCATCTAAAAACTTCATCCATTTCTTTTAGCTTTGACGCTTCTAAAACCCTAGCCCTAGATTTTTGCTCTCTCCTCTTACTATTTAATGGCGATTTATTCCAGTAATCGCTCTTGCTAGTATTGGCTGTTTTGGTCTGAGATTCATCCGGACTCGAGCCTCGATCGGTGATCAGCGATGGCGACGGTGAACCCGTTCGATCTCCTCGTGGATGACGATAACGACGATCCGACGCAGATGATCGCTGCTCACAAGCAGAAGGTCGATTCGAGGAAGCCAGCTCCGGCGACGAAGGGCGCTGCTCCGGCGACGGCGAAGATGCCGTCGAAGCCTCTGCCGCCGTCACAAGCTGGTGAGTTCGTCATAGTCACCTGGTGCTTTTTGAATATCCTGTTTGATGATTGGTGAGGTTTTAGTACTTGCTGGTTAAGGAAATGTTTTAAAATGATTCTAAGTAGTTAAACATTCAGCAATCGTTATTTTTGTTATGTTGCTACCGAATGAGGAGGTACTTTGTCTAACTGAGGTATAAGAAGATTGAAGGTCAAAATTTGATACTTCTTAGCTGTTTTGAGCTTGCAAAGTGAAATTCTTGAAAGGAAATGTCGTAAGAATATAAAAAAAATAGTTTGTGGAATAGAATTGTTTGAGTTATGTCATACTTTCTGATATATCGGGGGAAATTTCAAAACGGTATTACGTAGTTTTAGATTCGTACGTTGACAGTCCTTCCGCTTTATCAAGTTTGTATAAAATAACCGTAACTTTGAGTAAACTGGCCTTTTGATAGTGAGGGAAGCTAAGGGAAACCCTGGAGCACCACGTGGTGGTGGTCCGGGCCGTGGAAGGGGTGGTCGTGGTGGTTCTGGGCAAGGTCGTTATCTTGGGAATGGAAATGCCAATGACTTTGCAGGAGGTTATCGTTTTGGTGAAGATGGAGATAGCCGTAGGCCTTTTGACAGGGAGCGTGGATCCTACAACGGACCCTCAGACAGGGAGCGTGGAAGCTACGATGGACCACGTCAACCTTTCCGAGGTGGGCGCCATGGTGGGTATAGTAATGATGAGGCTGGAGGGGATTCGGAACGGCCTCGGAGAACCTATGAGCGGCGGAGTGGTACAGGTCGTGGATATGAGATGAAACGGGATGGGGCAGGGCGTGGGAATTGGGGAAATGCTACTGATGATGCTCTCACACAGTTAAGATTAGATTATTTAGTCGTTTGCAAAGTGATTGGTTTTGTTATTATGAGTCTGTAGTTTCTGAATGTGCCTGACTATGTAGGGAGACTGAGGATAATGTGAATGCTGATGGGAAGATTGCAAATCCTGAGAAACAGCCGGAGCAGGAACATGCACCATTAACAGAGGCAGGCAAGGAAAACAAGGAAGGAGGAGCGACAGAGGCTGAAGAGAAAGAGGAGGAAAAGGTAATGTCTCTTTAACTGATAGTCATATATTAAATAATATATTGATTCTTTCTATCATGTCCATTAACATTTTTTGTGTGAGTGGAACCTTACTATTAACAACTAGTGACCTCTATGGTCAGATCCAAGTATTGTGTATTATTAGCTATGTAGGCTGCTCAAAATTTTAATTATGATTAGACTGGCGTCTTTATTATGGTGTACTGCATTTCTGTCAGCTGTAGGCTTATAACGGCAGATTCCATATTCCATAAGGACTCAGATAATATTTATGTGTCTTCACCTTTAAACAGCTCAAATATATATTCACGAGTCATAAATTAGAACTATAAGTTACATGAATGCGGTAGAGAAATATAGGATTGTCTTTAAGATGGAAGTACCTCCACGGTAAATGCTACACTATCATGAAGATCATAATTAAAGAGGTTTTTTATACATAACTATTGATTTTTCATACATAGCTATGAACATCTCCAAAAACTTGTTGTCATCATTAAATCCAATGTTTTAGAAAGCACTAGGTGTATCAAGGTGCCAACATAGCGCCTAGTGCCGAGGCACTATGTGCCTAGGCGAGCATAGTATGCAGGCATTTTTTAGCACCAAGAAAGGAACTTTTTCAAAGATTCAAGACTCTAGCCTCACCGTTTCATCAAAGATCAACTTGGATCAAGTTCTGATCTAATCAGTTTTAACCAACTCGTTCTCTTTAAACCAGTATGCTTAAATGGGCAATAAATTCCTTTTCAACAAGGTGACTATCAGCTTCCCATTTTCACCTTGGCACTCTTAAGAATTAAGCAGGTGGCCTAAGTACCGATTAGGTAGGCAGATGCTCAGACTGCATTTTAAAACAAATAATTTAATCCTCTCTTACCTTTCAATGTATAAGCATCTTAGATCTGGGAGAGGTCATACTATCTGATTTTTGCTGCTTTAGTAGTTTACTCTAGCTGACCACCATTTCCTTGCTTCTATTGGATTTGTCTCTTACAAACTTCTTTCTACCAATGGCTATTTTCTGTAATAGGTTCACTGAAATTTATAAGTTCATTATACATGTTTTATGAATCCATATTATCTCAATGTCCCAACAATTTCCACTTGCAATGCAAGCTGAATGACAGGAAAATATAAGCCAGTATAATTTTCTCCATATTTGGTTCTAACTTTGAAGAAATTCTGAGTTTGACCAAATTTGGAATCAGGGATGCAGGCATGCAGCACCTCATTCCTGTCTCCTGGTTGATTTCATCTAGATTCAAATATATATGATACTCATAGGACTAGTTAAGTGCTACTTATAAGCCATAGTTCTTTATTACACTTTTTTGGTTTGCTATCCAACGACTCCTCCAACCTTCCAAGTATGCACTGGAGAGAATGGTGGCTTACGGTACAATATTTGTTTAATCAACTCATTTTTTAGAACTGCAAATTGATGCTAGTAGAAACTTAAAGTGGCATATTGTCCATAACTAGTGGGTGAACATATTCATTTGAAATCATCTACTTTTCTTGAATATGTTTGAAACTCATTTTCAATTCAAAATCTGTTTATAATCATTCTCCAGGTTTCATCTGTCTGTTATGTTACCTTCATGATTGTGAAGATAAATTGTTAGCACTTTCAGTTTATAATTTTTATTTCAAATAACATGACATGAATACGGTCTCATAGAACTATACTAGGACATGACATGAAAAAATAATATTCTCAATTCTCAAAGTGTTACCTTACATAATGAATCAATTTATGTTATAAAGCATGTTAAATTCTACAATGCATAGCATGGACTAATTTTTTATTGTTTTTGTTCCTGTAAAAATCAATATCAACCAACAGATTTTATGTAGAGGAGCTGGATGTATGCCACATCAAGAAGCTGGTGTGACACACCAACCCCCTTTTAACCAACGAGGTCATCGGGTGGCATATGTCATATGGGTAGATTCTCTCATATAAAATGATGTAGCTCAATATCAACCAAGTATGGCTATGAGGGTTTCTGCCCCCTTTGTACACTTCATTGAGAGTGAGCTATGTTTGTATATGAGAGGATCCCCTCAAATGATACTGATACCAATTATTCGCTCTCTCAAGTGGATAAGAGCTTTTGTCCATCTAACTTCTTATCCATTGATTTTGCTCGAGATTCTTGATAGTGTGTATGATATAAATCAAGACAAACATGTCAAAGATAACATTTATATGTATAATGAATCTCAAAGCAAAATTAATGGATAAAAAATTATATGGACAAGATCTTATCTATTTAAGTGGATTTAGCTTATTTGTACGCACACATGTATATATGGGTTTGGTTGCAATACACATGATGTAATTAACTTAGTTACACACATCTGTTTCTACCGTTGAATTCTAACTGATTGATGAAGATCAAGGACTTCATATCATGAGGAGACAAAATCAACTTTCTTTCCTCTTTAAAATGTTTTATTTATTTGTATTCTCTTAATTCCATCTTAGTCTTCTTTCCCCATATTAGGTTTGTAAACTGTAAATGACTTTGTGATCCGTCTGCATTGCTTCAGCAAATTTGATAGGGAACAAAAATCATTTGTGTGAATTGCAAGGATATCTTTTTGGTTCTTAGTGTACATACATATTTATTGATAAGCAATTAGTTCTCATTAAATATGGGAGAGCACATTTGTATTAAGAACCAAAAAATTACTTACAATTCACTCTTTAAGTTTTTTGTTTTCGTTCCGTATCAATTTTGTTAAAACAATGCAGACAGCTCGTGAAGTTCCTTCCAATTCACAAATCTAATACAAAAGTTTAAAAACTAAAAAGATTAAAATGTAACTTGCAAACTCAATCAGCTAATGTTATAAACTGGCACTGTGGCCACATTCGGCCTCTATATTCTGCTAAATTGGGGATACTGGCAAGACTTGCCATATATTCCAGTGTCTCCTTTTCCAGCTTGCTCACATTCAAAGTGATGTGTTGTCGAATACACTCCCAACTCCCTTGAACTATGATCTGCCTTGTGCATGATTAGTTTGTGGTGTACTAAGGAGTAGGTTTTTAGATCGGGCAACCCAAGAAATAATTACTGATCAGATTCAACAAGGTCTTTGTGCTATATTCATCAATAATGTTTAGCTTTCTTTTACTTAATTTTGTTCTCAAGGTGTAATTATGGGAGTAAATTTGGAGTTTAAACTTCTGGTTTTTAATGTGCTTTGAAGTGTGTTTATTTTTACCTTCTATCTTTTGAAAAGATGAGATTTTCTGTCATTAAATTTTAGTTTACATGTCTTTAAAATTCAAATGCATATATATGTGCCTTTGCTGTCGACGTGCACACAAACTATATGTTTATAACTATTGAAATTTTTTTCTCCCAATTGTCCTATGGTAAGAATCCAATGAAGCCTTCTTCCTTCATGGTTTACCTAGTGGCGGATTCAAAAAAGTTTTCTTGGAGTGGCGGAAGGAAAGTATTTATTAGACTAAAAATAAGAATGAAAATATTATAAATTTATATGCAAATGGGCAGCTAATTTGTGTAGTGGTTAGATAAATAATTATTGGGTCATTTGGGAGCAAAATTTTTAAATATATGGGGGCGGATTTCTTGACTAAAGCTAAATTTATATCTTAGGGAGAGCCACGGTTGTAATGTTTTGGATAGGGCCTAACAAATAGGAAATTTTGAAAATGCCAGGGGCTGCAGTCCAACTGCAACCACAGCCCCACCCACACCCCCCCCGACTAAACAAAAAAAAACTAAACAACAAATCAAACCAAAAGACTCAAATCAACAAAAAAAAAGAAGAAGAAAAGAAGCCATAGATCCGCCACTTTTACCATTCAAATTAGTGTACTTGTGCCTGCGTTCAGAAACCAAAGTGTAGCAAGTCTGGTAAAACTAGTTGGCATGGAGAAGGGGCACCAAATATTATAGAAAGAACTATATAAAAAGAACTATATAAAAGTTGGTGAAAAGTGAAGAGCAAGTGGAGAATAGATGTTCTTCTGAGGTCATTCATGTACCAAGTGCATTACAGGCTCTTCAGCAATTTAAATGTGAAACATAACAGTTGCTGATGTGTCTGCTACTACTGAAAATCGGTAAAATATTGATCACAAGGAATGCCATGGGGTTCATGGCATGCAATGGATCATCTTGCATTGCAGATGTCTATTGTGAGAGCATTATTATTATTTAGAATAATGTTAACTTTCTTTAGAATGCAATAATGTGAAGTTCTTTCATATTTCATCTTGGTCGACATGGCACTTTAAAGCTTAATCGTCCCATCATTTGATGGCATAAAGTTGCATATATGTTGTTAGTGCACATTTTCAAAATCTAAATTTGGTAATTTGAACAGTACGATTTTTTTTACAATGTCAGAATAATTTGGTTAACGGGTTATCGATTGATCTTTCTAAAAGTTAAATAGAAACAATTACCAGCCAGATTTACTGGAAAGCATCATCTTTTACTCTCTTCTATGAAATATTATAAACTTGGATTATAAGCACTTCTATTCTTGTCACCCTAGACAAGACAAGGTTTGTTGATATCCATGACACTGAAGGACGCAACGCCAACGGTGCTGGTGTTGCGGGTTATGGTTATCTGTTTCATATTTTTTTGTTCTTGTTGGTATTGAATATTAAATTGCTAGTTCTTTTTCAACGAAGAACTAGTTTCATAACAATTTCATGGTTTCTCCTCTGGCTATTGTTTGGACTTTGGAAGCCTTCTCCACAACTAGAGGTTCTTAGTAAACTTGCTCTTATTTTCTATGAAAGCTAGCTTGAGTGAAAATGTGGCAGTTTTTATGCTTTCATCTTGACAAGCAAGCTATGAAATGTGTTTTCTTGGATGTGCATGGAACTTGTAGAAATAATGTATTTTGTTGCAGTCAACGCTGGCAGCCAAAAATGTAGAATATAGATACAAGGTCAGTGGCTATTATTGTTAAGAGTAACGGCTCTGTGAGTGCAGGTTTTGTCCTGAAAAGGGGCGCTCAACCTGCACAGAAAGGTAAGAGTGTAAAATTATATACCTCAACCATCACCACGACTCCAGAGTTTGGTGTAGTTGCAAGGTCTTTGAAAAAACAATATAATGGATTCAGCAACTTGGTATGGAGGGGGAAGGGCTCTGCTCAATGGTTGTTGAGCACGGATTGAGGATGTGGGCGTGGACATTAGATTCTTAACTGGAGCAAATATATGCAAGTAATTATGACAAGGGCATCTCAACCATGCTAATTCACATGATTTACTGAATCTTTTGACATTGCTCTTTGATAGTTCTGTTGGAATTTTCGGTTACTTTCATCACTATGAAGATTTTTCCATTAATTTAAATATTGACACTCATTTCTGCTTTTAGACCATCATTTCTTTCCTATCTTTTTTCCCTCTTCTAATTCTATGTATTTTTTTTGACAGATCATTAATTTGACAGTGCATTGTTTTTCTGTTACGACAGTTTATTAATTTGACTTCAGCGGTGCATACTTGTTTTGGACATTGTGTCAAATTATCTAATGCAAAAAGCTTTCGTCTACATTAAGCTTCTATATAATTGTTTGAGCTAACAACTATTTTTATGTGTATTAAATTCTTATTGCTATGAATATCATGATTCTTGTCTAAAACCTATGATTATGTAATGCCCTTGAATTCTATAATTGTTGTCAACTGTATTACTTCAGCCCGCATATGAAGACATTTTTGCGTAACGCCTGTTATTTATTTTCAAGCCGTTACTCTGACATCTTTATGAATCTTTGTTGTATCCAAACGGAAATGATAAGCTTACAGATTAATTTTGAGATACTAATCCTAAGTGATCCGATGAGATTATTTGTATTCCTGCCTCTGTTTCTCACTCGTCTGGATTTAATTTGTGTAAATCTAGATTATAGTTTTTATTTTAGAAAAAAGATAATTAATTTTGAATAACTAGTTTATAGCGCCAGGGTTGACAATTATATATTAACCTCTTCTGCTCCTTGTAGGAGATGACCTTGGAAGAGTATGAGAAAATAAAGGAGGAGAAGCGCAAAGCCCTGCTCGCTTTGAAGACGGAAGAAAGAAAAGTTGAGATAGACAATGAATTGAAGTCTATGCAGGTGCTCTCCTTGAAGAAGGAAAATGATCCCATCTTTATCAAGTTGGTAAGTTTTAGCCATCAAAATATATGCTACCTATCAATGGAAATTAGTTGCGTTGACATTTAAATTTTATAGGGTTCTGACAAGGAAAAGAAGAAAGAAAATGCTGATAGGGATGAGAAGGCCAAGAAGGTGTGTAATATTTCTATCTCGTGCAATAATAATGTAATATTTGCTTCTTTTTTATTGACACTCCCATTTCCCCTTTTCCTTGTTTGTAGTCTTTGAGCATCAACGAGTTTTTAAAGCCAGCTGAAGGCGAGAGATATTATGGTGGTGGCCGTGGCAGAGGCAGAGGAGCCCGTGGATCCTTCCGAGGTGGTTATGGTGGTGGTGGTGGTTCTGCTCTGGCATCTGCACCCTCAATTGAAGACCCTGGACAGTTTCCTACACTTGGAGGGAAATAGAGCATAAGCACTTGTGCCACCGTCATTAGTATTTACATGTTTCTTAGTTAATAATGAGATTCTCTGATTCTGGTCATTTAAATTTTGTTTTCTTTTTCCTATTTTCAAACTACTGTATATTGGAGTTTTTGCTGGGACAATGTTTAAGAGTCTGGTGAGTTCTCTGTTGGACATGATTCTGGGATGTATTGTCATCTTCTTTTTTGTCTCTGGGAAAGTTTTGTTGACATTATTTATGGTTATGGGTCTGCATATTTTGTTAACATACTTCACCTATTCCTTGCATCATGTTTATTTGAGCAAAGTAGTGATATGATTTTGCTCTGAATTTGTGTTGCCGAGTTGAGCAGTATCCGGGGCTTCTTATTCCTGTTTATATTTATTGAGAATTTTACCAATTGCCTTTCTACAACAGGTAAATGGCACTGGAGTTTCTTGTTCCGCTAATCATTTATCATTGAAAAGAACTGTTATAACTTATCTTTGGATTAGATAGCTGGACTTTTAGAGGTTATGATGATATTAATATTTGAAAAGAAACCATAATATTTTTGGATTCAGAAAAACTTGATAACTTATTATGCCCCACGGCCCACCCCCCTACACACAAGAAAAAAACCCAACCCCCAAAAAAACAATAGATAGTTGAATGGAACAAGGTAATAACCGTAAACAGTAGGGGTGCATACGGTTCGGATATGATGTTTGTCATATTTTCATGTCTGCTTACCAATTACGATATGGATGCAGATGTCTCAGTAAGGGAAACTCATCTCATCTCATATCTGGGCTAAAATCATATATATATATTATATATAATATATTATATATATATATATATATATAATATATAGAGGAGAACTTGTGTCAACTTAAGTGGATAGTGAATAGTGTGTCCACCAAACTTTATATCCACTCATTTAACATATAAAAAGTCACTTCATATCATGCAAGGATCCCTAGGAAACATCCAAGGGTTAAAAGTTTGGTGGATGTCCACTTAAGTGGACACAAGTTTTGCTATATATATATATAATATATATATATATGAACAAATTTTTAAAACAACCTTTTTATAAATATTAATTGGTAAAATCGACCGTTCAAGAAAATAATTGGCAAATCGACCCTTTGGGTCGATTTTGCTGCGAAGAAACTTTGTTGAAGTGCACGGGACTACTAGTCCGCGTGCATCTCTCTCCTATCTCCCTACCCCCATCCCACCTGGCCATCTCTCTCTCTCCTCACTCATCTCCCCCTCTTTCCCTACCAATCCCTCCCACAGCATACCCCTCCCACTTCCCCTCCCACCTCTAACCCAAATCGACGCCGCTCTGCTGGCGTGGTGATAACGACGATGGTGATGGAGCTGCGGGTGCACGCTGAGCGTGGCTTGGTGACGCGCGGTCGAGGGGCTCGGCTGGAGGGCAGAGCTCGAGATGCTCAGGTTGAGCTCAAGCTCGAGGGAGGAGCGGAGGCTTGAGGCGAGAGGGGCGGACGGCGGTGAGAGAGTTGGGTTCGACGGTGGCTGGGCTTCGTCGTTTGCGAGGGGAGAGTGCGGTCGGAGCTTTGGCACGACGTCGGTGCAGAGTTTGGCCGGCGATGCAGGAGATAACGAAGGTGTAGGCGGTCGGCGTCGGGCTCGGGTTGGTGGCATAGATCTGGGGCGGAGCTACGGGTGAAGGAGGTGGTGCTTGGTGAAGGTGGTCTGGCGGGTTGGTGAGAGAGGGAGATGCATTTCTTGAGTTGAGGGAAAGTGGAGGACGGCTGCGTCGATTTGGAGTTGGAGGTGGGAGGGGAAGTGGGAGGGGTCTGCTGGGGAGGGATGGGGGTAGGGAAGAGGGGGAGGTGAGTGACGAGAGAGAGAGATGGCCAGGTGGGATGGGGGTAGGAGAGAGGAGAGAGATGCACGGGACTAGTAGTCCCGTGCACTTCAACAAAGTTTCTTCACAGCAAAATCGACCCAAAAGGGTCGATTTTGCCAATTATTTTCTTGAACGGTCGATTTTGCCAATTAATATTATAAAAAGGTTGTTTTTAAAATTTTGTCTATATATATATGTGTGTGTGTGTGTGTGTGTGTGTGTGTGTGTTTTATTGTGTTCCCATTTTCGCCAAAGTACAACTCAATACTAAGTAGATGACAAGTGTATTTCTACACGCTATGCCCCAATCAACTTGGCGGCCAGAGACAATCGGGACCGACAACCAAACCGACCTGACGAGACGACACCCCTCACTGTCGGCATGAAAAACGGAGTATGTCTACACGAAAGGCGGTGTCTGTCACCCCCTTCTATTGAAGACAACTCGTCACGAGTCCACTCAACCACTTTCCAGACAATTGCAAAAGTTGACTTGAAAGACGTTACTTCACGGAGAAGCTAAAGAATTGTGTTTGTCTCGAGTCTCTCCCTCTATGACGACGTATCAACATCACATTTAATGTTTGGCAAGTGTCATCATGATTTTAGCCCAGATAGTCTCCATGACTCATCGGACCATGTGGGTCCCGACCATGCCGCCAGTATCCTCTCATTTAATGCCAAAACGATCTTCCCTCCACTTGTTGGCCGACACCTGTAAAGCAAGTGCTGACGTGACCGCCAGCCTATACTTCGCCACCGCCTCACTGCTCTCGGCCAAAGTGATCAATCTACTCTTATACCCTAAATATATATACAGATACTATTCTACCTTACAAGAGATAGAATCTTGATTTCAAAATCTGATCCTTAAGCAATCGCACGCACGATAATTACAACAATTCTTTAGAACTCCACTCAAGTTCATCAGCTAACTTGATCGTTGGAGGTACAACGGGGGAACCAAACCCCACCCTCTTACGAATTTCTACTTGTATAGATTTTACAGATACCTCACTCAAGAACCAGACATAAAGTTAGAGAAGAAAGCGACTCTTTCTTCAATACTGAACAAAAATCACCAATCCTAGACATAATTGATTGTGTGAATATTTAACATCAACAATATATGTGTGTGTGTTGATACAAGACAAATATGAGAAAATTGTATAATATAGAGAAAAAATATATATTTCTACGATACAAAAGATTTCATATAATTTGTTCATTATATCTAAAAAACCAAGATTAGATCTCTAGATCATATTAATCTAAATATTAAAACGATCGCAGTTGTATGATCAACATATATTCAGATATTTCGAATACGGATTTAGATATTTTACTGTATAACTACATCCATAACCATATTCTGTCGGTTGTAGATTTTAGTATACGGTTGTGCACCATATTTGAGATCGAGGTTTTAAGGTCCATGAAATGCATGGAGCTAATGACCACTATTTTCATGATGTCTTGTCCACTGAAGATGCCCCAGTCCAAACAACATTTATACACAGTGACAGCTCTCACAACAACAGCAACACTTGGATCGTCACATGTCATCTATTCATTTCATTTTCTGTGCCCTTAAAAGTTTGTCATCATATATTCCTCACAAGTCATAAGGGGGCAACGAAAAATAAAAACGTCATCATCAGATGCTGTTGGAGTCAATCATGACCCTCAGAAAACTGCAGCAGGCAACAGTGGCTTCGCTCTTTCAGACCCCTCTAGCTCCTTAGCTTTTTGGGTGTGTTATTGACAAGAACCCATCCAAAATCTTGAATGATTTAGTACTGGCTTGGATGCTTCTATAATGTCCAGTCCAATCTAAGTCCAGTCATTTAACACTGAACCGTCACCTCACCACTAGCTATCATTAGTAAGATTGTCTTTTGTTGCATGGGTACCAGTATCTTGCCTCCTTTGGTGAAAAATCCAGGGGAATGACCCAGTGACCAAAATTAACCAACAAGGAAATCTGTAGGCTCCAGGGATAGGGTTGGTTCCTTCGAGGAAAGGATGGGCATAGGCTCATGAAGCTTATTAAATGAATGTGCGACATTGGAAGCCTCCGCTGTTGATAACAGTGCTCGCATAGTTAAATCAGTGTCCCCTCGGTGCTTTGGTCTTTTCAAGCTTGGTAGGAAAAAAGGATATGCCTTTTGTTTGCAAGTTGGAGATAGAGAAAAGATTAGCTCGCAGAATTTGTCTCCAATTGTTCACTAGATCCTGGCCCTGAGGCGTAATTACTTAAAACATGACTCAAATGGCATATATCAATCTCGGTTCTTTAAACCCAAAACTTACCGAGAAACACTCATCAGCAGATCCTACCGTAGCCTTAATCTACAGAGGGACTTCAAATGGAACTTTAAACGTTGAAAATTTCTTTAAGATGAAGTGGCGTTCAATTACAAGAATTTGATGACAAGTAGATCATGACCCTCAATTCTTCTAAAAAGAGCAGCTGTAGTTAACCCGCTCCTCTCCGAAACATACCAGCACTCCAACTATACAATATGCTCTTGACGAAATGAAACCATAGCTAAACAAACTACCCAAAAAGATCTTAGACAAGAAAATACAAAAGAATGCAAAAGCATATCAAACATGCATCAATCACCTCCGAAAAGACCCTGTTTTGGTTTCTCTCCCCCTCTCCCAAGCTGCTCTTAAAGCTTCATATGAGTTCTTACTATCAAAACTCTCTGAAATCTCATGAAGGACTGGAACATTATAATGCCCACTCCTGTTACCAGGATCATAACCAGGAGTTGATATGTAACCAGACTCCATCAGCATGTCACCCTCCAATATTCGAAGAACCTTTATACGAAAAGATTGTTTTGATCAAGCATCAGAAAGTGGTGAAATTTTGTGAAAATAACTATAGTTCGAAACCAAACTCACCTGAGACATTCTGGGCCTTAAATGGGGATCTCGTCTAATGCACAAAGATGCAGCATGCAACATGCAGCAAACCTCCTGTTCAGAGAAACAATTTCCTAATCGAGGGTCTAAAAGCTCATCAATCGCGTGTTCTTCAAGTAGAGGGCGAGCCTGCTCAAATTAAGAAAAATGTCAAACCACAATAGTCTTTGATTCAATCTAATTAGAAGAGTTTTATGCCAAAGCCTATGGCTTACCCATTCAGTTAGACATTGTTGACCCTTTGGTCGGTTAATGTCTACAGCCTTGCGTCCAGTGACAAGCTCTACTAGCACTACCCCAAAGGAATAAACATCCGCTTTCTCCGTGATTTGACCACTCTGAGCATATTCAGGAGCCAGATACCTGAAAAATAATTAGGTTTTACTTCCACACAAAATTTAATTAGGAAAAACATCAATGGGTATTATTTCTCTCTGGTAATACCCAAAGGTGCCGATAACTCTTGTTTCCACACCCTGGTCTCCATCAGGCTGCCATCGTGCCAATCCAAAATCACCAACCTATGAGAAGCAGCATTTGTCATTAGATCCTACATCAACCATCATGTACAAAATCTATAGGTAAGTAATTGACATAATTGTCTGATCCTGGGATTTCTCATGCAAAGTTTACACATGTTACCATGTTTGCCTAACCCTTAACTTGCATGCACAACATGATTACATTGGTTGCTTTGGACTTCAAGAAAGTAAAGCCACAAGTTGGTATAAATATCCAACATTGGAGTATGGAGGGAAGTGGTATATCTAACACAAAAACTGAAGACAAGTTCGTTACCCTTGTATTACATCCGATCTTATATTATACCTGCAAAATTCACCTTGCAACTACTTGATAATGAAACTAAATACAAGCGGCAAGGTTGTGACAATGAGTGGTTGTGAGTGATGGAAAAATATCGACATGGTGCTTGTCGATGAGTTTATGATACAGATAACTGTCCCTGGCTTCTTTTTCATACTTCTGGACTCAACTAAAATATTTGACGCCACTCAATGTGACCAATAGTGATAACTCCATGGAAACATACAAAAGTACCTTAAAAGTACCTTGTGACCAAAGAAAAGAATGCAAAAATACACGAACCACGTCACTTGCAGCCAGAAAAAAAAAAGAATTTGATGACTGGGTGAGAAATTGGTTCTAGAAACTACTGCAGGGAACCGAAGATGGATAATTTAAGAAATAACAAGGATTGAGAAGTATCCACTTATAGTGAGTAGGATAAAATATATGTAATTAGTCTAATGTTTCAAATTTGTCCTCAATGAATTAGCTACAGAATTTTTCAGGATGGCCCAATTATTTATCTATGGTAATGGTAAGGCTTCTATTGATTTGAACATGTCCCGAATAAACTCATCACAAAACACTCAATAATCAATTACATTGAAATGTACAGAATATGTATCACAAGGAGTTCTAAAAAAGCATACCAAGGGTTCAAAGTCGTGAGTAATGAGAATGTTGTTGGGTCTCATATCACGATGTACTATGCAACCCACTCTGCACTCTTCATGAAGGTATCTGAGCCCTCGAGCAGCTCCAACGGCAATCTTCTGTCTGGCAGACCATTCTAACGGTTCCCTATTACGACCTACAAGCATCCAACACAACAAACAAGAAAAAGCAAGCAATATTCAGCCATAACATTCTTAAAGAAGGATATATACTGTTCTGATGAAATGATGCAACTTGTACTATAAGTGAATGGGAGATTGTGTTCGAGGGTCTAACATGCCCATAAATAGGCTACAGATGCTACTGGGCATGCCATATGCAGGAAAGTCCGTAGTTCAAAAGTATCCAAAAACTTTAAAAACAAGCCAAGCATACAGCCTGAGCAGAAGGAACAAAAGGGCTAAGTGTTCATCATGAGCAGAATCTAAAATTACAAGAGATGTATCATCCCCAAAAAACTTAGTAAATGACTAATATCAGTTCGTATACGCTGAGATGAGAATTTCATGTCCTCTTACAACAGCTTGTTAACTGGGTCAAATATAGATCTGTGGATAAATAACATTTAGAAAAGGAGAGGTTATGACAAACGGCTGTAAGGAGCACCTTCCTGTTGAGAATTGGGAGGACTACACAGACTTAGTTGAACTTGAAGATCGATGCATTAAATGATTTGATAGAATTAAATTCATCCATACTATGTTGCACCTATCTAACCATTGTTCAGGAATCAACTGTGAAAAGATTACCATAAAGATGAGTATCTAATGACCCATTGCAGATATATTCATAGACCAGCAACCTTCTCCTATCTTCGACACAAAACCCAATCAGCATCACAACATTCCGATGCTGAGCACAACTTAAAACCTCAACCTCTGAGCAGAACTCATGGTCACCCTGGGAGCTAGCTAATTTATGTTGTTTGACAGCAATTGCTTGGCCGTCAGGCAGAACTCCTCTGTGAACAGAACCAAATCCACCTTCTGCCAAGAAATTTGCTTTAGAAAATCCCCCTGTAGCAAGTTCTAGCTCAGAGTAACTAAACCATTTAGGTGGTTTCCCAAATATCGGAGCTTTATGCTGACATATTGAACATAGAGGAGGCGGCCCAGGAGGTGCATTTCTAGATAATGATACTGTATCTCTAACATTGCCACTGAACTCCAAATCTGATCTATAATTTCTACTGCAGATTCCAGCTTCCCTATCAAGTTTGGAAAATTTATCCTTCAATGCTTTTGCTGAGGATATACGGGCACTATCATTGAGTCTATTAGACAATGACTCCTCCATTCTTTTTGAAGAAGTACGACCAGCAGAGAGAATCTCAGCAACCCATGGCTGATATTCCATTGTAGTTGAAGGACTTAAACTATCAGTATCAGAATCAGAGCTGTCTGCATCAGAATTCCTTTTCTCTTTGATGGTTATATTCTCTTCTTTCTTAATTTTCCCATTTGTTTCAGGAACAAAAAATGGTGAAGTACCAGGATCTGAACTTGAGACTGATGATGTCCCGGCTTCAGTGGTAGTAAATGGTGTCTCTACTTCAGGGCTGCTAGTTGGTGTCACAGCAGGACCACGGATTGAATTTCGATGAGGATCATTGACATCATCTTTCATTTTACCCAAAGATCTCTCGAACTCAGAAGGCAATGGACAATTCACTCCAGTCTCTGCTTCAGGTGATCCTACCAAATTCAACCGAAGAACTTTCGGTTCAGAGCGCTTCATAACGACGATATTACATTGCAACTCTTCCATGCATCGTTTTTCTTCAATTTTCAGTTGTCTGAAACAATAAATTTGCCAATGGAAAAGGAAAGTATTAGTTTACAAATACTTCAAAATTGTGCAAATATAACATTTAATCGAGAACTAAACAATTCCATAACTTTGCAAATCAAATTTCTTGAGTTGCAAAACCAATTAGAAATATACAGGTCACTAGTTAAACATTACTTGTCCAAAACAACCCAATTAGCATGAGCTCTTTTAGATTCAGCAGCAACAGCACCACAAGGTGACCCAGAAACAATCTTCACCTTGATGTTTATCTGCAAAAAATCAACAAACTGTTACTCATTTATCTGCAATAAATCAACAAACTGATACTCACAACAAATTCCCAATGAACAAGTAACAACACTCTTCATCCCGGCAAAATTTACCTTGTTAGGATCATAGACATTGTGAAGTTGAAGCATCATCTGAGAACACAGATCAGTGATATCAGATTTCTGGTCCATAGTAGTTCCAAGATTAGATCTCCGGTGACCGCTGGCACAGTCCCCAGCAAATCTTGGAAAGCTCCATAGTTTCCTACCTGAAAGAATCAACCAAACTTTCAAATATTACTTCAACTATATGATTCCCAAAAAAATGGGTCATCTGGGTCTGAAACCAAAAGTATTTCTTTGATTGAAAGAGATCAAAATGAAGAGCTTAGAGAGAGAGAGAGAGAGAGAGAGAGAGAGAGAGAGAGAGAAATTATACCAGAGCTCTGAGATGGGATCACAACCAAAAGCGTAATACAATCCCCAGGCTGAACAACATGAGTCAGTGCCCAAACAAGAGCAGTCCTTGAAATCTCTTTAGAAGCAGCTTTTACGGCAACAACAACTTTCTCTGCAGATTCAAATCCTTTACCACTCTTCCCCCTCTTCAAACTAGTACCCATCCTTCTCTTTCTCCTTCAACCCAAATCCTTCAAATTTCATAGAAAACCCATCCAATTCCCAATACAGAACTCGAAAAGTTCCCTCCTTTATTATGCCCAACCAGTAATCTCTCAACCCTGTTCGCCAAATTGAAAAATAATTTCACTTTTGTCGCTTAACAGGAACAGAATCAAAAGAGAGGGCACTGTTCTCGTGAATGTACCCTTAATATTTTTTATTTTGCAGAAAACGACAGAGAAAAGGCGGGATCGGTCACCTTAAACAGTAACAAACTCGATAAAACCCTAGAAAATGATGCGATCCCCTCCGGTTATCGAACCTTCTCAGCGCATTAGCAAACAAAATTGCAGCAAATTTTCACTAATCTTTTTTAATTAAAAACGAGACCTTTATTTTGGACGAACCCTAACCCTAGAAAATAGAGAGGAGAAATTTGTGCCCAAAATCTCTTGTACTCTGCAACACGAGAACTCAAGCTTCAGATCTTTCACAGCGGGTAGCCGTCGAAGTCCGAGATCCTAAGTTGACGAAAATGCCCTTGAGTATTTTGAATCTTTACTAGAATGCCATTGATGAACAGTTGGCAGTGTGGTGCAGTACTTGTGGTATTAATAATGCCAACCGCCCAGAGCGAGGCCGGTTGCTGATGTGCGGGAGGAACGAGATAAGGTAACGTAATCTAGTGATTTTGATACTTGGTTTGATTAATGATAAATTATCTCGTTAGTGATCTAAGCTTGAGTTTAGTGCTGATGGGATTAAGATGTGGATTTGGAGGAAAGACTTCGGTTGATGGGGACTTAGCATGGGGTGGGCTTAATGGTTAATAATTTTATAGATATTGATGAGGTACTTGCTTCCTTATTTAGGCATAATGTAGATCGACTATGTTTTTTAAATAGCTATGTCAACGTCTTAATGGTTCGCATACGCTTCTTTTCCCAGTTAGTTTCTTATATTGTTATTGTTGTTTTTTTTTCCCTCTCTCTCGGCAAGTTCCTCCAATAAATAAAATTAGTCGACATCATATATAAAATATGCACATACTCAATAATTTTGGTTGGACCTGTTCATAGTCAAATGAGCGAAAATGAGAGAGAAATGTGATACGTTTAGCTTATTAAAAAATTTAAAAAAAAAAGGAGAGACAGAGAGAGGACGAAAACCCAATTGAAGTAGATGCCTCTAGCACAGATATACGTTGTCATTGCGATATCTATTGTGTGATTAAGTAGAATTTGAATTATCTAAGTCTATGTAGTAAAGTTACAATTAAAAACATGACTAAGGGGTTGTTTGTATGAGAAAACAGGAATTGAATACTCTTCAATTATATGGCAATAGGAGAGTGTCCAATTCCTTCAGTCCTTGCCATCAATCTTAAATTTAAAGGATAATATATCGTCATGTAAGACCACCAAGCTAGCGGTTTTCTAAATATCACTCTAAATTTATTTATGATAGAATTAAATATTTCTAAAGATTAATTAAAAAAAGAAAAAGTGAACAATCTAATTTAATTCTCCAATATTTTAGATTTAATTCCAAACTTATAATTAAATTTTATGTTGAGAAAAAAAATTAATAAAAATAACATATTGCAATCGATCAATTAAAGTAACATAACGTGTTTATCATTCTGCTCAATCATAGCACAAATCATGGCCCCGTTTGGTAAAGGGTTAAGGAGAAGGATTAACACGGTTAACCTACTTGATAATCTGAAAGACTAAATTATTAAGTCATTACAAAAGGTTTATTTTAGCCATTATGATCTTTTTTGGTGTTTGTAAATAATAAGAATTTTGATTATTTTCTTTATAATTAGAAGGGTTAATTCTTAATCTTTCTAAATATGAGTATTAGTAAACCCATTATTTTGATGGGTTAACTGATTTTAATCCCTCTAGAGAGGTTAGCTTAACCCTTCTATATTGTTTATATTTGAAAAATTATGGAAGGTTAACTCACTTAACCCTTGTATAGATTTTTTGTGTTTGGCAGGTTAAGAAAGTGTTAAGTCTTCTTAACCCATCGCTTAACCATTTGCCAAACGATACCAATAAAATGATTAGAATATAACTATTTTGAATTTTAAATTAGATTTTGGAAATATTTAATAATATTATAAATTAAATTAAATTCACTAAATCTACCATGGTATTTGAAAAGTCAATAGTTTGAAAATAGAAAATAATTTGACAATAGAAAATTTTATGTGGCCTTATTTTACTCTTTAAAATTTGTGATTATTGAAAGATTTGAGTACTCTCCAATTATTGCCTAACTGGATGCGATCTGAACCCGATAAAATAAGGGTTTTAAAATTCTTTTAAATCATAGTTTTTAAAAATTCAAAACATTACTCTTTTGTTTTTTTTGTTTTTTTTGATTAGATGGAAAGTGGGTGAAGTGTGAAACGTGTGATTCATTTTTCCTCAGTAAAAAAGAATTTATGACGCGGAAATTTACTGACGTTTCCATAAGTATCTTAAGAACAACAAAGACAAACTCGTATCCCTAAAAGAATCGCATAAGGTTAGCAAACATTGGAGGGTAACCATTGATCAAACATGTGAATCAAATTTGTACGTATCTTGATCAGAAGAACCAGAAACGTACACCTGGCTGTTAATACACAAACAACCATGATTCAGTCCCCAGAGAGGGTTCACATGTAGTTCCTCTTTTTACTAAATTTGATCGATCCCTAAAAATTTCCCAAAACCCCCATACTTGTGGAGTGTCTCCCATACTGCCCTTATTATACATTGTTTTCCCCAATTAACCCCCATAAAGTTTTGTCTCACAAAATTCTCACTTAATACACAGAATTTTAAAGTATCTCAGATAACCCTAAAAAGGTCTTTGTGGGGAGAGTAAAAAGTGTAGGGGAAATACCTTGAACACGAGTTTTGGGGTGAAAGTAGGGAAACACAAAGGGTAAATATCAGAAAACCCCGCTTTAATTTTGAATGAATATAAAAAACCCCTTTTAAGTATAGGAATTATCACACACCTCCTTTTAACTTTCAGATTTTAACATAAACCCCCATTTAACTTTGAATTTTTTTCAGCTAACTCTCCTAATTTAGGGGGATTTTTTTGATAAAATCTCAATGTTAAATGGAGTTTTCTGATAAATCCTAAATTTAAGATGGTTTTCTGATATTTTGAAAGTTAAGCGGGGTTTTATGATGACCATAAAAAGTTAATGGGGGGTTTTATGATATTAGCCAAACATAAGAGCACATGGGAATTATCTGAGGCACTTTGCAATATTTGGGGGCTAGGTGGAAAAAGTTTTGGAGGATTAGTGGGAAAAATAAAGTATTGAGGGGAATTTCCGCAAATAATTGAAAGTTTTTGGGGTTTTGTGAAATTTATTCATGATTTCTTTCTGTGCCTATTCGACGATAATAACGATCGCCCGTTCTCGTCTCACCACAGGCACGGGCCCCATGTCACAACATTTCCCGCGCTCAAGTTAAAGACGCCCGTGGCATCTCCGTAAATAAGTAGGATCACCGAGGACCTTAATGTAGTTTCCATTGGCGCAGGTCATTTGAACGCGTGGGGAGGGAGTAGCGGCGATATCGGGGCGATTACACATGGTGGCCCCCATGTTAGGTTCCAGCGGGGCCCACTTGCCGTTGCTGTCCCCGTCACCTCTTGCTGACGGTCTCCGTGCAACATAACGGCGAGAGGGCGTTTGACGGCTGACGTTGTCAGTTTTGGCGGCACTCGCGGATCGTGTCCGCATTACTGAATTCGAGATAGTCTTTTATTTGTTTTATTCGATAAAATAATTTATTAACGTGGTGACAAATGCCATAGGGGTTTAACTTATAAACTACTCTTGTAGCTTGCTAATTACTTTTGATTAAGGGTGACTAACTGTTATTCTCTGAGTTTGAAGAGTTCATTCAAAAGTGTATTTTGTTTTCTTCTTATATTTTAAAATCATACCAATTTTTTTATAGTCCGTGGGATCCTTGGAGTCAGTCTATCAGTATGAAAATGAGTAAATTTGTACTTGTGAATAAATATATTATTGGCTAAATTGGAGATAAATGTCATCTAATTTTACTAAGCAAATAAATGCTCTCAAAGTATTTAAATATTACCCATACATATTTTAAATTTAAAAAGAATTTCGTTTCTCTGTATATCCAAGAACACCACACATCACATGATACTAAAAGTGTATCATTTAAAAATTTTAGGGTATATAAGCGAGACGGTTCATAAACCGAATGTATTTATATGCAACATTGAGTAAACAAGAAGGCGCGAAAAGTGCAATATTTAAATATTTTAGGATATTTATCTGTAGTATTTAAATACATTAGGATATTTTATTTGCTCAGTTTTAAAATAAAGGCCACTTAATGTAAGATTGACGAAACTATAGGGCATTTAAGTGCACTTTTAGGGGTGGAAATGAACCAAATAATTAATAAATGGTTCGATAATTGTTTGAATAACTATTCGGTCATATTCGATTCGATAGTTCATTTATCACTAAACAAATATTTTTTAGTATTCGAGTTTATTAACGAATAGAATTTAACCAGATGTATATTCGATTCGTTTGTCTATTAAATATTCGTTTAAAATTTGATCACAGTTTATTATTTGTATTATTGCACATATGATGTCATATTTTTAACCCACTTACCATTTCTACTTAAGTTTTATATATAGATTTTAAGACTTAAATAATCTTAAATCTGTTTTCTAATTAAAATTTTGATTTAAATATATATACATCATATATTATAAAGAAATAATTTTAATTTATAAATTTTAATACTATTTGAAAATTAAACTCTTTAGCGAAATAAATATACTTTGATATTTGATAAGTATTCGTGAATATTCATGAATATTTATCAAATACCAAGTATTCGAGTTCAAATTCAAAAAACTAGATATATGAATAATAGAGTCCGCATTCGAATTCAATAATTTTAAACAAATACAAATATGAACAACTTAGTATTCGATTCGATTCGATCATTTACCACCCCTGTCTTTAGCCTAAAACATTAATCTGAGAAAGAATGCAAGAGAACCAAAAATCATGCTAAGTTAACTGATTAATTAATTAAGTAGATGATTGAATCAATAAGAATCACTTACGGGGCACGTTTCAAAGAGTTAATTTTGGGGTTGCGAGGCTATTGTTTTGTTTTTTTGTGCTACGCTAGGATCAAATTATAATTTGATCTGATCAGAGATGATATCAATATGAAACAAGAAGAGGAAGGCTACGGTTGCTTACCGACAAGTTAGTACTGTTTTTTGCTGTAGAAAAGGACTTGAGATATTTGATTAATAGATTTTAGCCATAAATTTCCTGTGAGGAAAGTATCAAGTTGTACTATGGGGGTTTTTTAAAATAAAATTGAAGATTTTGATCAGATGCGACTACGTGTATTTAATTTCAGCAAATGGTGTTGGACCATTTCTACGAGAGGAATGAAAATGTAGAAAGAATGGCGGACAATATACGAAATATTTTTGGAGTCCTAATAAGATTCGGTGTGGTATAGAGCTCAATAATTGCAAAACAAATTGAACAAATAAATCCAATAGAGCACTGAACAGAAAACATTTAACATTTGATAGAGAATCAGGAGTAATGGCGTAACGTGGAAGACTCTCACTTCTTTAAGTTCGAGAGGGGGACGTTTAACAATATAGAGAAAATTCAAAGAATATAAAATATAAATGAGTACGGATAAAATATCTTAAGATATTTTTGCACTCTAATATTGTAGATCCATTACAGGTATATTGCTATTGATTTAGGGACTTAACATGCAATTCAATAATTTTTTTCTTGAG
>NC_033798.1:115764977-115778437 GCF_001876935.1 Asparagus officinalis | reverse complement strand
AAATTTGAATTGTCAGATCTAAAAAGATAGACTAAAATTAGCTATCGAAATTTCTCAAAAAAATAACTGTAAATTTGCCTTAGATTCATACATTTCGAGGAACAGATTTACCAATTACATTTATATCACCAAAAGTTAGATCAATTTTATTGGCTGTAGAGGTTTTCTTTCTTTCTTTTTTTTAAACTCACCTTGGATAAGCGGAATGCTCATTTAATTAGACACTTTAACTCCACAAAAGTTCTTGTTTGAAATATTGAAGTGAATAATGCATGTAGGATGACATCCACTTTTGCTTAAAGGAGCTATCAAAATCCTTACAAATCATGACATCATAAAATTAGATCTCATTAGTCATCACCAACTATCTCTTGATAGTTTTGTTTAGTAAAAATAATCTATTAGCCAACCTATATTCAACCACTATTAAGAATATTTATCCAAACTATCAATATTTTGAATATGGTTAACAGCTTATAGATCATTTATCTCCATATATAAAAAAAAACCCCTAACAATGTGTATAGCATGCATGATGACAAAAAAAACTTTGAATAAGAACTTTTAACCCCGTTCCACAATCATTGAATGTTTATCCAAACTAAAAGGCTCCCCCACATAAAAGCAAAAGATTAAAAATTGGCATCTCCAACAAGCAAAAACTAATAATAAGATTTTGGTAGGTTGAGAAACTTATTAGAGTTGATAGGGACATGGACCTATGGCCGTTGGCCTAATTGACACTGTAGCAAACAATGCAGGCTCACATGGAACCACACACTACTTATAAATGCCATTAAATATCTCCACGCTCCTCCTCATGAATATAGGCTATATAGCTTTCTATATGAATTAAAAATAATTGCGTGTTACACTGTCAAAGCCATACTCGAAGTAGAAAAAACATCTGACAAAATTTTGGCCTAGTTCTAGTTTTCATGGGTTAGAGCACGACTTTTCTTTAGCTAAGAAGGGAAACCCACTTGAGTGAGGTGAGCATACTCAGTCAAAGAGTTTAGATGTAACAGTTTCTAGTTCGCTTTAGGGTAAGAAGTTCCTAAAGCGGAGAAATAACATATACCCAAGTGAAGTCTTTTCCCCATGTTGACCCCTAAAAGCTTTTATCTAGTCGCACAATTATTTTAGTACACGCAACGCATAGAAAAATGCTGAAATAGCAGAAACATGCATGTTTTGTTTCTTTCCAAGTTTGCTCATTTCGTGAGTTTTTATGAGCGTGACCCATATTATCAAGAAAGCATAGATAAATCGAGAAAGCGTTTGTTTTTTTTGGGTTTTTTATGAGTGTGACCCAAATTATCAAAATGCCAGGCTCTCATTCATACGAACCGTATTCCAACTTTTGTAATACGTATCTTTTGACAAGATACTGCACAGTGAAACCCTTGCTCGTGCGAACTAAAATTTATGAATAATTGAAAGGGGAAAAGTGATTAGGTTTGCACGGAGGTGAAGTAACAAAGGCAATAAGCCAGCCTGCCCTCTTTTTTATACGCACAAATTGTAGCAAAGCCTACTTCAATCAACACCAGTCTAGTTACTTAAACTATTATTATGAAATATAAGGTTTGCAAAGGCTTAAAATGTAAAACAATCCCACCAATCAAACCATGGTCCGTGGGCCTCAAACCAAGAAAAAGGGTTCCCTCCATTAATCAAGGAGCAAACTTAGGACACAATTATGAACCAATCAATCAAGCTTGAAGATTTTAAGATTTCAAGGGGCTTTTATCCACTCATTAACTTTTTAGGCTAAGCATAAGCCCCACTTCCTCATCAATTTCTTAATAAAGAAATGACTACAGCTTTAATTTGACACACGACATTGTGAAATTCAAATCCTGGCCTCTTTATTGCTCGAAACCCATCACCTTAAAAAAATTTGCTCCCGCTTCCAAGAGTGTGAACAAAGACACGGGCTATTTAATGTGACTTAGACCGAACCTGAACATTTAATCTCACCCTTTCCTCATCGGTAATATGGCATGTATAGTATGTGGGGAATTTGTGCCTGAGCATAGAATTCTTCCCACCTTTGCCTCCATTAATTGTGGATTATGATAATATTGGGTCTTGTCCCCAACCCTAGGTGACCTATACTAGACTAGGATGTTGATTGCAGTATTTCAATAACGAGAGTCCCATTTTGTTGACGGAAGGCTTACCAATAATGAGTAAGAAACTACAATGTTGAATTTAACAGATCTCGACGGCCTAAAAAAAAAAGAGAGGCAGTACAGGCACATTCTCAGGCACACCCTCAGTCATACTCCCTCTCTTGTTACGGTGCACTGGGCCCCACATGAGATTTTTAACAAAAAATCTCATGTGAGGCCCAGTGAACTGTAACAAGAGAGGGAGTGTGACTGAGGGTGTGCCTGTATCATTTTCCAAAAAAAAAAAAATTCATCAAGGTGATTCTGCTATGCGTGAATACACTAGCAACAAAGAGTCTCGATAATGTTTCCCAACTTCTCTACAAGAGCACAATATATGAGTATCCGGTTGAAATGGTTGATGTGTAGATAAGATCGACGAGGTTTACTATGCCTGTGTGGTAATTAAGGATTGGAATGTAAATCGTAATACAACAAGAGCAACTACGGTCAGAGAAATCAGCCTTAAAACTCGATTTCAAATCCGCTCTAATCTTAAGTAAGAAGCATAATGAAGTGAAGTAGAGAAATAGTGGCGGTGTATCTAAGAATCCGAGGGTTTGTTTGGCAACTCTAAAGAACTAGTTTTAGCGGGTACAAGTGTGGTCCAAAAAGCTATTTTTAGTTTAACAAAAATCCGGTCTAAGTTTAAACTTGTTTTTTCTAGTTTAATTTCAGCTTTTAAACTAGTTCTTTTTTTGAACCAAACCCGTTCATTGACCAACTCTAGCCTAGTTAAACAAGAATAAGTTTTAACTCTAGCCTAGTTAAGCATGGCGAAGTGAAGTAGAGAAATGGTGGCGGCATTTGTTGATAATAGGCATGTATCTAAGAATCCAAGAATATGTGGGCTTTAAGACCTGGACTTCTCTTTAGAGTGTTTTATTTATTTATTTACCGCTTGATCCGGAGAAACAGAGAGACAAGCTATGTCTCGCTCTGATGCCCATAACAGCCCATCAGCATTCATGGGTCAAGCCCACATCCAGAAGGCTAATTGACCCAACGAGCCCTGACTGTTACACCCCGTGCGCTCAAGTGCTGGAGACCGGAGAGGTATAAGATCCC
Source organism: Asparagus officinalis (assembly GCF_001876935.1). NCBI lineage: Eukaryota > Viridiplantae > Streptophyta > Magnoliopsida > Asparagales > Asparagaceae > Asparagus > Asparagus officinalis. The sequence goes on along the minus strand of NC_033798.1, from coordinate 115,775,192 downwards.
AACGTTCCTCAACACGGAAGAAATTGAAATAGAAACATGTGAAATATTACTTTTCTTTACCTCAGGGTTATGAGTTTTGCACGTTTTATTCACAAAGAGAAATATATGAGCATTGAAGGAAAAATAAATAAATAACTAAATAAATAAAAGGGAGAAAAGTTTACTAAATAAGAAAGAAGCACACCAAGAAGCGACTGTGTAAATTTATCGACTACTGTCTTATTAGTGATCATTAGTTTCTGTAAGGGATACCAAGCTCTGACGACAGCCTTATCTAACATAGAGATACGGATAAATCTTCATGTTAGACAATACCAGCCAGTGCAGGCACCCTATCGCCTCCTAGCCCATCTCAGTCGCCTCCTAGCTGCCTCGGTTGTCTCCTAGCCGGCTACTGATTACATCTTGTAAATCTCATCTGGTCATGAATATAGAATTCTTTTTCAATACCAATTTAACATGGTATCAGAGCTATATATTCAATCCACTAAATTTAGCCAACAGTCTTACCTCTTCCATCGCCTCCGACTACCTCAAGATTTCCATCACCGATCCTCAACATCGCTCCTACATCCCTCGTCCCTGGATCTGCCACCTACGTGACCTATCTGATCTCTTCAAGAACCCGCGATCTCGCTGAATTCAGAGTTCGCCGTCGGTTTCGAGATTTCGTAACCCTAGCGGACTGCTTGGCCGATTCTCACCACGGGCTCTTCGTCCTCCCCCCTCCTACTCGCATGCCGACGACGATCCTTCATCCTCAACTCCAAAGCGCTCTCAATCAACCAGCCAGATCTCGTCGCCGCCGTTGGTGGCCGAGGTCGTCGTCGCCACTCGTCGCCTCGTGATCTCTCTCGCTTTTTTCTTCTCTCTCTCTCTCTCTCTCTCTCTCTCTCTCTCTCTCTCAGTCTCTCAGAGGCGGCTCTCTCTCACATATGCTCTCCCTCCTCCTGTTCTAGGGCTTCATCTCTCTCTTATCTCAGGGCCATCTTCAGGCCCATGTTCTAAAAAAATCTTCTTTAAAATCAGAGGCGGCTCTCTCTCACATATGCTCTCCCTCCTCCTGTTCTAGGGCTTCATCTCTCTCTTATCTCAGGGCCATCTTCAGGCCCATGTTCTAAAAAAATCTTCTTTAAAAAAACTTCTTCAAAAAAAATCATGGACAAGAAAGGACCCAACACCTTTTCACCCATTGATGTACAACTTACAAATATTAAAAATTACACTGCATGGTCTCTTACTATGCACTATAATCTTAGAACTTTCGCACTATGGGGTTATATTGACAGATCTCATCGTTGTCCATCCAAAACTATCATTGTGTCTTCATTATCTACATCTTCCATATCAGAAGTCACTTCTAGTGATTTCACTACAGATGATTCTCAGATCACTTATTCTCAGTGGATCCGTACTGATCAACAGATCATGACATATATTATGCATTCTGTAGCTATTCCTATTTGGCTCTCCCTTGGACGAGCATCTTCATTTCATGAGCAGTGGCTAGCTCTCAATCACATGTTTGTTCAGACTAGTGCTGCTCGTGAGTATCAACTTCACCCAGCTCTTTAGGATGCACGCCAGGGTGATCGGTCTATTCAAGATTTCTATTCCTTATTATCAGGCTATTGGGAGGAATTGCAGATGATGGAGGAACATATTCCTGAGACGCTTCCAGACTTTGCCATAGCATTTCAAAAACAACGTGATCATCAACAGTTATATCATTTTGTCATGCGCCTTCGTTGTGAGTTCGAAAGCTTATGTGGACACATTTTTCATCACAGTCCTCTCCCCACTCTCTGTGAAGCCGTGGCTGAATTCATATCTGAGGAGACGCCTTCAGATGCTCTCCCATCCAATTATTGCATCTCGGCCATTACCCTCATCACATACTGTTCTAGCTACTCAGCAGTTCTTTTCCTATCGGGGTCTTTCTAACAGTACATATGATTCCTCTCGACAACTCTATTGTCGTTATTGTAAGAAGCCGTGTCATCTTATTGATAAATGTCGTAAGAGACCACCTCGTCTGACACCCAAGAAGACTCGATTTCCATTTGCTGCTTCGGGTGATGTTAGCTCTGCTCCTTAAGGGCCGCAGACTTCTAGTCATCTCTCTTCTGAGCAGCTGTCAGAGATTACTACATTAATAACCAAAAATCTTAGGATTAGTGATGCGGCCTCCGGCTCAGATTTTACTGCATTGTCAGCTCATTCTGGTACTTCTACTCCTTGGATATTCGACTCAGGTGCATCTCATCATATGACTTTAGATAACCATGTTCTTACAAATTGTTCACCTGCTCCCTCTTCATTATGCATTTATACTGCTAATGACACTCCCCTTGTCGTTTCTCAGTTAAGTGATATTACTCCAAGTTTTGATAGTTCTGATCGTCTAATATTATCATTTGTTCTTCATATTCCCAAATTATCTATGTAACTTTTATCCATTGGGGAAATTACAGATTCTACTCGCACTATCTTATTTAATGCTAAATCTTGTGTTGTCTAGGATCACACTGGCCAGAAGATTGGGGTAGGTCGTAGAGTTAATGGACTTTATCAGTTGGAGTCTCTACATCTTTTCACTCCATCCAGCATTGGTCACGGGCTCTCTGTTTCTGATCTATGGCACCGTCGCTTGGGTCATATCTCTGGTTCTCGCTTAAAACTTTTATCTGAATCTGGTGTATTAGGAAATTTAAAAATCTCTACTTTATCAAACTGTACTGGGTGTCGATTCTCTAAACAAATTGCCCTATCATTTTCATCCAATAAAAATTATTTTAGCCTCATTTGATTTAATTCATTCTGATATCTGGGGACCTATCCCATTACCATTATTGTCTGATTATCGATATTATATCAGTTTTATTGATGAATATTGTCGCTACACCTGGGTATATCTCATGTGTGCTCGTTATGATATTTTAAATATTTATAAATACTTTACAAATATGATTCATACCCAGTTTCATAAACGTATAAATATATTTTGCTTTGATGGTACCTGTGAATATATTTCTTCGGCAATGCAATCTATTTTAAGATCACATGACACACTCTCTCAACAGTCTTGTCCACACACTCATGAACAAAATAGTGTTGCTGAGAGAAAATATCGTCACATTCTCGATACTACTAGAGCACTTCTGATATTAGCATCTATACCTCGATATCTCTGGGCAGAAGCACTTCTGATTGTTGTTTATCTTATCAACATTACTCCATCTTCTGTATTAGCTGACACCTCTCCATATTTTCAACTTTTCAAGTCTCAATTTTGCTACATTCTTCTTCGTACTTTTGGATGTGTCTGTTTTGTCCTGCTTCCAACTCATGAATGAGATAAACTATCTCCACGTACTACACGATGTATTTTTCTTGGCTATATAGCACCGTTCACAAGGGGTATCGTTGTTATGAACCTACCACTCGAAGGCTTTGTATTACCCGTCATGTGACCTTCTTTGAGAATATTTTCTATTATACTACTTTAGATTCAGATCTCTCCTTTCTTCAACCCCCTTCATTATCTTCCACTACTATACATGTATCAATGGCACATGTACATTCGTCCACTCAACCGACTCCCTCCTTCACTCCAATGGTCCCAAACGATAATGCTCTTGATTCATGCACACCTTCTGGACATCCGCCCACTACATCCCCTTTGCAGCAAGATACTTCGACTGATGTCCCCTCTACATTTGTGCCAGTTTCTCTCAATATGACTCCTCCCCCTCGCCGAAATCCTCCACGAGATCGTTATCCCCCTGCTCGGTATGCTCAATGTATCACTAGCACATATTCACCTGAGTTTGTCTCTTTTCTTGCTGTTATTCGCTCTATACATGAACCTAACTCAAGTATCCAGAATGACAACATGCAATGACCGAAGAATTGAAGGCTTTTCGTCTGACTAATACTTGGGGCCTTATTCCTCTGCCTTCCGGTGTTAAACCGGTAAGCTGTAAATGGATTTATAAGGTCAAGACCCGATCTGACGATTCTGTTGAGCGGTACAAAGCTCGTCTTGTAGCTCGGAGATTCTCACAAGAGTATGTTATTGACTATGAAGAGACTTGTGCTCCTGTTGCAAAAATGACATCCATTCACACTCTCATTGCGGTTGCAGCTGCAAAACGTTGGCCTTTGTATCAAATGGATGTTAAAAATGCTTTACTTAATGGTGATCTGTCTGAGACAGTGTACATGCAGCCGCCTCCTGGCTTTCCTGCTCCTCCAGGACATGTCTGTCGCCTTCGTCGTGCTATATATGGTCTCAAACATGCTCCTCAGCCTTCGGTACAGTCATTCTATTACTTTATGTTGATGATATGATAATCACTAGGAATGATTCCTCTACCATTACTTTCTTAAAGCAACATCTTCAGAGTCAATTTGAGATGAATGATTTTGGATCCCTTCGTTACTTCTTGGGTATTGAGGTTGCTTCCTCCTCTCGTGACTATCTTCTCTCTCAGCAGAAGTACATTGCAGACATTCTTGAGCGTGCTACTCTCAGTAATCCTTCCATTGCTACCACTCCACTTTCCATACCGATGGAAATGAACTTGAAGCTTCAACATGATGATGGTGATCCCCTACCTCAGCCTACTCGATATCGGGAACTTGCCAGAGCATTGGTTTATCTTTCAGCAACACGTTCGGATATCGCCTATGCAGTACACATCTTGAGCCAACTTGTCAGTAGTCTGACTTCCATTCACTATGCAGCTCTCATTGGGTTCTTAGATATTTCTATGGCACTATAACCCAATCATTATTTTTTCCTTCAGACTCTTCTTTGTCTCTTCATGCATATTCTGATGCTGGATGGGCTGATGATGCAGACACTCGACATTCCACTACTAGCTTTTGTATTTTTCTGGGTGTATCTCTCATCTCTTGGCGTAGTAAGCGTCAAGCCGTTGTCTCTAGTTCTAGTACAGAGTCCGAGTATAGAGCGTTGACAGACACCACACTTGAGCTCAAATGGCTATGCACTCTTCTGCGAGATCTTGATGTCGTTGTTACTTCCCCTATCACTTTATAATGTGATAATCAGAGTGTCATCTCTATTTCTACAAATCCGATATTTCATGAGCGTACCAAACATATTAAGGTGGATTGTCATGTGGTTCGCCAAGAGCATGTTGCTGGAAACATTACACTCTCATATGTTTCCTCTAAGGAACAAGTACAGATTTATTTACCAAGGCTCAAACTATATTTGCGTTTCGTTATTTCTTGTCCAAACTTTCGGTGTTCGATCCACCGTGAGTTTGAAGGGGGTGTTAGACAACACTGGCCACTGCAGCCACCCTATCGCCTCCTAGCCCGCCTCAGCCACCTCTGACGTCTCCTAATATACCTACCACTGGGCTACTGATTACTACTGACTATGTATATATATCTTGTAAATCTCATCTGATCATGAATATAGAGTTATCTTTCAATACCAATTTAACATTTCAATTTAGCCGAATCCTGATATTTCAGTATATATACACATTCATAAATATATCCTTTCGGATATTGATATTCAGCTCCATATCCGTATCTAACATAGGGATACGGATAAATCTTCATATACGAATATTTTTTGCACCCCAACTCAAAAGTATAAACACCATGTAAACTACCTTGATGGCTTCCACATCTGCTTACTAAATAATCCATAGGGAAAACAAGGCATAGGAAATCAATATTAAGTCCTTCCTCACAATCTCCTAGCGCATAGACTTCAAATACAAAACGTCAAAACAACACCGGGAATCACTATTAAAAAAAAGAAAGATTGTTCCACCCATCAAATTATACAATTATACAAAGACAGAAAAAAGCTTGGGAAGCCATATGTAAATGACATATAAGAACAAGATGCAGCCCAAATACCGAGACCAATTAGAGGCTATCGCTTGATTTGTTCTATCAGAAGTATTCAAGTATAGCATCTGCTGCCTGCAACAATTACTCAGACTTTTACTCTGTTTGCATACAAATTTAGTTACAAGAGTTTAATTGGAGAAATATAAATAATTAATTTCTTATATGGGTTTAGATGGAAACTTCAAGGGCTTGATAATCCAGTAGATTTCAGAAGATCGAAACACATGAAAAATTTCAACCAAGGTGCCAAGGTGGGTTCTTTAGTTTTACTTTTTAACTACGAGATTCTTTCCTTAAAGCCCTTAGCTCCTAGTGTATCAAAATTAGCTCAATCACATCCAGTTAGTGAGTTGAGCTATTGTGTGTTAATGTAACTCCATAAACTACGGAACTTGCAGAAACCTACACCTTAAACACACATTCGCTTCCATCATAAAGTCTTATCTACTTACTTGCCTTCATATTTTTTTATTTATTGAGCAAGAAAATAACACCATCATCTACTCTTCAAAACGTCATAGCAAGTTATGAGCACATTTATGACTCGAGTATGACGCCGCTTGAGGTTCTTGTACGCCAGTTATAGAACGAAATATTAGCATTCAGCTACCAGTTGAACTCAGTTTGGACTAATCCAGAGAGTTCAGTGGTCATGTGAGCCAAGCCATCGTTAAATTTAAATACCAAGGTGGAATCTATAAGAAATCAATCATACCTTCTAAGAACTCAATGAACTAATGGAAAGGCTACCGTAGAAGTACAGGTATTTTTCTGTATTCTAAGCCAATAACATCAAACGGTTAAGCACAAGCCACACAAACACAGTAATGAAATCAACATCTTTGGCAATAATAAGACTTACTTTACCTTGATACTATTAAATTTCCACTTCAGTATGTACCAATTATGGTCGTGCATATATCAGCCTCTAAAACAGCATATATCTAATTTATCCGTATCTTAGTACTTAGTAGTTAAATCCAAGACACTATGGGGTGGATTTGTTTCCTCAAATTTCGCACCTTCGCATTGAAAAAATGGGACCTACAAGACCAAGATCTTAATTTTTTTTTAACTAAATACATAATTTAGTTAGCATTTTTTATCACAAATTTAGAGTTGCCATGTAGAACTAATGCATCAATTCTAATTTCTAAAAATGTGTTGATTTCACTTTGCTTTTTTCTGAGCCTTATCTAAGAAGAAAAATGAGTTATATTATACACATATTATCCTCGACAAATTCATTTTTAGCCAAATAAGAATTTCTTGCCTAAATGTGTCATTCATCAAATCCTCTTCGGTATGCATGTAAACAAGCAAGACTATGGATGAGGATTCTTTTAGATCCGCGATATGCATCAAAATTAATCCATGCACAAAATAACCCCCAAGTAAATGCTTCTTTGTTGGCTTTTCCCATGAAACCTAAGTGTGAATGCTCTCCTGTTCTTATTTCTTCCCTTCTCTTTATGAATAAAACCTTTAGCCTAGGCATGAGCCTGAAACTCCCACAACTTAACAATACCCCCACTACTATCATTACTGGCCCCATAGCATCGTCATCATGTCATCCACATTAGCTCGATTAGAATAGGTTATGGATTTACGTTTGCCATCTTATGAAAAACCTAAACCTTCTCATTTGTGTTACCTGGGTACTTCCTAGTCTGAAGCAGTACCCACACCCGACACATACTTGTACCCAAATACTTTGGACACTCCTTGCGTGTATGCGTACATTTAGTTGGGCATATATACTCAATTATACAATGCATGTTTTAATTTAAAAGACTTGTCATAGATCAGGTTCCAAATTATGATTTTGAAGTGTCATTTGGATGTGTAGTTGAAAAACTAGGATTTTCCAATTTATAATCCACATAATAAAAGAATCATAAAAATGTCAAAGGAATTTTAATTCTATGTCCTTAATTCCAACATATACTATATGAGTATATAAATATTTATATAGCCATGTCCCCATGCCCTACCTTTCACAAATTCGCCGCTTCCCGTACTTGTATTGGCACCAATATCCATATCCACGCGACATAGCTTCTCACTAACAAACAAAGGCTACAGCAATAAGTTATTAAGGTAAGTCTTTCTGTCAAGAAACCTCTATATACTTATCAATAGCATAGTATAAAGTTATAACCCTTAATTCTTACAACTAAATACTTGTTAACAGTAGAGTATAAAATTATAGCCCTTAATTCCTACAACTTCAAAATTTTGGTGTGGCGGAAAGGATTTAGCATGTTACCAGAGGAACCCAGGCTTAAATTCCACCAACCATGCATTTAATAAAAGTGGATTCAGAAAATATACAGTTGTACGAGTACAAGTTTCAGTCCATGAACAAGGCGTAAAGCTGGCAGGAGCATTTAGGATACAGAATAATAACCCTCAAGCCCTACCACAACTTAAAAGTTAATGAGCAATAGAACTATAGAAGGGACTTCAACAATTGAACTTCTCATGAAACCAGGCAAAGTTTTATTAAGGTGATAAGCTTCAGTACATACAGGTAAAACCCAAACAGGTTGGAGGCAGAGCCATAAGGAAAACACTCCCCCAATATGTCCTGCTATAATTCTCATCCTTTGTAACCTCTCATAGGCAAATTCAACTCCGAACTTTATCCATAATGCAGGTATTAAGATTCTAACGAGAAACAAAGGAGACGGTTAACAATATAAACTAGTCATGCAAAATGAACCTCCCAATATTGAAGTGCATAATGAGAGGGGAATGAATGAAGAAGCTGGTATGCTTTCGAGAGAACTAAAGAAAAGAAAATGTGAGCCAAACAAATTAAGGAGTTACTCATTTGTCAACATACCCCAGAAAATAGAAAATTTATGTAGCCTTCCTAAGCAGCGATCAGATAAAAAGTTTCTACCTATCAACTTAACTGCCTGTAAAGAACATCTCCTACCTAAATTTCCCCGTACCAACAATATGTAATATTGAATGACAACAATAAGTGGGAAAACAGAAGTTCAATACAACCAGAAACCATAGTTATGCAGCAAAATTCAATAACATAAAGTGAACTCAGCTGCAAATTCTTATAAGTTTGACCTATATCTCCAAAGCAACCATTATCTTCCATTTATACATGACAACTCTAATGAAAGGATAGGTTCAGCCACATACCATAACCAAAGGATGGAATCTTCACCAGTAATCTCCACATGAGCATTTCCCATCCTTGAAATGATGAAACCTCTTATTATCTCTCACAATAAGCTCCCTCCCAACAATCTTTGACATAATCTTGATCGCATTGTGACAATCTCCACAGACACGAAGGTTCTTAATAATCCTCAACGGAGTCCTGGCCGGTGTACTAATCAGCCCGTAAGCAATTGCCAACCTTTCACTATGATACATCAAAGCCTGCTCCTTTGCCTCCTGATCAATATCATGCAGCACATATCTAGTATCAGGAACATATCCTCGTTCCTTCACTTTAGGAATTATTGACCTATCAATACTCTGAGGAATCCTATACTCCACCAACTTATTCTTCCCATCGAGCATGTGATTAATCCCAAACCTTCTCACAGCCTTCGGAGTAGGAACCTTCTTCTTAGCAGGAGCCTTTGATGGGTCCATAGACAATAAAATCTCTTCAGCCCAGTCTTCAAGTTCAACAATCCCATGTGATCGTGCCAAATTCATCAGACACTCCCAAACATCTGCTGGTGGTTCAAACGGCAATTTATCAATATATTCCACAGCCTCATTCAAATGCCCCGATTTCCCTAAAACCTCAATCATCCCAATATAATGCTCAACTCCTGGTGTTATTCCATACTCCTTACTCATCGAATCCAAATGAATCAACCCTTCTTCAATAGCCTCAGAGGAAGCACAGGAAGCTAAAACAGCTAAAAATGTCTCCGAGTTCGGCTGAATCCCCAACTTCCTCATCTGCTCAAACAACTGCAACCCATCATCCCCTTGATTATTTGCCGCGCAAACATACATCATGAGGTGCCAGGAGTCAATATTTCGGTTGGGCATTCTATCAAACACCCGGCGGGCATCGCTCATGCTACCACATTTTGCAAACATCTCAATGAGCTTGTGGTTGAGTTCAATATCGGATCGAAACTGTGACCGCACGAAGAAGTCCTGAATCTTTCTAAGATCTTCGAGCTGCTTCGGATCAGCGCAGAAGGTGATTAAGTCAGAGAAAGTTGCAGCATCAGGTCGTACGTAGCCTTGGTTGATGTAGTACAGAACGTCTTTCATCTTGCCGTCACGAGCGAGGGCGAGATGATCAACGGGGCCCTG
>NC_033798.1:115740821-115764670 GCF_001876935.1 Asparagus officinalis | reverse complement strand
TGGATCTGGTCTGGTGTCACATCTGCTGGGCTTGGTTCGGTTCTATTGGCCCACTTGAAGGCTTGCAGCCCATCGCATGGGTTTTATAGGGTTTTTTAGTTGTTGTTGCTGCTGCTGTTGTAATGTGTTTCCCGTAAGGAAGTCAGAACTAAATTTGTTCGTGTGGTCAAACGGAAGCTTGTTACGCTCAAATGAGTGTAACAGAGACTAGTAAGTTTAAAAAAAACATATGCATTTGCCAATCGAAAGTATTTTTGTAACATCTACAACACCATAAATACGCAAAACTATCTTTGAAAAAGTGTTTTGCGTAAATGATTTTCTAGAAATCATACTCCCTTTAAAATCACGAGTTCAGGAAAATCTTTCGGTAGAAAAAAATATCCTTAGAATTTAAATATTATTCCATTAAGTAATAATAAGTTGATAAATTAATGAATTCTTATTGGATATACATAGTATGAAGATAATGATACAATTTAAATTGAAATGTAAATCTAAATAAAATTAATAAATACCAAGTTTATAAATGTCTACAAAATGAAGGGCGTATATGCAAAATACAAATAAATTAATGAGATAAATAATGTCTACCCCAAATGTCAAACCCGGGAACAATGTAGACCTACAAATGTACATAATATGGATGAGATATTTACAAAATCCATCAAACAAATTAAAGAGACAAAAGTCATTATCAAAATTATAAAAAAATTAAGGAAAATAAAGAAATCATATCATACTCCCTTTAAAAGCACGAGTTTGAAAAAAATATTCGGTAGATAAAAATACCATTGGAATTTAAATATTATTCCATTAAATAAGAGTAAGTTGATAAATTGATAGATTCTTATTGGATATACATAGTATGAAGATAATGATACAATTTAAATTGATATGTAAATCTACATAAAATTATTAATTACCAAATTTATAAATGTCTACAAAATGAAGGGCGTATATACAAAAACTAAATAAATTAATGAGACAAATAATGTCTACCCCAAAAGTCGAACCCGGGAATAACTTAGACCTACAAAAGTATATAATGTGGATGAGATATTTACAAAATCCACCAAACAAATTAAAGAGACAAAAGTCATTCTCAAAATTATAAAAAAAAATTAAGGAAAATAAAAAATCATACTCCCTTTAAAAGCACGAGTTCAGGAAAACTTTCCATAGTCAAAATTACACTGTACTATTTTAAATATTTAATTTAAATTATAATTTATACTAATCATACTTATATCCTATCCTAAAACCCCATGAACTATCTATAGCTCAACAATTTAAATAAGATTAATAAAATATATGAAACATCTCTGTACTATCAGTTTATTACATGAAGTATTACCAAAAAAACAAAAAGTTCTAAAAATTAGACAAAATACTCTCAAAATTTTAAAATTAAACGAAATAAAAAGCTAAAAATTTAGCACTTGACAAAGGAAAGAGTAAATATGTGATATTTTTTATTAAGATATATAAATATAACTTATAATTTAAGCTTTACTATCCCTTTTCATAATCTAAAAATAGTCAAGTTGGTACTGATAAAAAATAGTAATAATAACAGATTAGAAATATCTAGTTAAATAATAAATAAATTTAAAAATATATGATAGATTAAAATTTAATGTTATTGTATAAATTAAAGTAACTGCATATAATTTTACCAATATGTTAGAACATCAAAAATACATAAGTATCATTAATTGATAGAAGACTAAATCACAAAAAACTGATAAAATATTATAATATAATAGCTTAACATTAATTAATTATTATTTATAAATATTAATCTCTAATGGTAATAATATTTATTAGGTAAAATTTTATAAAAATTTATGTATGGAGAACTATTAGAAAATTTAGAGATATCCTTTAAAAGAATCAAGCGGTTTTTATTTCACATGGAATTCAGAACGTTCATGAATCACTTCAATTAACATTAACATAAGTTATATTTATCAAAGAAACACGGGCTGAATACCCCGTGAAGAATATATTGAACAACTTTGTGCTCATCAAAGAAACATTCTTCATAGAAGGTAAAAGAAAAATTACTATACTTTGCGTAAGAAAAAAATATAAAATGAGCCTTTTTCTTTTTCTTATATAGTATCATGACCATGCGTGTGACTTTATTTAGGGGTATGACTACTAACGAGAGATCAATTCTTAAAAGCACTATCAAAGATAATGATGTAATAACAATATTATAATTCAAGATCTCTAAGTGTGAATGTAGTATATTTTATTAGTAAAATTCTTATTAAATGTCACTAAATATAAAATTCACCTTATATTTGTCACAAATTTATAGAGGAGATATGCATGTCATCGTAAATTGCATCAATAATATATATATTAATCCATAGTTATAACTTACTGAAGAAATAAGAAAATAGTAAGTAAACCAAGCAAATATCCATATAACACCGTAAAGAAAAAAATATATTGTATTTTAAAGCTAATATGCAGCGCTATTTTAGAGTAAGCTGTCAAGACAAAAACATCTCCATTAAGGTTCTTTATAAATACAACAAAAATTTAAATTACTAATATACAACCATTATAACATTTGAAAGATGTATGATCTTAGAAAACCTACTTTAAACTTCATACAATTAAATATAAGAATAATTTATCAATATACAGACATACTATCGTACCTTTAAGGCAATGATAACTACCATTTATAATAAAGTTGAGCAGTGGTTCTATGTTTGCAAAGACTACAATAAGAAAGTGGATAAACATGTTAATAATAAGTGTCCATATGATAAATGTTGTAGAATCGTCGATGATTTAGTACCAAGGTTGAGTGATATCCCTTCTTCATGAAAAAAATATATCAAAATTAAATATTAATATTATAATCTAAAGCAAACTGACAATGAAAATTTTAACGATTTAAGTTCAGATTCTCATTGAAATGACACAGACAGAGCATAAATTTTTATTGGATGCACAACAGAATAATTCATTGCAGAGAAAAAAGAGGTAGCTTCTAACCTTATTTAAGTAATAAATTAAAAGCATAAATTTTTATATATATATGAAATTAACATTTATTCTTATTGAAATAGGAAAAATCAAAGTACGTATTGTCAAAAGTTTGTGTTGAATATAAGAAATATATTCAACTTCTTTGTGAATTTAAACGAGAAGACAAAAGATGAATGAGCCCAAGGAAAGATATTATGCTTCAGTCTCATATCAAAATCGATGTAGACGATGAAGAAACTGCTACTCTAGAATTGCCTAGAAAAAAGATAAAGATGAAGAATGACTGATCTCGATTCAATAAAAAATAAAATAGAAGTAACAAAAGATAATGTTTTGTGAATTGTTATAGAATAGTTTTATTTTTTAGTAAAATTAGGAATCTTTAGAAGGGATTTTCATAAACTATTTTTAGTGCTTTCATATGCATATGTGGATGTTTTTATCATATAAAAGTATACTAGAGTTAGTGTTAATCTTCAGTTTATGATTTTTTTTGTTAACCATTTTCTATCATTTTGGCTCACTTTAAATCAATCATCTTGACTCGTTGGCTTTGCTATTCATCTTCCTTTTATAATGTTATTTTTTTCAAGTGTTTTCACTTTCATAACACTATACTTCCTCAGGTCAAGCTCGGTTTCATGCCGATCCAAATGAAATAAAAATTTAAATTTGTTTTAAATTATATTTATCTCCTGACAATTCAACTATCAACATAAAAATTTAAACTGGATGTAACCTATTCAAACAAACAATAAAAAAATCAAAGTGTAATCGATGAATAAATTTTAGTAAGAAAATAAACCAAAATTACTTAATCAAAGTGAGCAAAAATTATTATCAAAGAGTAACCGAGGAATAAATTTTAGTAAGAAAATAAACCAAAAATAACTAATCACGGTATTTAACCACGTGTATTACACGGGCATAAAATCTAGTACTTTCCAAAAAATACAAACAACATCAAACATATAATTATATTGTCGTACTCCCGAGTCGATGCACAAAGCCACAAAGGCTGTCAAAACTTAAAAATGAGAGAGCATGTCTTTGTTTTGTCTGTAACAGAAGAGATGCATTCTTGAACAACTTCTGCCAGCAGTAACTCATGATTCATCAGAGATCATATACAAGTGCATTCTGCAACAGTATGTACAATTCAGTACACATTAGAAATAGCAAACTTCGTTGCTTAGGTTCCAGCCTTGATCAAATTTGTAGCAACCAATTTAAAAAGAAAAAAGGAAAAAAAGACTACAATTGTACAAGCTATGATTTTGTGCGCGTATAACACATACGCAATGCAACTAAAGGTATCCTTATACACTTTGCTGCAGCAAGCATCTCATATCTTGCGTAATTGATATCTGAGCTCAGAAGATAATCGCTGTTGTAATTATAAATCGCCGGAGGGCATTAATTGTTATGTATGGTTATGGCCCAAGCCTGCATGCAAAAGAGATTAATCTGTTAGGTGTAATATAGGAAGAAGTTTGACATTTGATAGCGATGCACAAAGTATAGTGTCGAGGGCTGTATTAACAAAGTCATGAGAATGAAAGTTTAAATCCAGCAATTGAAGGACAAATAACCAATTTAACTACTAACAGATGCCAACTTGTTTTCTGCAGTTGCAAACCACAAGTCTGAATATTCAACAGTAAACGTCTTATAAATTGTAAAGTCAATCTAAACGTTTAAGCCCAGGGAACTCTCCTATCAGCTTTCAAACGCTACAAATTCGTATAGAAAGAAGAGAAGGGAGATAAATTTACAGCTACATCTTCTTCCAGGTGAAATGAATTTTGTGTTAGTCACCTCTTATCAAGGTTTTAAATGTCGGTTATTGGGGATTTATCGGACGGTCAAAATTCTTATCGGATAGCGGAAATCGGGGATATATCGGAGATAGGTAGTATTTATCGGAGTAATATATTAGCAAATAATAAACAAACATAAGTTTGAAAAAATATAATGTTAGTCAAAATGGAATAATAAACAAGCAAATAATAAGATAACATCAAGAATGAAGAACCATCTACGCATCTACATAATTATTGTTTAATCATGAGATTCATAAACTAACGTACTAAGTTGATATTTAGTAGTTATGAGTCGTTATCAATATCCATAAACAAACATTAGCTAATCACCAATCAACCAAGTTCTAAAAGCAACAAATAGCTCATAATTTGTAAGCATTCAAAGAGCAAATTCAAAAGAAAGTAAAATCTCCCAAATCCTACTTATCGGCCGATAAAGCCGATATTTAGAGCCTACTTATTGACCGATAAGTGCATTTATCGCCGATAACTCGCCGAAAAAACTCAAAAAACGATAACCGATTAAAAATTCTACTTATCCTAGCGGAAAGCTCCCAAATCTGATAACTCGGCGATAATATCGGATTATCGGCCGATATTTTAAACTATGCCTCTTATGCAAGTAATAACCTTGCATTAATTCAGTTAACTCACGTAGTTGTTTAAAGTACCTTCATTTATAATTCTCAACTAGGAAAAGAAAGAAAGCAAAACCGATGTCTGCTCCAAAATCAACTGTTACTATCTATGCTGATTTACTCCAACGTAAGCAGTCTATAGCCCATAAGCAATTGAAATTACTGAATGTTCTTTAGTTTACTAGTCGGCTGCAAAACCAGAAGAAATCAACAATGACTTTGCAATGCCAGAGTTCCTCTTTGATCAGAGGAACCTTGACCTTCGTCTACTAATTCCTTACCATCCAGCAAGGTCAGAATCTGGAAGAGAGAACATTGACAGCTATGGGGCCAATAGAGTAGATGCCTTGGTGTCAACTATACCACCTGGATCTTAAGCTTGAATATGCCTACACTCCTAGACATAATATCTCATACATGATGCATCAGCTAACACGTGAATTAAGGTCCACGTCCAATTACACAAAATTACAAACTATACTCTGTATCATGGTTTTTGCATCTCATGTAGTATGCAGTACAAATAGCTGAATTGTGATTCTGCGAAGCCATGTAATATCAAACATATGGGTTGAGCAAGTGAGTTTTTAGAATTTGCATGTCCTATCTGTATCATCGTGTTCATATCCATGAAAGCACGGTCATGTGGTGCTTTAGTACCATTTCTTAAACACCGGAGGAAATTTTAAAGGAAAAATATAAGAAATCTATGACACGATAAACATTAAAATCTGTATAGGCCACTGAGGTATTTGCACATCTTTAGACACTACTGCACCAAATTTACCATACCAATTGACATTAATTAACTGCATCACCCGCAATATTTAACTCTCACTAGCCCACCAAAATTTAATATTCTATAGGTTCAAGTATTAACCTATCTAATTAAGAGAAACATTTTTATTTGGCTGAAGAGAAGCTTTCATTTGCCTATAGAATTTGGTTTCAAATAATATTTACATCCATAATTGGAAGCTGTTCCTTTTATAATTATGATGTACAAATCGGTAATTTGAATATTTGATTAAAAATAGATTTGGGACTCTTAAGTCTCTCAAAATTAACATAAAATCCTAACTAAAAAAAATCTAAGTTGGGTCAAAATATAACATCATGTGCACAATAACACAAGTCATAAGACATCAAATTCTCAAACTGGTATTTGAATCTAAGTTGCGTCAAAATATAACATCATGTGCGTAATAACACAAATCATAAGACATCAAATTCTTAAACTGATATTTGATAAGGAAACGACTTGAAAATATGTAAATGCTCATATTTGATTCATTTAAAACCCAAATACCAAAACATATTTGCTTATTTGATTTTTCTTAATATGATAATTTTGAATTGAATTTGAACGAATACGGCCTAAGTTTTAACATTCTCAAATCCTTTTTCAAACCGAAAAGGATCAACTATACAAAACAACTTAGTAACAGGCAGTGCTCTCATGATGAACATAAGCACTTGGTTGCTGATTTAATGCCAACCCTCCAAAATTGGTCCTTAATTATTGAAGCGACTATGTCCAGCCAGTAATAGAGGCACTCTGACCTTAGAAGATCAACTAGACGAATAGAGAAACAACATGAACTGTCACGCAACTTAAGCAATCCAATCAGAAATTAAATGTCGAGAATCCTCCTAACTTGAAAAGCAATTCAGGCAAGCTGGGCATAACAAAAGTGTTTTATACTTGTACTCAATACTCATACACCATTTATCAATTACAGGATTGTACATTATCTCACCAACCTTAAACCTCCAAGTTAGGATCACAATCCGACAACTGAAATAGTTCCTAGATAACTAAGGAAAATGGCCTTTTATCCTTCACAGACACACCATATTAATGTATGCAATGAAATGTTCACATTTCCTGATGCAGAAGAAGCCTGACTTAATGCGAAAGAAAAATATAAGACATATTGCAATCTCAGAAATGATGCATTCTTGACAATAGAGAAGACCGATGTTTCAGCATGCAAATAAGATCAAGAAAGTCCATAAACCTTCGTCTACTAGTTCCTTACCATCCAGCAAGGTCAGAAGCTGGAAGAGATAACATTGACAGCTATGGGGCCAATAGAGTAGATGGCTTGGTGCCAACTATACTACCTGGATCTTAAGCTTGAATATGCCTACGCTCCTAGACATAATATCTCATACATAATGCATCAGCTAACACATGAATTAAGGTCCACATCCAATTACACAAAATTACAAACTATACTCTGTATCGTGGTTTTTGCATCTCATGTAGTATGCAGTACAAATAGCTGAAATGTGATTCTGCAAAGCCATGTAATATCAAACATATGGGAAGAGCAAGTGAGTTTTTAGAATTCGCATGTCCTATCTGTGTCAACGTGTTTGTATCCATGAAAGCATGGTCATACGGTGCTTTAGTACAATTTCTTAAACACTGGAGGAAATTTTTAAGGAAAAAATATAAGAAATCGATGACACGATAAACACTAAAATCTGCATAGGCCACTGAGGTATTTGCACATCTTTAGACACTACTACACCAAATTTACAATACCAATTGACATTAATTAACTGCATCACCCACAATATTTAACTCTCACTAAAACTTAATATTCTATAGGTTCAAGTATTAAGCTATGTAATTAAGAGAAACTTTTTTATCTGGCTAAAAAGAAACTTTCCTTTGGCTATAGAATATGGTTTTAGATAGTATTTACATTCATAATTGGAAGCTATTCCTTGACAATTATGATGTATAAATCGGTAATTGAATATTTGATTAAAAAATAGATTTGGGACTCTTAAGTCTCTTAAAGTTAATATAAAATCCAAACTAAAAAAATCTAAGTCGGGTCAAAATATAACATCACGTGCGCAGTAACACAAGTCATAAGGCATCAAATTCTTAAACTAATATTTGAATCTAAGTTGCGTAAAAATATAACATCATGTGCATAATAACACAAGGCATAAGGCATCAAATTCATAAACTAATATTTGTTAAGGAAACGACTTGAAAATATGTAAATGCTCACATTTGATTCATTTAATATCCAAATACCAAAACATATTTGCTTATTTGTTTTCTCTTAGTATGATATTTGAATTGAATTTGAACGAATATGACCTAAGTTTTAACATTCTCAAATCCTATTTCAGACCAAAAAGGATCAATGATACAAAACAACCCAGTGACAGGCAATGCTCCCACCATACACATAAGCACCCGGTTGCTGATATAATGCCAGCCCTCCGAAATTGGTTTTTATTATTAAAGCAACTATGTCCAGCCAGTAGATAGAGGTACTCTATTGATCTTAAAAGATCAACTAGACGAATAGAGATAGAGCATGAACTGTCACGCAATTTAAGCAATCCAATCAGAAAATAAATGTCGAGAATCCTCCTAACTTGAAAAGCAATTCAGGCAAGCTGGGCATAACAAAAGTGTTTTATATTTGTACTCATGCACGATTTATCGATTACAGGATGTAGATTATCCCCACCAGCCTTAAACGTCCAACTTAGGATCACAATCCGACAACTGAAATAGTTCGAAGACAACTCAAAGAAATGGGCTTTTATACTTCACAGACGCGTCCATATTAATGTATGCAATAAAAATGCTCACATTTCCTGATACAGAAGAAGCCTGATTTAATGCGCAAGAAAAATATAAGCAATATTGCAAACTCAGAAATGATATTCTTAACAATAAAGAAGACCAGTGTTTCAGCATGCGAATAAGATCGAGAAAGTCCATAAAGCTTCGATCTCTAAGCAAATTAACATGCAAGAGCAATTTTTTTAGAAAAACTTTTTACAAGGGGAATCTGATTCAAATTAGTTTGAAGAAGCTCAAAATTCCCATTTGCTAAGTGCTAGAGAGGGTTCTTGAAACGAAACCTGAAGGGCTAGGGACTTGAGTAGGGCGGAGATCGGAGATTGATGAAGCAGATGAGCTCGTCTCTGGTCTCCCCCTCGTTCTGAGCCCTGGACGCGATGGAGACCGCGTCTACTAGCATCAGAGCTCGATCGCAGAGATCCGCAAGCGGCGACCACACCCACAGAGACGCGATCTGCGATCTCGCACGCCTCGGCGCTATCGCCGCCGCGATTAGGCGGGAGACGCCGACTGCCATGGCCGGAGATTAATTTTGGCGGCGATCGAGGATAGATTTTATTTTTTTGGCAAATTGGGCAGAATTTTTATCAGAACTAGTGAGGAGTGAGGAGGGCACGTGCGAGTTGTTGCACATCGAAATTTCTACTAGATTGCCTCAGATAGGTTATTTCTAATTGCTGATTCGGATTGAGTTGCAGGTTCTTTGGAGCATGGGCCCTGGGTGCTTGGGCTCAGAACATCATTTGGATGGGCTCGGATCCTTTGCATTGCTGTACCCTGATGGGCCTTGATTGCTCTCCTATCTTTTGATTAGAAAGCGGCGCACACCGGGGAAGTGATTGTTTATTAAAAGCACAGAATTCTGCTAATAAGTGGTAACACCGTGTATAGAGTCTGACACCTACCCGGCGCTGGAAATCTGGAAGGTCGGAAGGCGACGAGGTAAATACTACTTGTGTCATTAGATATGACGCCTTCGAGTTTCTGGTGATGCTTTTTGGCTGCCCCGACGATGTTTTTGCACCCCGATGATTCTACTCTTGATTTGAAAGACAAATTTGAAGAAAAACTTAAGAATTAGAGGGCTTAATAGTAATTTCATTGATTAGAGGGACTAATGTCAAATCAATTAAATTGGGGGACCTAATGGCAATTTAAATAATTTGAAGGAGTAATTTAAAATAAAAGATTTAATGGATTAATATAGAGAAAATCATTTTGGTTATTTGATGGCTTATTTCCACTTTGGTACTCCAAAGTTTTCTGCTTTTTCAATTTTGATGCCCTATATAAGTGCTCTTTTTTTATAAGAAATAGGATTTTGTTGGGAAAAAATTAAAGGAGAAACCCATTTAATAGTAAATCTCAATCAAAGTATCAGGCTAAGTTCTGTGCCAAATGAGGATAACCAACATGAATGGTTATGAAGAGTCTCTGATATCAGGCTAAGTTCCACAACCTAAAATTTGTTAACCATTTATAAATTTTAAATACATAACTCCAAGAAAATTCTGGATAGTTTATCTATAGAGATCCAGATATTCATATATTGTATTAGTCCCTCAAATATGCAATAATTCAATATTAGTCCCTTAAATATTTAAAATTTCTCATAAGTCCTTCAAATTCTAAAGGGTCTTGCAATTTGGCCCCTCAATAAAAAATTTGTCAACATTGTAATATCAAAATGCCAGGAAAGGACTTTGGGCATCAAAGTCAAAGAGATGTTAACTTCATAGTAACAGAGTGTCAAATGAAAACCTTAGAATATGAAAGTTTAAAAAAAAAAAGGTTTTAAATTTTAAGGTACCAAAATTCAAATAACTGGCTTTTAAAAGTGGAACCTTCCAAATCTTGCTTTCGTTCGTTATCTATCTGAACCATACTTTGTTGTTTAGTATTTTTTAATGAAGCCGAAGTTTCACTCCCGTTTACTTTGAAAACCATATAGTTCTTTATCTTCTCATACACCCAGAATACATAGTTTTTCTTTAAACCCAAACTGTACAATATAAAATGTACAGCTAGAAAAATTAGAGTGTGGCTCTACATTCTATAGTCAATGGCGGAGTCAAAACTTTTTCTCAGTGGTGACCCTATGTAATTTCTTGGTTCTATTGAATGTCTACATCGATAATTTTATACTTATTCGTAGGGCTAAATTACTAGACTAAAATAGTATTTTAACCTAAACATCACCTAACCAATAAGACCTAAAAAGTGATGCCACTAAAAATAACATCTATAAATTGACATAGTGGACCATTTAAACCTACTTCGGTCATCAGAATTTTGATTTGTACAAGAAAATTATAAATTTTTGCATATATACCCCTAACATCTCTCACACTTACAAATTTATCCTCAAAATTAAAATATTTGCATAGAAACCTAACTCTCTCTTTCATTTCAACCTCTATCTCTCCACTCCCCTCACTTTCCTCCTCCACTTCTCCCTTCATTTCCTCCACCTCCTCTCCACTTTTTTGAGTTAGTGTTTGAGGGGAGAGAGGAGAGAGAGGAAAGGAGAGGAGGAGAAGAGTGAGATGAGAGAATAGAGAGAGGTTAAGGAGAGGAACATGGGTGGAAGGAGGGAGAGGAGGAGGCGAAGGTGAGGATTTTGGGAAGGAGGAAAGAGGAGAGAGAGTATATAAGAAAGTAAAGAAGAGGATGAAGTAGATTGTGGCGAGAGAGGGGATGGAGGGTGGGTGGGAGTTTTGGGAAGGAAAAAATAGAGGGAGGAACTTTGGGAAGAAGGAAAGTGGAGAGGATGTGATAGATGGGAGAATAGGAGGATGAAGGAGATGATGGTTGGAGGGAGAGACTAGGGGGGCTAGGCAAGGGGAAGAGCGAAAGAGGATTTTTTTTGTAAATATTTTAAAATTTGGAGGGTAAATATGTAAGTATGAGAGATATAAGGGGTATATATGTAAAAATTTATACTTTTCGTGATCAAACCAAAACTCTAGTTACCATAGTAGGTGTAAAAAGTTAAGTATGTTAATTTATAAGTGTTATTATGGTCGGTGTCATTTTTTAAGCCTTATTGGTTGGTGGGTATCATTTTATAGGCTAAATTGGTATTTTAGCCTAAAATTATATATGTAGCTTCACCACTATGTAACTGGATCACTGCCTATAGTGTGTAACTATACACCATGTAGTGTATAGTTGTACATTCTATAATATTCAGGTATATACATTTTATACTATTAGGTATATACACCTTGTGGCTATACACGTAAAAAATCTATATTTTGGGTTTAGAGATAAATAAACTTATATTTTTGGCACCGACATGTAGACCTTTGTGGGTTTTTAATGTAAATGTGTGTCAAACAATGGGTTATAATAGAAAGAACCTTGCTATTTGGCACGCAAGATGGGCGCACAGCCCATCTCGCGTGTCACAAATAGGGGGGATAGGACCCACATCTGGCTATGGGTCCCACCCCCTTGTTTGTGGCACTCGAGATGAGCTGTGTGCCCATCTTGCGTGTCAAATAGCATTTTCGTAATAGAAACACGTATTATTTTTTGGAACATTGCTATTTGGCATGCAAGATGGGCGCGCAACCCATCTCGCGTGCCACAAATTGGGGGGTGAGACCCACATTTGGATGTGGATCCCACCCCCCTATTTGTGGCATGCGAGATGGGCTGCGAGACCATCTTAAGTCTTAAATGGTATTTTCGTATTTTTTACTCATGCTCTTGCAAAAAATAGCAAGGAAGGTCACTGTGTCGTGGGTCCCATCACTTAATATGAAATTCGTAATTCTGCAAATACATGAGGAGAGCTCTTTGGGGCATCGGGCACTTTGTTGATGGGGCCCACCAGGTGATGAAGCGCACAGCTCCGACGACAGCAAGCAGGTCTATAAACTATAACGCTTTTTTATAATGCTTATAGAAATATGATCGATCTTTGTCATCTTTCTCTTTCTCCGTGATATTTTGGAAGTTATGGGGATTATCT
This sequence comes from Asparagus officinalis, assembly GCF_001876935.1. Classification (NCBI taxonomy): domain Eukaryota; kingdom Viridiplantae; phylum Streptophyta; class Magnoliopsida; order Asparagales; family Asparagaceae; genus Asparagus; species Asparagus officinalis. Next base: position 115,751,590 of record NC_033798.1, on the reverse strand, counting down.
GATAATCATCCAAAGTTAAGTGGGTTTGTGATATTTAGCCTGAATTATATAAAGGTTAAATATTATAAAACCTCCTTTTAACTTTGGATGATTAGCAGAAAACATCCCTTGACCTTAAAAATATCAGAAAACCCCTTTAATTTAAGGGTGAAAACCGTCGTTAACTTTAATATTTTATCATGAAACCCCTCTAATTTTTTTGGGGGTGAGGTTAGAAAGGTTTATGATAAAATCTAAAAGTTAATAAAGGGTTTTTGCTAAAATTTAAAAGTTAAGGGGGGTTTTGTGATAATATTGATACTTAAGGGTGGTGTTTCTAATATTTTGGAAGTCAAGGGGGTTTTTTGATAATTGACCAAAGGTAAGGGGGTTTTCCGATATTTAGCCTTAAATAAACCCCCCACTAAAGTTTACACCTTACACCTTATTTTCTATAGGAGGGATGCTACAGGCACATCTCCGGCCACATCACCAGCCACACCCCCTCACCTGCTACAGTGCAGGGGCCCCATTTGAATTTTTTTTTAAAAATTTCAAGTGGGGCCCCCTACACTGTAGCAGGTGAGGGGTGTGGCTGGTGGTGTGGTCGGAGGTGTGTCTGTAGCATTTTTTTTTTCTATAGTGCTTTATATGATTTGGCCCCCAGAATAAAATATAAAAAAAATCACCTAACCTTCACGTGATATGTGTAAGTACCCCATAAGATCTTAAAGCGACAGTTGGATCCATTTGCTTCAATTTTCTGAAGTTAATTTGAATGCAAAATGCTACAGTGATAAACATAACAATTAGCTCTATATTATATACCATTATAAATATGGGAGAATCTTTTTTAAAAGTCCGGTATTAGTATGATTCTGAAAAATGTTAGTCCACAGAATTTGATTTTATTCTGATTGTCAAAACTTACTATCAAACAACAACTCCCAGAGAAGCAGAGAAAAATTGCAACCGTCATCGTTATAAACTTATGACACAATCTATTTTTTCGTACTATAGCATAACATGATTATAACAGGAATTATTTCATGTGCACTTACACGACAAATTCCATTAGTACGAGCCCTTAATCTAATCACGAGTAATAGGAAATAAGATACTGCAACTTGCAACTAATAACTCAGTTTCTTTTTTTTTCACATGGACTATAGATATAGCATCATCAATATCAAATTTATCTTCACGGGCAACGAAATCATAGTGATTAGTTTGTTAGGCGTCTCGGATTGCTGATGTTTCCATGGCATTCAAAATCACTTTCAATCCTGTTGTCAGTTTGATGCTTTCTGATCTCGGAGTACATTTCTTCGATCATTGGCTTCCACAGACGAACTCGAGCATTAATAAACCAGTTGGAAACCTAGAAGACAATCAAGGTAATTAATTTAATCACATACATTCCTCCAAATTAAAGAACTTAATCGCATACAGAAAAAGATCTCAATTAAGCAGTAAAAAGAACATATCAGGAGTTAAAATCATAATTAAAATGGGTATTTGCAGATACGCCCCCTGAATGCTAGTCATTTATTGCCCTTAAAAAAATTATTACCGCATGAACCCAAAATGTCTAAAGATAGTTTTTTTTTTTTTTGTTATCTGTATCAGTTGGTAGTGGCATATGTTCAACACCAACAAGAAAATTGGGGATATCACTGTAACGCGATAAAATATCATTGGATTTCTCTACAACACATTGGTGTCATGTGACCCGCATGAGAGGTACATGTAACAGGAATACAACTTCGCTTTTGGATCAAAGAGTCAAAGTGCAAATAAGTTATGGGTGTAAATTGCACATAACATCCCTCATCTATACCTCTAGTAGCACTTAACCCCCTCAATTAATTTGCTAGCACCAAACCCCGCTAGATTGTCCTTTAGAACAATAGATTGCTCATAACGCCCCTCTCCCTCATGAACTCATCTATAGACTATGAGACTATAACTTTAGTAGAGCTTAAGACTAATTACAGTGAGTGTATTTACAACCAACCCTAACGGAACAGATAATTACAGTTCAATAAAAATTACCTGGCTCCTTGTCAAACCACTTTGTAAAGCAAGCAGATGTTTGTCATTGTCCTTCGGATACCTGCAACAATTAAGGACTCATTAGTAAAAAATAATCAAGTACAACCCCTTGTTCTAAATTATTATTTTTATTTCGGGGAACATCAGAACTACAATTAGTAGCTTACGGATGCAAAAAGTTCTGAAACATCCACGCACGTAAAACTGAGACAGATCTTTCAGGCAATCCTCTTTGAGGTCTCCAACATTGCTGATCCTTCCTTCCCATTTGCAAAGTCCATTGTTTCTGAATGAAGGAATGCTCAAAGTATTTCTCTTTTCCTTTCGTGTATCCTCTGCTGCGTTCTTCATTTGATAAAAGAATATGGCTTTGAATTCTTTCCCTTAAGTTCTTGAATGTAGAGGATAGTGTGTGGAGAGCGAAGTGGGCTAGAATTTGAGGACTGCTCGAGTTAGATGCGTCATAGAATGTACTTATGACTTTCTGGATATTGTCCAAGTATTGCTTGTAACTGTGATCGACCTGGATCTTATGGAGAATGGCTTAGTATCATTTGAATGCAAAGTACAAATTTATGGAATGTCAAGTTGCTGTTTTCTGATGAAATTAACAAAGCTAATTGTCTAATTTAAGGATCATTTGATCTTTTAGGTTTTGCAGGTAAATATGATATGCTATGCAGATAGATACGAGCCATTATTATAATGAATACATTAAAAAAATTTAAATTTCTTTTTCATTTATTTAGTCGTGAAATGATTCTTCTTTATGAGCGACATAACATGAAACCTCTAATCCAACTGGCAAAATCATATAACACTTAACTCAGCTATTATGCCAATAAACAAAGTAGTTTAGAACAATTCTCATGATGACAAAATTATTGTCAACAATTAAACATATGATAGAGATGAAGATTCAGAAATTAGAATCATGCCAGGTACCAATACTTGTAATTGAAGCACTTATTCTGATATGTGTTTGATACATAATGCTGGATACTCAATACCTCGACACGGTAGTCGTGTATCTGAGATGTATTCATGACTAAGCCCTAAAATATTTATGTTTGTGAGTTTGTTATTCACAGCTTTATATTTGTCAATTAACCCTCCAATTTATGTCTAACAAAATGAGTGGGATTACTGTGCTTAACTATTTGCAATATTACGCGTAAGCCACGGGACATACCTAAAACATGTAATATCATGCAATACAACGCACATTTTATTAAAAAAATAAATAAAACACACGTACCATTTGAAGCATAGCTACCAGCTTGTTCTTCTCTGCCTTATTCTCTTCTATCACAAACTGTTCCATATCTTCCCGAGACTTCATTTCTCCTGAAGAATTCCACTCATCAGAACCTACATCGAATAAACCTTTAGCTTTTGAGCAACTTGATGAGAAAGAAATTCTAGCCTCACCCTCGATCCCACTAAATGAATCATCTATCTCTTCAAAATTTCCCACTGCATAGTTAACGACTTCACCCAGTATTTCTTGGGCCAAATCAATGTATCTTGATCCTGAAAGAACGTGAGAAAAATGAATAGAACTCAAAGGACCACAATATAGAGAAAGCTCCTCACTTTCCTTAGGTGTAGCTTGAGTTACAACTGAACTACTTTTTTCTGACGATCCAAGACTCAGGGAAAGTTCATTTCTTGGCAATGTGCTTCCATTTACATGATAAGATGGATGAACTGTGCTCATAATTTTCATAAATTCATTCTGAATTGGCCCATTTCGTATCTCATAATCGCTATTGAACAAATTAGAACTGTCGAGAGATCTCATATTCATAGGTAAAAAGTTACTGAGAGAACCCATGTTGGCATTTTCGTTATAAGCTTCGAAAGAGCTTCCATTGGGCATACCACAGTAATTTGGTACATAAAGATTGTTCAGAAATTCTTCTTGTACATTTGAAGGCAAAGGGTTTCTTGCAAATATCCGCTCATTGGTGTTATGATCAATTATACTAGGCTGTATCAATGAGGATGAAAATATATGCGATGAAGCTGCGTTGAAGATTGTGTGACTTTGATCGGTTTGTAATGACGCACTGAATATATCATTCTCCATTGCAAAGAGTTGCTGAAATTTCAGTAACCTTGTATGACTTGAGAAGAAAGTATCGATAGTTTTAGTAGTCAGATAGATGGCTTTGAGTACTAAAACTCGAGACGTTCATTACGTGGCAGACTCCTGAAAAAATGGCAAAAGAAATCAAGATTAAGCCGAAAGTAACTAAAAGTAGTGACAAGTATAAATAGTTAAAACAAAATGATGTATCAGACGCCAATCAACCATTATGAATAAAACCTTACAAATGAAGAAAGATTGATATGAAAGCCTCTGGTTAATTTCTACTTGCCAATTTTAAAGTTAATAGGCTATATATTGCAACAAATTAGACATCATATTTCTGGTTAGTTTAGATACTAGAACTGTACATGTAGAATTATTTACAAATTTTGAAGTAGGAATACTTGAATAATTCATTTCTGGGTTTGCTAATAATGATCTCAGAAAAGTTGTGATCGAAACAGAAATATAAGACGAACAGATGTGCACTGAATGATTTGAAAAGAAAATACTGACAATTAGAAGAGTATAACCTGATGAAAAAGAAGAAAGAATCCACATCAAGAGCATAGTTATTAGTTATGAGGCAACTATACCAATAACTGCATAAACTCGGAAGTGAGAGAACATTTCTACACAAGAAAGTTAAGATGAAAAACGCTAGAAAGTAAATAGATATCATAAAGCTTAACCTAGCCAAGGATGCAGAATTCAGTTGAAGCAGGGAAAGGAAATTTAATTCAAGTAAGTAAAACCATATACTCAAGGGAAAAAAAATCATAGTGAATTGAAAATACCATAATGAGCATAGCTATATATATAGAAACCTACCTCCTTTCTTGGAAAACCTCATCAGCAGCCAATTGAATTGAAATAAACAACTCCTCTCTTGCATCCTGAATACACATATAAACCACTTAACGAGAACTTTTCCTTCAATCAAGAAGAAAATAGAGCGCATTCATATTACAACTCACAGACTAAAGAGCCACAATAATGAATTAAACTATTCCAAACCAAAAGGACATCTGTGGACATTACAACTTACGAGACATAAATTCCAGAGCCAAATGAGTAAGGTACTATAGTTTTGTACCACACTGATCATGGAATTGGGTTTTCGCACCACACATATCAAAGGGAAATGGGGTCCAAAGGTGAAGAGGAATCACGCATTTCTCCTCACTTTGAAAGCATAAGGCCAATGATTACAGTATTCACTATTCACCAAATTGGGTTTCTCGATTGATCAAAAGAAAAGCATGACATTGACAGGTCGTAGTAAAAAAAAAAAGCAGGTAATTAGTTTTGATCTAATCATTGATAGGCTTTATAAAATTCTATAAATAAAAAATAATGCTACCTCTACTCTGCTATAGTTTTTATACTACATTAATAGTACAAAACACAATCACAGAGTCATTACTTATAATAATCAGCCTTTGTTGTTACTCGCAACAGGAGATCTGTCTTTATTTGTACAAGATGGTTGAGTCTTATAACACAAAAGTAGTATAAAAATTGAAGTACAGTTAGTACAATTTAGGGTTTTCGTTGTATTAGACCCTACATCTTTGTTAATTCTATGTTTGATCCTGAAGTCTTCATGTTTTCTAAATTAGACCTCCGAACCCGTTAGTTTTAAATACGGCCCTCAAATAGATCTGCTAAGCTTCTGAAATAAGACCCCATTTTGAACATTAGAAAAAATATGAAGATTTGAGAGTCTAATATAGAATTATCAAAGATTTGGGAGCCTAATGTAACAAAAACTACTCTAAAATTAAAATGTTAATGCACACTGGCCGCAGTAGAATGATGGCTTTCTCTTCCTCAATAATTGATTCCTTGCATATTTTAATATTTGATTAAAACCCCATGTCAAACTCTAAGGGGCTGTTTGGTTGGTTTTCCTGATTATAGGAAACTCATTTGTAAATATAGATATTGTTTTTAATGTGTTTTTAAAAGTTTCTTAAAATTTGTTTGGTTCGTCACAAAATAAGGTTGGAAATAAATTTCCTCACATATCCATTGTTTGTTTCACAACTAAAAAAAAGTAAACTAAGAATAGGAAACCTCACTTATCTTTACTATAATAGCAAAAATAATAATTATTTAATACTTTTTCATCCCAATTCCGAACTCAAAGCTCGGGAAATGGTCATTTCTTGTTTTCTTAGTTGGCATGTGATTTCTCCAAAAAAAATCCTTAAATCTTGTGTTGAACCAAACTAAGGAATAGAAGATCTATTTAGACTTAGATCTCTCGCTGTCATCCTATCAGCGATGGAAACCTATTTCTCTTCATCATTTTTGCCAAACAAACAGCTCCTAAAAAAAAAAAAAAATTATGCAATACCCAAGAACTATAAAACAAAAGAGCTCAAGGCTGAACCAAAACAGGCATTGGAAAGGAAAAGGTCAAGAGGCTTTAGGCAGAGAGAGAGGTACAAGGCCCATCACCCAAAAGCATGCATCAGAAGAAAAGGAAAGAGAACCAGAGACAGAAGCTGAGGCCTTTGAAGGCTTTATTATCTCCTCTTCCTCCATCTCTTGCTGCTCTCTTGGCAATGATGGCATCAACTAAAATGACTGAAGCCTCTGAGCTTTTGCAGAGTACTCGTAATTTTAAAAGCCTACCCTTTTTAATCTCAAAGGAGAAAAAGCTTACACTTGGGAGAGTAAAAGGGGAAGTTGTCTACTTTTATGCAACTGTACAGAAATAATGCAATTTTTGGAAGAATAGGAGCAAAAGAAGGAGACAGGGTGAGATCAGCAAAATCTATTGGGGAGATACTGACTCACTGGATGACCTCAGCTGAGGTGTGGTGTTTGGTGCTTATATGGGATTTAGGGATGGGGGATGGGGGCCAAAAAAACCATAGAGGAGGTTCAATAGAAAATTATAAGATATATACAATCGAAACATTACATCAATGTGATCGTCAATAGTATATACACGCATATTAGAATATTGTATTCGTGTAATCATCAACATTAAAAGTTATATCAACGCATAGTTGCGTGTTACATAGTTTCGGTGTATATGATTTTTTTTTCCCGTCTTCCTCCATGAATGATGATGTTAGAACTTGGAATTGCTCTTTGAATTATGAGAGTCTAAGCATATAGTATCTATATATCACTTTATGCTTTTCTTTTAGCCTCTACATTAATTTTCCCTAAATTACTTCGTGTTTTATCTTCTTTGTCATTTTTTTCTCAGCTTTTTTAGTCATTCTATTGCGGACGCAAACAGGTCAGACACAAAGCAAATGTAAGTATCATTATATCTATATTTGTTGTTCTCAATGCACGCAACAAGATAATATACGACTGAAGAATATGCAAGACTGGTAAAATAATTTTGGGGCTTATGTATAACGCACATTTTTACATCTTTCAAATTCAAAAAAAATATAAAAATAAAGCTATAAGCTTATAATATTAAAAAAAATTCAATCTTCCAAGTTTTGAATGTGAGAGATTTACTTTACGTTCATCTTTTGTTTGATTTCAAACAGTAGAAAAATATTCGTCTAAAACACGCAGGGTTTGGTATGCGTTTAAAAGACACAAGAAAACCCATAACGTGGGGAGGTAAAAGAGAACACTTTTGGTATCAGTGATTTGAGTTCAGCTTGAAGGATAAATGAATGGATTATGGAGATAGTACTGTGCGAGGACTGCGCATTATTAATAATGTGGAGAGTGAAGTTATAATAAGAGTCCTTGGGAAAGAAACATTAAAGCTTTGCCTGAATTTTTCAGATAGTCAACATTTGCTTGGTCTTTAGCACATGATCTTTACCTACAAAATATAGATACTTTCAATGCCTCTCAGCTTTCTACCTGTCTCAGCTTGAAGCAGGTTGGCAGATTTATTTTTATTTTATATTTTCTTTTCATTTTTTCCTTCTACGTCTGTTTTGGTTTTGAAGTTGGTGTGCACGTAAGAAAATAAATTCAGTATAAAGAAAAGGTCTAACCTCTATTCTGACATAAAACCCTGTGGGCAATAGATGCATATGCAGCGTAGCCAGCATATCTACAATGCTTAGCCATTTGTTACCAATACTTGTTCGGAGACTGACGAATTGATTGTAGAATGGAGTTCCTAAGGTACCCATTTGATTTCACATACAATTTTTAGGACATTTTATGGTATATGATCTCAAAAATGGTATGCCCTTAAAACAAAGAGTATTGGAGGAAAATACATGTGACGACATACTTTCAAAATTGGCTTTGTATGCTATTATGAATCAGGGGCTCCATTGCTACGAATCTACTTCTCCGAACAATAAAACATATTGGTAACTTTTACAGCCTGCAACCACATATGAAAGGCAATTTCTCGAACTCTCTTTCTCCTAAGAATGCACGATCTTTCAGTAATCTGAAATAAATAAATTTGAGGTTCGAAAACTTGCTACAAGCCTACAACGGATAGCCACCACAGAAAAGAGAAGGGGAGAGCAAGAGAAAATTTTATGATGCTAACTAATAACCCAACAAATAAAGAGATTACCATGGCAATGAAACCACAAACTGGAAATGAAAAATAATGTCACGTTTAGCTTGGACCATGAAAACAGTATCGCCATGTTTCATATAGCAACAAGCATTTGACATACTATAAATAAATTGAAGAGAGAGAAAACCCTGCACTTGAATTCTCACACTTGTATCAGATATAACACAAGCACCGTGGATTTTGCATTCAGAAGATATAAAAGTTCAGAAGAAGCATGTACAGTATCAAGATTTGAAATTTGGCAGGGCAAACATGTTTTCCTAGTACAAATCCTGATTGTTTGAGCACTCAGAAAGGGCAACAAAGTTCACTCCATGGATTTTGAGACTTGAAAAATACAACATACGTAACTTGAGAGAAAAATAAAAGAAAAAGAAAAAAGAAAAAACTCAAGATTCTTCATCGCTATCATTGCCAAATACTGATGGGACCTTTAAGGGTAACTTTTGCTTCTTGACTGTGCTGGGTGAGCTCTGAGTAAAAGAAAATGTTAAAGCAATGTCAGAAAAATTATCAAATATCCAGGAAATGTCATTTGATAAAACTCTAAATAGTAATGTGTTTTCACTAATAAAAAAATAAGGAGATTCCGATTCTAGAAGTAGTTTCAACCTTGGTCAGAATATAATTCCAATTGCTACAAATCCAAATTTTAGAAGCAACTAAAGACTCAATATTCATTTACAACATAACTTGACAGTGGAGCCAGCAGCGAACTCGCTGAAGAGAGGGGCCCAAAGTAAATTTAAGAAAAATGGTTAAGAAAGCATTGCAAATTTTTTTTCACTTCATCATAGATTGAAGGAAATAAAGTAGTAAATACCTAAATCTTGGTTTGTGGGCAATATTAACATTTGAGGCACCACAGTCAGTATCAAATATTGAGCAAAGAGATGGAAATAATCACTTTAAATAATTACTTTCTTCAAAGGAAATTAAGCAGCATATATCTAAAGAGTGAAAAAAACAACATTGTATTTATCGGTGATACTAACCTTGGAGGCACCAAGCCTAGAGAACCCAAATTTTAGTGTTTGTCGCTGGTCTTGGTCTACAAGTGCAGTACCACTTGATGTTTTACCAGAATCATTAGGGGCCGCAGATTGTTCTTGCTGCTCTTGCTGCTTCTTTTGTTTGTGAGCATCCGCCCTAAAATATTTTATGAAGCAAGAAAGGTGGGAAAAATCAGAATCTACTGATATATGAATGCCAACAGAAAAGTCATCATGAGGAAATATCCAAGTTTTTTCCTTTTTTTTAAGTAAAGAAGAATACATCTGAGCAAATTTTGCCATTTCCTTTTCTTGCCGTAATTGTTCCCTTTTCTGCCTGTCATCCCGACTGCTGCTGCCATGCATTTCTCTCATCTCTTTAAACCGCTGAGTAAATACCGAACAAATGCAAGCGATAAGTCGGGTATAACAATTACTTCGAAATAAGGCTTCAACCTCAAGTGTAGAATTAATTAATGTATGCACTACCTTTCTGTGATTGTGATCATATGAGCTCAAGTGTCCTTCGAACTCTATCGCCAATTTATACTGCTTGTTGCAGAGACTACAGTAGAATACCTTCTTTATCTCCTTAACCTCATTTTGGATTTTCTGCTCGCGTTCTGCTACAACCTGGATTGTCATCATTTGCACGAAGCAGGCAATAGAAGCCACCAGATAATAAAAAGTGCAAGAAAAGCTCAAGACCCTCAAGTTGATACTCCATTATGGCAATAGAAGCCACCAGATAATAAAAAGTGCAAGAAAAGCTCAAGACCCTCAAGTTGATACTCCATTATGATTTACCATTCCCGTCACAAATAAAAAGTGCAAGAAAAGCTCAAGACCCTCAAGTTGATACTCCATTATGATTTACCATTCCCGTCACAAAATGAGCATAAATGCTATATGCTGGCTACTAGTGGTGTAGGTTTGAACAAGAGTCAAACATCAACCTCAGAGTATCTAATCTTATAATGAACATTAAACTATAAGCTCTAAAAAACATACCTCGCGCTTCTTTGCAAGTTCCTCTGTTTCTTCTAGTTCAATATCAAGTTTCTTCCGTTGTACATTTTCTTCAGCTGTAAAAAAGTCATCTTGCTCT
>NC_033798.1:115733397-115740811 GCF_001876935.1 Asparagus officinalis | reverse complement strand
CCCTAATACCGGCCTTTATTGGCTCCACAATGCCTGCATATTCCAAAATGAATATTAAACAGAAATGTATCTGGATTAATATTGGAGCATTCAAATTAGTGGAAGTGCAGACATGTGATAATGCTCTTTGTTAGGCTCAACCACATTAGATTCTCTCTCAGTAATATTATTTGCTATAAGAAGTGCAAATTAACAATTTTTTAGCAATCAAATAGCACAGTAGCTTTCGTCTATTGGTAACTTTAAGATCATGTTGCAAGTTTCAGGACCTGCTGAGATGAGGTATGCTTTCTAACTAAACACTCGAGTTATAGGTTAGCAGATTAATGTTGCCTGTTGAAATGCTATTGTCCATTACATTAGCTTCAGAAATTATTCATTAAATTATTTGTATTTATTAGTTGAGCACAATGAGTAGTCATTTAGTATTATTTCATTTATTTCAAAGAGTCCTCTATAATAATCTATCATTTCCATTTCGCATGAACTTATAAACAAATTTTCTAGATAGATCTACACTCAGTTGAAATGCTATTGCCCATTTCATAAGCTTCAGAAATTATTCATTAAATTATTTATATTTGTTAGTTGAATACAATGAGTAGTCATTCAGTATTGTTTCATTTACTTCATATAGTTCTCTATAATAATCTGTCATTTCCATTTTGCGTGAACTTATTCACAAATTTTCTAGATAGGTCTACACTTGTTCCCCTCTTTCTTTTTCTCTGTTTTCTTATTTTGCGGATTTTCCTTTATTTACTTTGATTTTTCTCTTTCATTTCTTCTGTGGTTTCCAGATCCTGCATGCAACCAATACAAGGTGCAAATGTCATATGAGTCAGTGTGTTACATGCTTTCAAGTGCCAAATTCTAGAGATCATTCTTGCTGCATTGCAATTCTTTGCTCTTCATCTACAAGCAGCACTGCTTTATCATATACCCTCTGAATTTACTTGGACTGACTTGAATTATCAAATGACAGGTTGACACCATCAACATGATAGCTCCAGATGCGTAGGACTCTCAGTCATACCTGCAACATTATGAGTTTTGTACAGATTTTGATTGATCAAGGTATTGGAGCCTAATTATTACTACTCGAAAGAATGAGAACAATCCCTCACCACAAAAGAAAAACATAAAAACTAAAAATAAACCATCTATTGCCTGGGCAGATCCCTTTTATATCCACAAATCCAATATAAAAACGATACGCGATTACATGTGACTCCATAAACAAATATCAGAAGATTATAGCAACACGTTGTAACAGTGAAATATAAGATCGTTGATTCGTCAGCATTCAGACACATGATATACACATGCAAGTAAATTTTTGGACAAAATAACCAAATCCCCCTTAAACTGTTGGTCAACACTCAACTTCCCCCCTAAATATCAGTTTGCCTATTTTACCTCTTAAAAACTGTGTATAGGCTGAATGTGGTCATTTTCTTAGTCCCGGGTCAAATGATGCGGCAGTTAGGTAAATTGATACTTTAGGAGGGAAGTTGAAACTCACCAATACTTTAAGGGGGTAGTTGGTCATTTGTCCCAAAATTTTTTATAGGAATTCCGACCCATGTTGTGTTCAGAGCAGTTGCTCAAAGCAGATTTGACCCAATTATGGAACCCAATATATACGTTACGGGTCCTGCACTTAGCTTGCATTCCATGCCATATTTAAAATGGATCAACACTTCAAAAAGTTTCATATTAGAAAAAACCATATAACAGCAAGATGAACATCAAGAAAATTAATTCTTTTATATGAAAAAGGAACTCAAAAAAATTAAGCAATGGAGAAGTTCACTAGAAGGCGCATAATATAATATGCAAAATCCCCAACAAACAACAGAAGTAAAAAAAGATGAAGCTTCAGTCGAATCAGTCCCCTGCCAAATAACGAGAAAAAAAAGGAAGAAATTTTACTCTCCTAGACTATAGATCAGAGGCTACTGGAAGTTTCTGTCTCATGGATGAACAGATGTTGGCAGAAAAAAACTGATAAAAATGTTTCATATAGAACAGAGATAAACTGAGGTTACAATGTTATATCATAACAAGCAGGTAACTCAGCACTGCTACAAGCCAACAGATTAACAGGCTCATGGCCTACCACCACCCCAGATAAATAATATCCTAGGACCAAGAATGCAAATGCTTCATGGAGGCAGTCATATAAATGTAAAGGCATGAAAAAAGAACTGCTTAAACAAAAGTACCTTGCTCATCCTTGCCAAGGCCCTTGCCTTTCCAACCCATTTTCTGAAGAAGCCTATACCCTATGTTGGTGGACGTGAGTTGAGTATCCAAAGATGCTTGCTCCAGGTTATCTGTATCCAGATTTTCTGTGGGCTTGTGATTTATTGGTAGGCGGAAATCTTCCCCCCAGTCCTCAGTAACTGAATTAGAATAATCCTGTAATACCAAAAGAAAACAGGGATAATATTTAAGCGTTCTCACATGTCCGTTCTCTTGCAAACGCAAAGAGGAAACATATATTAATTTCATGAAGCAGTTTGTTGATACACAGAACAAAAAAAGTACACTGACAGCTATAGATAAAACGTATAATGAATTAAAAAAGTAAGCTTTTAAAGAAAAACACCTGCAATCAGAAATGTTAATTCTCTGGAAACCAGTGAGAGAAGTTCAAATATTTACTCTGAAGTCAATGGCAGTTCCTATCTCAAGTTTCTTAAATTACAAGACCAGTGCACAGAGTAATCACCTCTCTAGCATCTCTTGGGTGGCCATCCGGGACAGTTGTTTCCAGTCTACGACCATAACCTCTGCCTTCCATTTAGAATTGCTTAAATAAAGTGTTTAGTATAACCTCAGCGGACTTACAGCCCCAACATCCTAACATAAAGATAAAAAAGGCAATCAGTAATGAACAAGTATGTCAAGGCAACACCAAGAATGCAAACATACTGAGATTTATAGATGGAAAAGTAAGAATGGGACTGATAAAACAAAATTTAAACTACTCATTAACTGTTGGTGCAAAACATGAAAACAAATTGTATATAAACTTCATTTTTAAAACATTACTGCAATTGTAGATAAAACTCCTAGGTGTCATAACATTACTCAAATCAAAGAAAATTATCTGCAGTAAAATTGAATTGGAAGGAAATTTCATTTAACTCTATTGATGTCTTTATTCCATCAGATTGGTTGATTCACCACATTTTCATCTACAAAGTGGACTTATTTCATTTCTTAAACTACGGAATGATATGAAATCTTCTGCAAGCAAAATCACACACAGAAGGGTGGACAAATTAAGCAGAATTGGAACAAACAAACAAAATTAGTGCACAGTTGAGAAAAGAGATGAAGAGATAATTTACTTTGAACCAGAATTCTCCCCAGAAGGAATTAATGACGATTCATTTCAACTGATTACAAGACCAAAGATTTATTTCCTTTCGGTGACGACTAGATGACTCCTAATAAGAAATCCTTAAGACACAATAGCTAAGAGTTACCTAGACGTGACTAGTTTTAGCTAAATTCATTCAATCATCCATCATAACAGGAAGATCACGGATGATAATACTTCTAAAACTAAAACATGATGCTTAAAAAGGAGAAAAGACTCCATAGTTTTATGTGACTTTCGAACATCCATTAAACTAAGGGCAAAGTTTACAATATTTTATATCATTTTAGGTGGGTTGGAATATATAGAGCGATTAAGGGGCAACAATGTCCAAAATTTAATGATCGTGGTTGAAATTAAAATGTTCAGATCCATGAATTGCAATATACTAATGACAGGATAAGCAATAATATTCATAGTAAGTCAGAATTTACTTAACTTAAGGTCAATACGAGGCAAAAGCTAATATGACTGGGGCATCTACAAAGTAACCAAATAATGATAGAATTATAGTTGAGGACAATAGGTAACGAGAAGCGTAAATGATTATTGGTTATCATGTAGCACATCCAAAAGTCTTACATTCTTCCAGTTAGAAGTAAAATTCCATTATCCAATACTAACAATTGAAAACTGGTTCCTTTGTCAATGTTGTGTAGAATTTATTTCTTTTTCCCAATTATTTTCCCTCTTTCAATTTTCATCAGAACAAGACACGTCCCAAATCATCATTTGAAGTTTTATCTTTGTTCATCCTCTCTACATTCAAATCAATCAATTGCCTCAACAATGACTCACCAAAATCACAAGATAGCTACAAGATATGAAACCTAAGTGACAACTGAGATACTCGACCCAAAATACTCCACGAAGCGCAACACGATTCCACTACTAACTAGTGATTAAATTGAAACAAACAAACAATAAAATGCTTAATTTAGACGCAATGGGATCAATAATAGAAGAGATAGCGACAATTGATAACAAAATTAAGACAGGAAAGAGAACCTGGCACGCAAAAGAACGGAGGAGGAAACCCTAGGGTTTCGATCTGTCGATTTATGGAGAGAGAAAGAGAGCTAGGGTTTACGACCTGTGGGATTAGAGCGACGAGACCAAGAGCCGACACGCGAGATTGACCCGTCACGACTTAGGCTTGGGTAAATTAGCACCCGGTCCCTGACTTCCCTGATGATTAGCTATAGGGCCGATGCTTGTTCCATGGGCTGGGCTTGAGTTGTTATCCTCTTTTACTTGGGCCTCACGTCGGCCCAAATTGTGCTTCTCTTCGTTTCAGAGTAAGTCCTTGCGCAAAGTAGATAGATACACAAATGACTCTGCACTTAGGGGGTGTTTGGAAATCTGAAAGTGAATTTAAAATATGTAAGTTTTTTTTTGTAAATAACTTTTTACATTCATGTCAGCACGCAAGTGAAATACAGTGTTTGTTTGAAAAATTAAATTATCATCGAAAGTGCAATGTGAAGATAATGTGACAAAATAAGATTAATTAGAGAGTATAATTAAAATCATTTAATTAAATTAGTTACATTTTTATCACTTTCATATGACTTCACCATTTTTTTAAGGGAAGTCAAAATTACATTAAATCATATGTGGTAATTTTCTTGCATCTTACTTTCATAACCACTTACATGAAAACAAACACCTTAATTGTTAAATGAAAGTAACTTTTTCATTTTCATCTTTCAGTTGCCTGCAAACAAACACTCCCTTAATTCGACACGTTAAATGCACAGACTCAAAAAGATGATGGGCGACGCCTATAATTTTGACACGTTAACTGCACCGATGCCGCACCTAATTCATCACAAGATCATCTTTCATACAGGTTCACTCCTTTTCCCCTCAAATATAGGCTAGTTCTCCTTTTAAAAGAAGGCTGTTTAAGTGCTTTATTCACCTTCAGTAGTTTTTACTTCTTTTCTAAGATGGATCGACAAGATGATCAAAATTTCAAAATATTACTTTTTCGGACAAGACAATTAATTTAATGTTCAGCAAGGGAATAAAAAAAATTTAATTTCTACTCCCACTTGTTTTTACCCATGAATTTTTTACTCCAACTGAATTTTTTTTTAACTTTCGGGACGAGAAGTACAAAGAAATTGACTGGAGAGTCTATTATGGAGCTACAATTCACTAATTAAATATTCTCACTCAGCGGGCTCCTGAATGATACTACTCCCTGAATGATACTAATTATTTTAAGGAAAAATTGCTTCTAGCCCCCAATTTCATTACAAGTGTTTCACCCCCTTCCAAGACTTTTTCAACGCTCCCAAAACCCCCAAAAATAAAGTGATAATTCTTTGAGCCCCCAAAACACAAAACCCAAGTGATTAAAATATGTGAAGACCATAATATCATTTCTCTTCCTCAAACTCCCCTTCCTCAGGAACCCCTTGTTCAAGTACGGCATCAACACAATGCAACAAATACCTCGCCGGTGGAACAGAGACGATCCTTTCCCGTTGGAAACACTTCCATCCGCAGTGATCAATGAAAGAAACGAGGAATTGTTGGTAGGGAAAATTGTAAAGAGAAGAATAAAGAAAATTAAACTTTATTTCTTTGATTCCGATTACAATTCGATTACAAAAGAGAGGAGAACGAATTTGGTTTTCCCCTTTGTTTAAAACTGGGTTCTTCTTGGTGGCGATGGAGTGCCTCCCTCGAATGCTCGCGTCGAGTTTGCTCTCCGTTGACGATCCGCACGTCTTGATTCACTGGAACGATGTCTTCTCCTCACGATTTTGAACGAGTTTTAACTCTATGAAAGAGTTGATTTGAACCGAAAATCGGTTAATAAGCCAAGGCTGAAAAAGCACTTGTTGCAGATCTCCCAAGCTCTAGAAAATGCTCCAAGGATCTCCTCTGCTGCCCAGTTCTCAGATCCGAAAATGCCTAGCCTCTTACAGTTCTTGGAACTAGAAAATCTCCAACCGAAAGGGACCCCTAACTCAGTTGAGTTTACCCTATTTATAGGGAATTAAGGGGCATAACCGCCCCCTTAATTCTCTCCATAATGGGGTGTAACCGCCCCCAAATCGTGGGAAACGATTTTAGAACCGTCAGCTCATGTTGAATGAGTCAAACGCCCACGTTGGCGTTCAGGATCCTAACTTCGCCTCTTAGAATTGAGACGCGGAGTTGGGTACCCGCAGGGCGTAGAAAAACGCGAGGGTCGACCTTGGCGTTTTTGCTGTTGTGACGCGGGGTTCGACCCTGGCGTTTTGATGTTGTAACGCAGGTTTCGACCTTGGCGTTTTTGATGTTGTAACGCGGGGTTCGACCCTGGCGTTTTGATGTTGTAACGCGGGTTTCGACCTTGGCGTTTTATGTTGTAACGCGGGGTTCGACCATGGACGCGGGTTTCGACCTTGGCGTTTTACTGTTGATACACGGGGAGGACCTCCGCGTCTTGCCTTTGTCATAGCGTTGCAAAGATCATTGTCTTGTAATCTTCGTCTTGGCTCCTTAAGAATATGAGAGTCGTCAGATTGTAACTCCCGATGTTGATTGTGAAGGCCGTTGATTAGAGCTTTCATCAGTTGTCGTGAAGATCGTCAGATTGTAACCTTCAGCGATCTACGTGAAAGTCTTCAAATTGTAGCCTTCTGGAAGTCGTCAGATTGTAACTTCCATCATCGGTGTTTGATGGGGGATAAGCTATCTATTGTGAGTCAGATTTTAACTTCCATCATCGGTGTTTGATGGGGGATAAGCTATCTATTGTGATTTTTAGACAGCCTACAGAACCCCCTCCAAAGTTTTCGAAAGTTCGCGGTTGACTGGGACGAATTTTCGGAATACTTTGGATCTCAACTCTGATCTTGGAGCTGTTGATTCCTTGTCACAAAGGAGTTGTTCTCTGCACTCGCTTCGAAAGCAGCTTGGTTGAACGGATTTTCCATGCAGGACCTGTGTGAAGGTATGTGCCATAATCCTACTTCTGGAATGTGGGGGTGAACCCTACATTTTGAACTTGAGATGCGA
>NC_033798.1:115717349-115732235 GCF_001876935.1 Asparagus officinalis | reverse complement strand
GAGGTGTGATGTTAACTTGACAGGAATTTGTGGACCTATCGCTCTATTGAAGAGAGTCGATAAGTGGATTGTGTCAGAGGTGTGATGTTAACGTGACAGGAGGATGTTGCGATTGGAGCAACTTTGTGGACTTATCATCCTTTTGACGAGGATTGATAAGTGGATTGTCAGAGGTTTGATGTTAACGTGATAGAGGATGTTGCGATTGGAGCAACTTTGTAGACTTATCATCCTATTGACGAGGATTGATAATTGGATTGTCAGAGGTTTGATGTTAACGTGATAGAGGATGTTGCGATTGGAGCAACTTTGTAGACTTATCATCCTATTGACGAGGATTGATAAGTGGATTATCAGAGGTTTGATGTTAACGTGATAGGAGGATGTTGCGATTAGAGCAACTTTGGGGACTTATCATCCTATTGAAGAGGATTGATAAGTGGATTGTCAGAGGTTGTGTTGCGATTGGAGCAACTTTGTGGACTTATCATCCTATTGATGAGGATTGATAAGTGGATTTTGTCAGAGGTTTGATGTTAACGTGACAGGAGGATGTTGCGATTAGAGCAACTTTGGGGACTTATCATCCTATTGAAGATGATTGATAAGTGGATTTGTCAGAGTTTGGTTTTTAACGTGACGAGAGTTTGTGTTGCTATCGCTCTATTGAAGAGAGTCGATAAGTTGATTTGGTCGTCAGAGGTGTGATGTTAACTTGACTGGTTCGTGGACCTATCGCTCTATTGAAGAGAGTCGATAAGTTTGTCTGATCGTTACAGAGGTATAATGTTAACGTGACAGGATGATGTTGCGATTGGAGCAACTTTGTGGACTTATCATCCTATTGACGAGGATTGATAAGTGGATTGTCAGAGGTATAATGTTAACGTGACAGGATGATGTTGCGATTGGAGCAACTTCGGGGACTTATCATCCTATTGACGAGGATTGATAAGTGAATTGTCAGAGGTTTGATGTTAACGTGACAGGATTCGTGTACTTATGACTTGCACAAGGTTTTGGGAATTAGCGTCTCGCTGGGGAGACTTGCTAGGTGAGTTTATCATCAGAAGCGATGAGTTTTGATGCTCGTGATTTGAATAAGATTTTGAAGACTTAGTGTCTTGCTGGGGAAGATTGCGATTTGAGCAATTTTGAGGACTTATAATCCTATTGTCAAGGATTGATAAGTTGATTGTTGTCAGAGGTATATTGTTAACATGACAAATTAGGAGTGATGCAGGCTGCATTCATACCCTGTGGGGGTGATGATCGTCCGAAGTATAATGTTAACTTGACGATGTGAAATGTTCGTTACTCTTAATCCAATGGATTCCAAGTAACCAACCCCCAGTCTTGATTAAGACTTAGCAGTGAAAGAAAAAGAGGCAGACAAGGCACATCGCCTAGTGAGGCACTATCTATGAAGTCGAAATATAGACACATCACCTGGTAGGCCATTATCTGATGAGTTTGACTATCAGAGGTAACTGTTAACGTGATAGTTTTTGTGGAGGCACATCACCAGGTAGGCCATTATCTGATGAATTTGACTATCAGAGGTAACTGTTAACGTGATAGTTGTGGACTTGCCATCCTATTGAAGCGGATTAGCAGATTGATGGACTATCAGAGGTAACTGTTAACGTGATAGATTTATGGACCTGTCATCCTATTGAGAAGAGGATTGACAAATTGAGGGACTATTAGAGGTAAATGTTAACGTAATAGTTTTGTGGACCTGCCATCCTATTGAAGCGGATTGACAAGTTGATGGACGTGATAGTTTTGGTAGATTTTGTGGTTGACAGAGGTATTCTATTAAACATAACAACTCAGAAAATTTATTACTCAGAATCCATTGAACTACAAATAAATCAACCCCCAGTCTTGAATAAGTGCATGGGGAAAAAGGGTAGACATGGCACGTCGCCTAGTGGGCCACAATCTAACGAGCTTGACTATCAGAGGTAGTTGTTAACGTGACAGTTATTGGAGACCCGACATCCTACTGAAGAGGATTAGCTTCAGTGGTCGTAGTATCTTCTGGTTCTGACTGGGAAGAATGAGCTTGGTCCGATTGCTCAGGAGAAGATTAGGCTTGGTCCGATTGCTCGGGCTGATCTTGCCCACTTTGTTCTTCAGCTTTGATCCTGGCAATAATCTTCTGAGCCTGTTCGCCTTGAGAGATCAGTTGTCTCCAAGAACGACATTCTGCAACCCCTATTCGAGCTAGGATGTTGGTCTGCAGGTTGTGTCGACAGGTCTCTACTAAGGTAGACTGTGTCATACCTGACGAACACCGGAGAGCCATGGTTCGGAACCTTTTAACGAAGGCTTTGACGGATTCCCTCTTCTTCTGCTTAGTGGCGAGAAGGGTATGGATGGAGACTTCTGTATCCTCTTCAAAAAATCTTGATAGGAAGAGTCTCTCTAAATCTGCCCACCTTTGGATACATCCGGCAGGTAGTTTCCTGAACCATTCAAAGGCAACTCCCTTAAGGGTGCCAATGAACAATCGAGCCAGTATGGCATCGTTTGATATTACATTCCCAGTCTGTGACTTGAAATGATAAATATGTTGGTTCGGTGATCCCGTGCCGTCAAAAGCTTGTAGCGTCGGGACTTCAAATTTTGGAGGATAAGAGGCTGCGTCCCATTCGGCAGGGTAGGGCCTGACAACTCCCTCATCTTGGAGCTCGCTTCTGTTAGCAATGACATTGAGGCGGGCTTCCAATTCCTCGATTTTAGCCGACTGAGGATTTTGCTCATACTCCGTCTCTCTTCCTTCATCAGAGGAAGATTCCAGGTTGTGGGCTTCTTGGTCAGAAGCCGTGTCATCAACCATTTTTCCCTTCCCTTTGCTTGTGTGAGGTCGGGACGAAGACGTTCTTTCCCTTCGGGAAGATTCTTGCCTGAGTGGCGAATCTGTCTTCTGAGATTTGGCCTTGTCTGCGACGAGTTGAGTCAACAGGGCCAGGAGTTCATTGATGGCCTCTTGCTGAGATTTGAGCATGGCCTCCTGCTCATCAAGTCTCTTCGCGAGATCTTCATGGTTTCCCGTCATATAAGCGTAGCTCTCATGTTCAACAAAAGAGCTTGATGACTGGGACTCTGCAATGGCTGAGTGTTCATCATTGGAATTGGTTCCCCTGGCTAAACTCCGATAGTTGACAGGGGGAATGGCTCCTGTTCGCGTCCGAGTATGTTGATAAACTCCATCAGACTTATTCAGGAAGTCTTTCAAGCCAGGAGACTGATCGTTCTCTGACTCATCGGAACTAGGAACTGATGATCTCCCTCTGCCGATCATGTTAGAAGTGACTCTAAGGTATTCATCCTCAGAAGTCTTCTTCTTGTGTGAACGCCGTCGTTGGTTGGGTAAAGCAACGTTCGTAAATTGGTTGAACACCAGCAGTTGGGCCGCATATGAGCAGCATTGGCGTCCCGAGAGGACCGTAGGAATCAGTCGTTCACATTGAAATGAACGAATGACTTGTTGCATCGATCTTTCTCTCGATGTGAACTCTCTCGAATCTGTTATAAAGATTCGAGGAGAATTACTCACTGATTGTGAGGTTTGAACTGGAACCCCCAGTCCATGATTGGACAGGACTGGCTCTTGGTGAATATGGATCTGGTTGAGATGCCTTGAATCCATAAACTTCTTATATCCGCCCCTCAACCTAGTCGCGCTACGCAGAGAATTCGGGGGTCTCGCTGCCCGGTCAGCGAGTCGGGGGTCCAGGGGGAGACGCGAAGGTCGCGTTTGGTACGAAGATCGCGTTTGGCGCTTGAAACACAAAGGTCGCGTTTTGGTTTGGTAACGCGAATGTCGCGTTCTTCAGTGTTGACGCGAGGGTCGTATTTTGACTAAAAAACGCGAAGTTGAAGTTCGCGTTCAACGAAGGCTTGAGGTCCACATTTTGGTTGTAAAACGCACCATTGAGGGCCACGTTCAGTCTGGTTCTCGCGAAGCTCATGTTTGGGCTCATAAACGCGAAGTTCAGGGTCGCGTTCAGGCTCACGAACGCGAATCTCGCGTTGGTTGGAGGATCGATTTTCTCGAAGTTGTACTTGTCGTCGAGATCTTCTTCTTCGTCGAGCGGCGTTCTTGTTGGCCTGTTTTTTCCCTTCCCTTTGCTTGTGTGAGGTCGGGACGAAGACGTTCTTTCCCTTCGGGAAGATTCTTGCCTGAGTGGCGAATCTGTCTTCTGAGATTTGGCCTTGTCTGCGACGAGTTGAGTCAACAGGGCCAGGAGTTCATTGATGGCCTCTTGCTGAGATTTGAGCATGGCCTCCTGCTCATCAAGTCTCTTCGCGAGATCTTCATGGTTTCCCGTCATATAAGCGTAGCTCTCATGTTCAACAAAAGAGCTTGATGACTGGGACTCTGCAATGGCTGAGTGTTCATCATTGGAATTGGTTCCCCTGGCTAAACTCCGATAGTTGACAGGGGGAATGGCTCCTGTTCGCGTCCGAGTATGTTGATAAACTCCATCAGACTTATTCAGGAAGTCTTTCAAGCCAGGAGACTGATCGTTCTCTGACTCATCGGAACTAGGAACTGATGATCTCCCTCTGCCGATCATGTTAGAAGTGACTCTAAGGTATTCATCCTCAGAAGTATTCTTCTTATGTGAACGCCGTCGTTGGTTGGGTAAAGCAACGTTCGTAAATTGGTTGAACACCAGCAGTTGGGCCGCATATGAGCAGCATTGGCGTCCCGAGAGGACCGTAGGAATCAGTCGTTCACATTGAAATGAACGAATGACTTGTTGCATCGATCTTTCTCTCGATGTGAACTCTCTCGAATCTGTTATAAAGATTTGAGGAGAATTACTCACTGATTGTGAGGTTTGAACTGGAACCCCCAGTCCATGATTGGACAGGACTGGCTCTTGGTGAAGATGGATCTGGTTGAGATGCCTTGAATCCATAAACTTCTTATATCCGCCCCTCAACCTAGTCGCGCTACGCAGAGTATTCGGGGGTCTCGCTGCCCGGTCAGCGAGTCGGGGGTCCAGGGGGTCGCGTGCTTCATTGTCGACGCGAGGGGCGTATTTTGACTGGGAAACGCGAAGTTGAAGTTCGCGTTCAACGAAGGCTTGAGGTCCGCGTTTTGGCTGTAAAACGCGCCATTGAGGGCCGCGTTCAGTCTGGTTCTCACGAAGCTCATGTTTGGGCTCATAAACGCGAAGTTCAGGGTCGCGTTTAGGCTCACGAACGCGAAGTTCGCGTTGGTTGGAGGATCGATTTTCTCGGAGTTGTGCTCGTCGCTGAGACCTTCTTCTTCGACGAGCAGCGTTCTTCTTGGCCTGCTTTAAGGCTTTTGCATGAGCATCATCGGCGTTTATGGAGCTCATCTCCTCTCTAAGCCGTTTATGGCCTGAAACACATCGTGTTGACGCGGATGTGGGACATTCAACTCGCTGGGCGAGGTCGGCTGAGGCTAAGCTCGCTCCCGAAGCAGAGGGGCTGTTCGACAAATTGTGGCCAAAGGAGAGGACTTTCTTCGGCACTCCAACAACAGTTAGAGATTTATTCTCTAAGGGATCCGGAGGAGATGACCTCCTCAAACTTGGCTTGATCAAACTCTACCACGAGAGTTTCGACAATTGATCCAGTGAGATGAACGTCGGATTGCACCACCACTTCTTCGTCAGAGAAGCTAGTCCCCAGCGGAGTCGCCATCTTTTGTTGGTAGGGAAAATTGTAAAGAGAAGAATAAAGAAAATTAAACTTTATTTTTTTGATTCCGATTACAATTCGATTACAAAAGAGAGGAGAACGAATTTGGTTTTCCCCTTTGTTTAAAACTGGGTTCTTCTTGGTAGCGATGGAGTGCCTCCCTCGAATGCTCGCGTCGAGTTTGCTCTCCGTTGACGATCCGCACGTCTTGATTCACTGGAACGATGTCTTCTCCTCACGATTTTGACGTTGTGGAGAACTTGCGTGGCAAGTTTTAGAACTCTGAACGAGTTGATAACTCTGAACGAATTGATAACTCTGAACGAGTTTTAACTCTATGAAAGAGTTGATTTGAACCGAAAATCGGTTAATAAGCCAAGGCTGAAAAAGCACTTGTTGCAGATCTCCCAAGCTCTAGAAAATGCTCCAAGGATCTCCTCTGCTGCCCAGTTCTCAGATCCGAAAATGCCTAGCCTCTTACAGTTCTTGGAACTAGAAAATCTCTAACCGAAAGGAACCCCTAACTCAGTTGAGTTTACCCTATTTATAGGGAATTAAGGGGCATAACCGCCCCCTTAATTCTCTCCATAATGGGGTGTAACCGCCCCCAAATCGTGGGAAACGATTTTAGAACCGTTCAGCTCATGTTGAATGAGTCAAACGCCCACGTTGGCGTTCAGGACCCTAACCTCACGTCTTAGGATTGAGACGCCGGAGTGGGGTACCCGCAGGGCGTAGGAAAAACGCGAGGGTGCGACCTTGGTTTTGCTGTTGGACGCGGGTTCGACCCTGGCGTTTTGCATGGTGTAAACGCAGGTTCGACGCTTGGCGTTTTTGATGTGTAACGCGGGTTCGAGTCCCTGGCGGTTTTGATGTTCTGTAACGCGGTTGCGACCTTAGCGTTTTTTACTAGTTGTACGCGGCTTCGACCGCTTGCGTTTTGATGTTGTAAACGGGCGGTTCGACCTGGTGTTTTGATGTTTGTAACGCGGGTTTCGACCTGGCGTTTTACTGTGATACACGGGGAGGACCTGCAGCGTCTTTGCTTTGTCATAGCGTTGCAAAGATCATTTCTTTGTAATCTTCGTCTTGGCCTCCTTAGAATAATGAGAGCTCGTCAGATGGTAACCCCGATGTGATTGTGAAGGCCGTTGATTAGAGATTTCTATCAGTTGTGTGAAAGGTCGTCAGATGGTTAACCTTCAGCGATCTTTGTTATTTTTTACGTGAAAGTCTTGCAATTGTAAGCCTTCTGGAAGGTCGCTCAGATTGGAAACTTCCATCATCGTTTTGATGGGGGATAAGCTATCTATTGTGATTTTGTAGACAGCCATACAGGAATGACGGAGTATCGGCGCTTGAAGAATGCTAAAAAAATCATCAGTAAACTGTCCTTTCCTAGTTGATCTTACCGGCGGGTATCGGGTTCGGGTTGGCGAAGTCAAGGGTGAGCCCTCAAGGCGGGAAACTCACCGCTGGAGGAGGAATCAGAGCTGGCCGAGCTATAGTCACCGGAGAGCACGACGGAGACGAGAATTCAGTCGGAGGCTGGACCGAGCCACGCCTGAACCAGGTGTGACCCGTTCAATCGAGGGCGTTGATGAACTTGGAGACGATGTTGTCGGTATTGGTCGAGCATTCAAAGGAAGAAGACGATGAAGATTGATGGTTGAGGGTGAGGACGAGGGCTTTCATGCTCTGGAGGCTGGCGATGGCTACTTCCTTGATCGCGATTTGATTGTCCATTTTTGAGAAGTTCATCAGATCAACGACCATTGATGAGGGTGAAGGAGAGAAGATTGGGTTTGGGGAGGAAATGGGGTTATTTATATTGGAGGAATGGGTTGGTTGTGGAGGATACTATTGGTTGTGAAGGTGTTACGGGTTGGTTGTGAATGATACGTGTTGGTTGTTAAGATTACGTGTTGGCTGTGAATGTTACGGGTTAGTTGTTAAGGTTACGAGTTAGTTGTTAAGGTTACGTGTTGGTTGTGAAGGTTGCAGATTGGTTGTTAAGGTTACGGGTTGGTTGTTAAGGTTTACGTGTTGGTTATGAATGTTGCAGATTGGTTGTTAAGGTTACGAGTTGATTGTTAAGGATAAACGTTGATATTTTCCGTACTCAATTGAATACATAAGCCATTGCTACTTATATAGCATAATTTCTCTCATGCTACAGTTAATGATTATGAACCATTATAGTGTATAATAATGTGAATATGAATGTGAATGTAAAAGATTACTGACTAATTTGGAATTACATTCACATTCATATTCTTTATCTAAAGAATTACTTATCTATCCATTGAGATATATATATATATATATATATATGTATATATATTTCGAGTGACATGAATACTTTGTGCCACTTGGCCTAGTGGTAAGGTTTGGGAGGTTGGAGATGAGGTTAGGAGTTCAAACCCCTACAGGCACAATATATATTTAAAGGTTTTTGATTGGAAATTAGGCCTTGGGGCTCTTTGAATTCTTAAAATATTTTTAGAATATTCGTTGTGGAGGTTACGCATTGGTTGTGAAGGTTATCGGTTGATTGTTAAGGTTACACAGTGAAGGTCATGAGTTGGTTGTTAAGGTTACGTGTTTATTGTGAAGGTTACGCGTTGGTTGTGAAGGTTACGCGTTGATCGTTAAGGTTACGGGTTGCTTGTTAAGGTTACACATTGTGAATGTTACGTGTTGATTGTTAAGATAACGCGTTGGTTGTTAAGGTTACGAGTTGGTTGTTAAAGTTACAGATTGATTATCAATAATAATTTCACAATCAATGTGTAATATTCACAACTAACGCTTATCCTTAATAAAAAAACTCGTAACCTTAACAACCAAACCGAAACCTTCATAACCAATGCGTAACCTTAACAAGCAACTTGTAACCTTAACAACCAACGTATTAATTGTTAAGGTTACGTGTTGATTGTTAATGTTAATTTCACAACCAATACGTAACCTTCACAACCAACGTATTAATTGTTAAGGTTATGTGTTGATTGTCAAGGTAAATTTCACAACCAATACGTAACCTTGACAACCAACACTTATCCTTAACAAAAAAACTTGTAACCTTAACAACCAACCCGCAAACTTCACAACAAATGCGTAACCTTAACAACCAACGTGTAACCTTCACAACCAACACTTATCCTTAACAACAAACCCGTAACCTTAACAATTAACCCATAACTTTCACAACCAATACATAACCTTAACAACCAACCCGTAACCTTAGCAACCAACATGTAACCTCCACAATCAACCCATAACCTCCACAACCAACCCGTAATCTTAACAATCAACCTGTAACTATGTGTCATGAGAAAAATTAGTACGCACATGGAGGCGTAAAGAACTCGGACAAGTAATGCAACTAAACAAGCAAATAATTTCCATTTAAAAAAACTTGAACACGTCGTGCTAGTGCAAGGCACAGTCGACCAAGTTTTGAAAAAACGCCTCCTTTTCCTCGGCATTGCTGGCGACCGCGGAGCGAAAACCTCGAGCATCCATCAATGGCGGTCATATTTCCGCAGTGAAATAGGGGGTCGAGGCGTGTTCGTTGATGGCGTCCATCGCTTGTTCAAGTACCAAAATCAAATCGTCTCCACTCATTTCATCGATCCCAATCATAACAGGAAAAGGAAAAATAAACAGAAGTTGAAGGAAGTAATCCTCATTTCCTCGTACTCCTCCCCACCCCCCATCACTCTCTTCAAAGCCCCGATGATCGCCTCCACCGTCCCCTTCTCGCCGTCGCCCTTCCTGAACCCCTCCCACATCCTCGCCCCTATCCCCATCACCTCCACGACCATTCCCGCGTTGATGAACTGCTCGTGGAACAGCGGCCACATCACCATCAGGACTCCGACGCTCACCGATCTCTTCGTCGTTAGAGCTCCGGAGGACGGTCGTCTTCTTCGAATCGTTGGCGGCCGCCATCGGGGAAAGGGATGGAGGAAACCATTTCAAATCATCACAAATAAAAAAAGAGAAAGAGAAAGGGTATTATGGTTTTCACATGTTTAAAACTCTTGGGTTTTGTGTTTTGGGGGCTCAGGGAATTATGAGTTTACTTTTGGGGGTTTTAGGAGCGTTGAAAAAGCCTTGGGAGGGGGTGGAATACTTGTAATGAAATTGGAGGCTAGAGGCAATTTTCCCTTATTTTAATTATATAATAAATATTTAATTGTGGAGCCCACTAGGATACATCAATATTATCATTCCACATAGGACCCGTTTGGATAGGGTATTTTGCCTTGAAAATTAGGAGGAAAGCTGCCAAAATGGCAGCTTTTTGACAGTTTTCCCCTAAAATCATTTTTTTAAAAGGCGATTTTGGGGGGAAACTACCCGTTTGGATAGGCCATTTTGGCAGATTTTCTCCCAATTTTCGGGGTAAAATACCCCATCCAAACAGGCCCATAGCTAATTGTAGGCTTTTTCTACAATCAAGATTGTTGAGAATATGAACCCCTCCATATTGCAAGGATCCATGTGCAAATTAACCCAATACAATAAATAAAAAATAAAAAGATGCGTCAGACCAAGCATCATCACAATGTCATTCCCGTGGCTTCACCTTCCCCTGCGCGTCTTAAAGGTTCGTAATGAAACTTCAACTTTGATGTCATTTAATCATGGCAATTACTTGGTAACCACGGATGGCTCATTACATCATCCTTTCAATCTTTAGCATGTTTTTTCAACGTTTTCTGGAATTATTACGCATTAATTTGTCAGAAGAATAGCAATTTTGCTTTGAACTGTTTAGACTTTTGAACCATTTTCTATCACAACTAGCTAATTTACTAGAGTTTCGTTAGGAAGAAGAGACCTCAGAAAAAAACATCAAGACTTTAATGTTTTAATTTTTACAGGTTGAAATTAACAGTATTTAATTTCAACTTTTTTTCATTTATTTTTTATCACGTGGGGCTCAATGTTTTAATTTTTACAGGTTACAATAGTGTTCAATTCCAGTTTTCAATCTCAAAGCTACAACTGGTCTTTCTCGTATTTTACAAGTAAGAAGGCTAAAAATCCAGAAAACACTTATCCTCTACTTCTCTTAGAAATAAACATGCGGTTCCCACTCGAGGCCATATTTCTCACATTTTCTTATTATTTTTTTCATGAGCAAAAAAGGATGTTACGTTTTACATATCTATATCTTTGAAGGCCTATAAAATTGTCCCAGACGTAGTTCCAATCCATTTTTATTATAGTGCAAAAGAATGGACAATTGTATTTAAACTGCTTTCCTAGTAGTCACATTTGCAAATTTTTATAGTTTCTAAAAAATAATTATGCTAATATAGTATTCTATTGTATCCTCGAAGCAAATACTAGCCAGGTAGGTATTACAAGCGTATGACCGTTTTCACAATAGTTAATTTGTGTAGTGGGCACTTGTGATTTATTTTAATCATAGCCCTCGCTATTTCCCCTCACTAATTGCACTCGTTTTCTAATCTGTACTCAAAGACTAAGAGGGTATTCGGCAAATTAAAAGTGACTTGAAGGTGTGAAGGTCACATTTTTGCAAGTGAGAAAGTGTATTCACATAAGATGAAAGGGAAATACAAAGTTTGTTTACAAAACCAAATTATTATTGAAAGTAAAAAAGTAAAGATGATGTTGGAATATCTTTTAATTAATTAATTAATTAATTAATTAAAAGATGTTATAGTTGTTTTAGTGATGAAAAATAATCTCTAATCAATGACAGACAAGTGTCACACATTATGCATAATCAAGTCAGCACTTCAAGACAATTGGAGGCTCAACTCGGTCGACTCGACACGCCGACATCTTGCGAGGACGACTCGAAAGACGTCACATGTCGACTGTAGGCATATAAAATTGCTTATAGGTCCATTAGCACAGTTCGGCATAAACCGACGAACCAACGAGGCGACGAGATCGACGAATCGCACGCAAGCGACGAAATGCATCCATACGCGTTCAGAATCAAGCCAAGTGTCAAAGAATCAACGAGTCATCCAACCGAGAACAGACTCGGACGAATCACGATCGAATCAAGATCAGTTTCGGACTCGAACTCAGAAGCGGATTTACTGCCAAATCAGGAATCCGACTCACTGCCAAATCAGATCAACAAATCAGAGTCTCAATCAACCAAATCACGGACAAAACCGAAAAACGGACACAACTCAAAAACTCGGAAAACCCACACCCATAGGTGGCGGCAGCCGAGCCACCCCCTGGGGTGGCCGAGCCACCTCAGGGTGGCTCGGCCAAGGCCGAGCCACCCCCTGGGGTGGCCGAGCCACCTCAGGGTGGCTCGGCATGAGCCGAGCCACCTTGAGGTGGCCGACGGCTTGGATGTTGGCCACACGTGCACACGGGCACGGGCACAGTGTTGAGAGCCTATAAATAGGCCAAGGGGTTGTTCATTTGAAGAGGTTGGATTTTGGAGGAGGCGAAGCCCTGCAGGATTGGAGACTCAGATCTAAAAAAAGATCTCAACTTTGGGACATCAAGGTAGATCCGACCGGATCTAGATCGCGCGGTGGTCCACGGCAAACAACCCCGGCGCAGGCAAAGAACCCACAAAGCGAGCGACCGCAAAACAGGAGCTCGCGATTCGTTCGACACAAAAGGAGAAAAGTTGTAATCTTTGTTTATTTTTATTTGATTTTCGTTGTAACCGGATCTTATAAAAAGACCGGATCTTTTGTAACTCAAAAAGTTGTAACTCAAGATGACAATGGAATCAATAACAAAGAAAGCAACGAATTTTCCAGCGAACAATCTGGCGACCACAGTGGGAGCCACCGATCTCGCTGCCGAGATCGGAGCGTCGCAGCCGCGGATCTTGATCCCAGTCGTGGAGGAGGTCGAATACGAGTTCGATCAGACCAAGTTCGAGGAGTACCTTTCATCCTCGTCCAGATCTACCTCCCCCCGCAAGTCTAAGAAGTCCAAGTTCTCTTCCAGCAGAAAGGTGCGTTGGTACGAAGAAGTTGAAGCTACCAACGACGACCTCATCCTGATTGACGCCAAAGTTGCGTCGGGTGAGGCTCCACCAACCTCCAACCAGATCAAGCTGGTTCCAACCAATTCCTCCGTCACCAAAGGAGCGGTGACTCTCTCAAAGAGAACCCGTCAAAGGTAACACCAGCGCTTGGCCAAACAATTCGCCAAAGCGATGGAGTCCACCGACGGAATCCGCTACAACGCGGATCTGAAGAACGAAAGAGGCAAACAGCCCCAACAACAGATGAACGGCACCTCTTCCAAGCCGCCAACAATGGAATGGATCCGTGTCAAACGGAATCGTTCGACGCTGGAAGAACGCATCCGCAAACGCCGCGCACTATCAGCGCAGGCACGGGCTCAAGCCGAAGAAGCCCGTAGAAAGTTGCAAAAAGCAGCAACTGCAGCCTCCAACCAAAATTCAACCTCCGGCGAACCAAGCTAAGTCGTTGAGAATTCCCATAGCTACTCCGGGAGATCATGCAGAATCCTCCCGAAGGAAGAAATCAGTTTTGGAGCGCCTCGGTCCAATTCCCGACGAGAGAGGCAAAGCTCCAGTTCACGAGCGTTTGGGCCCGATGAGGAAGCCCAGAACGACTCAACACACTGGGGGTCGTCGTCACCTCCAGTATGACAAAGAACTCAAGGCAGCTGCGCTCACCAATTTACGCATCGAAGTCCAAGAGCCCGATGAGAATTCACGCCCAAAAAGGCAAGCCTCGAGGCGCGTGACTCTTGAGAGCCCAAAGAAGGCAGTTTGCCCTCAGATGGAAACGTTGTCATCCGATGATGATAACGTTATACCTGAGAAGTCGTGCCCGCACACGATAGGTTACTCCGACTGTCAAAATGACGAGTTGTACTATCGTGCTGGGGGTACGAATAGAACCAGGAAGAGGAGTCCCCGAGAACAGGAAACTCAATGCCCCTGTTCCAAACTCATTCGGGCGGTATTGTCTGAATGCAACTGCATTAAGGCAGTCCCCGAAAGAGTTTCAGTTCTCGAGAGACTTAGTACCAAAATGCCAAAACCAAGGCGTAGGCGTTTTCGGCAAAGAAGGACGGTGGTTGAAGATGAAGAATTCCCGAGGGTCACCGCTAATATGACAAGCAGAGAGACCCCATCACGGGATAATCTCGAGTCGATTCTGAAAGCATCCCAGCGTCTAACCCGTCTGCAGTCTGGAGCAATCGCACAGGGAACTTATGGTAGGGTTCGGACAAGAGTACCTTCAGAAGGTGAAGAGTCGGATACCTGCTCCGCAATCGCATCAGATAATACAGTGTCCAGTGAGGGGGAACCCCGCGAGTCACTGATGATAAGCGCGGAACAAGTGGCCAAGATGCTCGAAGATGCCATAGCCAAACAACAGGAAAGCTTTAGGTTCGAGATGCAGATGGCCATGCAGACTATGAGAGAGATGCATGAGCAACAAATTCAGGCACTGACGAACCAGCGAGGTGAACCAAGCCACCGTAACCAGGTTGTTCAGGAAGAGGAGCACACGGATAGGGATGAAGCTCACAATGCCAATAACCCTCCCGTCAATGCAGGGGGTGGTAACGAGGATGCCAACGAAGATACAAGTGAAGACTTGAAGATCAAAGATCTCGAGAGCAAAATCAACACATTGATCTCCGCTCAAGAGACGAAGAAAACAGGCATTCCCTGTCCATACCCAAGAGAGTGGGAATCGATCCCATATCCGGCGAAGTTCAATCTAATCAACTTCACGCCGTTCGATGGGAAGGGTTCCCCCACTCAGCATTTGATTTATTTCAAATCGCACCTGGGTATTATTTCCGGCAATGAGCCTCTGATGGTGCGGTCATTCGTCGGCACTCTTCGCGGAGCCGCCTTCGATTGGTATCGCCGCCTCAAGCCAGGAAGCGTAAATAGCTGGGACGACATGGAGACAAAATTCCTCGCTAACTTCTTCGACGACGACACCGAGATATCTATCGGATCATTGCTCGATGAGAAGCAGAAGGACGGGGAGTTAGTCGACACCTTCGTCAAAAGGTTCCGGAACAAAGCGATGAATTGCCGGGACCCGATCACCGAGGAATTCATCCTCCAGACTTGCCACAACAACCTCGCACTGGACGTGTTGGAAGCAATGGGGACAGCACCGTCCAAAACCTGGAAGGATTTGAAGGTCCGAGGAGAGCAAGCCG
>NC_033798.1:115698236-115716803 GCF_001876935.1 Asparagus officinalis | reverse complement strand
GTTCAGGAGCCTGTTGAGAATTCACGCCCACAAAGGCGTGTGTCGAGACGCGTGACTCTTGAAAGCCCGAAGAAGGTAATTCGCTCTCAGAAGGAAATGTTATCGTCTGATGATGATTACGTTATACCTGAGAAATCGTACCAACACACGATAGGTTACTTTGACTTTCAAACGGACGAACTGTACTATCGTGCTGGGGGTACGAGCAAAGCCAGAAAGAGAAGTCCTCGAAGGCTAGAAACTCAATGCCCTTGTTCAAAGCTCATTCGGGCGGTACTATCTGAGTGTAACTGCATCAAGGCAGTCCCCGAGAGAGTTTCGGTGTTCGAAAGACTTAGTACCGAAACGCCAAAACCAAGGCCTAGGCGTTTCCGACGAAGTAGAAGGACAGTCGAAGACGGAGAATTTCCGAGGGTCACCACCAATATGACCAACAAAAGGGCATCGACACGGGATAATCCCGAGTCAATTCCGCCAGTACCTCGGTATCTAACTCGTCTGTAGTCTGGAGCCATTACACGAGGAACTTATGGTTGTAGGCATATAAAATTGCTTATAGGTCCCTTAGCACAGCTCGGCACAAACCGACGAACCAACGAGGCGACGAGATCGACGAATCGCACGCAAGCGACGAAATGCATCCATACGCGTTCAGAATCAAGCCAAGTGTCAAAGAATCAACGAGTCATCCAACCGGGAGCGGACTCGGACGAATCGCGATCGAATCAAGATCAGTTTCGAACTCAAACTCAAAAGGGGTGGCTCGGCATGAGCCGAGCCACCTTGAGGTGGCCGACGGCTTGGATGTTGGCCACACGTGCACACGGGCACGGGCACAGTGTTGAGAGCCTATAAATAGGCCAAGGGGTTGTTCATTTGAAGGGTGGCTCGGCATGAGCCGAGCCACCTTGAGGTGGCCGACGGCTTGGATGTTGGCCACACGTGCACACGGGCACGGGCACAGTGTTGAGAGCCTATAAATAGGCCAAGGGGTTGTTCATTTGAAGAGGTTGGATTTTGAAGGAGGCGAAGCCCTGCAGGATTGGAGACTCAGATCTAAAAAAAGATCTCAACTTTGGGACATCAAGGACTTGCTCATCCAGATCTGGTGCTCGGCGATCATCAACGTCAAATAAGGCAGGTGTTCGAGAGGATCGGATCTCAGATCTACGCAGGCATACTCCGGATCTAAGCTTGGTCTTAGATCCCGAGGTTTGGACGATTGTTTCCTTGGTGAATCAATCCTCCCCGGCTATTATTTCCTTGGTGAAATAATACCCGTTGTACTGCGTAGATCCGACCGGATCTAGATCGCGCGGTGGTCCACGGCAAACAACCCCGGCGCAGGCAAAGAACCCACAAAGCGAGCGACCGCAAAACAGGAGCTCGTGATTCGTTCGACAAACAAGGAAACAAAGTTGTAATTTTCATTTCTTTTCAATTTGATTTTCGTTGTAACCGGATCTTATAAAAAGACTGGATCTTTGTAATCGATAGACTATTACAAGAGTGTACAATGGAATCATTAATGAAGAAAGCAACGAATTTCCCCGCGAACATCGACGACCTAAAAGCCATGATGTGTCGTCCCCCAGCTAAGTCGACTACATAACCACTCCACTTGGCTGACTAATCAGCCGACACCTTGCGAGAGCGACTGAAAAGGCGGTACTTCTCGACCACCAAACAAGTAGAAAGACAACGAAACGCCTCGAGGCTCGAGCCCCTCATGTGCACTGATTACCAATCACCTTGCAATAAATAACATTAAATGCATTATGGACGTCATCATTCCTCTACCTCTAATAGTATTTATGACACATTGGATCACGTCGCCACCATATACCCCCCATCACTTCGCATTAAAACACCGAAGTGACTTCTTCTCCCATCGTCGGCTAACACCTGTAAAGTTGAAGCTGACTTGGCCGTCAGCCCATGCTCGGTCGAAGTTATCATCCTACCCTCCTTCCACTACTATAAAAGGAGATAATATATATTTTCCATCATAAGGTAAGCTTTTTCCACCATTCTCTGATCTTAAGAACTACTGCATTTCCTTTTAGTTCTCCACATAAGTAGCTCACTGACTTGATCGTCGGAGGAACAATCGGGGAATCACACCATGCTCTCTTACGATTTGTTACTTGTGTAAGAAAGTACAACTTATCCAAGGACCAAACATTCAGAGAGTTAGATGACCTCCGCCAACTTAATCTACTTTTATTTGACTGTGTAATTGTTGCGCGCAGCGGAAATTTCGGCAGCACCTCGGCACAACAATAGAGTTAGGTCGCAATAAGAATTCTTGTTTCTCAAAGGGAACAAGAATATGAAGCCTAATATATCATCAAAGTGAGATATTAGCTCTTCCTCTCGTCAGCTCTAGGATTGCGCGTCGAGGGAACCTAAAAGTTATTACAAATCATACAAATAGCAGTACAACCAATTTTACGTGGTTCGGCAAATTACCTACGTCTACGGGGCAAGGAGGGGAGAGATCTACTATTAGAGGGAGAGAAAACAATTAGGGTTTACAATCACTCAATCTAAACCCTCAAATAAACTCTCAAATCCCTCACACAAATACTCTCTCAAAGGGATGCACAAAACCCTAAATAAAGGGGGCTGCTCAAAAACCAAAATCACAAAAATAATGGCGACTGCTTTTATCCTCCAGCCGCAAAAGAATAACCAAGCCGGAAAAAAAATCAAATCTCCTGCATGCCTTCGCACTGTAGACGCACAAACCCTTTCACTGCCCAAAAACCTAGGTGACAAATTATGTTGATATATATAGTGTATTTGTGAATCGGGTGGGCATGGTTATTTCCGCGTGAGCTTCATTCTTCACATGTGATTGCTTTGCTTGGGGGGGGGCACAATCACGTGTTCACAATTCTCCACCTCGGTGAAGTTTTTCTAAAACTGAGCCGACACCAAAGCATCCAAATATCCCACTTGTTGTGGCTAGTACGAAGTGGAGTAAATCCACGACAATGGACTCAATCCACAACAAGTCGGGAACCCAAACGAGAGTCCAAACAATCTCACCCCCCATCAAAATAAACTAATCCAAACTGGCTGCATTATAAAGACTGCCTATGTATCCTCTTGCCCAAAAAATCAAGCCGAACGTAGTTCACCCAAATGGCCGCCAACGGTCTCAACAATCACGAATATGCAACAAGTTTCGACAATGATCAAACTTGTTGCTCGGAACCACCTTAGTGAGCATATCTGCCGGATTATCCTTCGTGTGGACTTTAACAATCTCCACATCGCCATCTTCAAGAACATCCCGAACGAAGTGATAACGAACGTCAATATGCTTTGTTCTCGCATGAAAAACCTGATTCTTCGCCAAATAAATAGCACTCATGCTATCACAATGAATAGTGACGGACCTCTGCGATATACCAAGTTCCTCCAAAAGTCCTCGAAACCAAATAGCCTCCTTCACAGCCTCCGTAACTGCCATATACTCTACCTCCGTCGTAGACAAAGCCACCGTCGACTGTAATGTGCATCTCCAACACACCAGCGCACGGGTTAAAGTGAACACATACCCCATCGTAGACCGGCGCTTATCCAAATCCCCGGCATAATCCGAATCAACATTGCCAATGCATAGCTGCCCACCTGTAGTGTCCCGCTAATAAACTAAACTAACATTGAGCGTACCTCGAATGTACCTCAAAATCCATTTCACAGCGTCCCAATGACCCACTCCTGGATCGTGCATGTATCTCGATACCATGCATACCGCCTGTGACAAATCTGGTCTCGTACAGACCATCGCGTACATTAAGCTCCCAACCGCGCTCGCATATGGAGTCTTCGACATCAACTCTCTATCCTCAACTGACTTCGGTGAAAGACCAGCTGAAAGCTTCAAATGGGCTCCCAAAGGTACACTAACTGGCTTCGTATCCATACTAACATGAAGTCGCTGTAGAACCTTCTTCAAATAAGCCACCTGTGTTAAACAAATTCTGTCATTCTTTTTGTCTCTGCTGATCTCCATCCCTAGAATGCGCTTCGCTTCACCCAAGTCTTTCATCTCAAACTCATTTGAAAGCTGAACTTTTAACTCATCTATAACTGACCTGGAAGTAGAGGCAACCAACATGTCATCGACATAGAGCAACAAATAGATGTACGCACCTCCTTTTAACTTGCGAAAATATACGCCAGGATCAAACTGGCTCCGAGTGTACGAATGACCAATCATAAAACCATCGAATTGTCTATACCACTGTCGAGGAGACTGTTTCAAACCGTATAGCGATTTCTTCAACCTGCAAACCAACTTATCTTTCCCTGCAGCTCAGAATCCTAATGGTTGAGTCATATATATTTCTTCATCAAGATCACCATGAAGAAATGCCATTTTTACATCTAACTGATCTAATTCTAAACCATACCGTGCCACCAAAGCTAGCAAAATCCGAATCGAAGAGTGCTTCACCACCGGAGAGAAAACCTCATTATAATCAATACCTTCCTTCTGTGCATAGCCCTTCACAACTAACCTAGCCTTGAACTTCAATGGAGTGCCCTTAATGCCCTCCTTCTTCGTGTATACTCACTTGCAACCAATTACCTTCCGCCCCTTTGGAAGCTCAACAAGCTGCCATGTATCGTTCTTATGAAGAGATTCTATCTCCTCCTGTATAGCCACCTGCCACGAATCAGCCTCCGAACTCTGCTCGGCCTCTCTGAATATAGTAGGCACCATCTCAGAATCAGCCTCCGAACTCTGCTCGGCCTCTCTGAATATAGTAGGCACCATCTCATCGATACTCTCCACCAGAAGTGCATACGCAACTGTGTTGGCATACCGTGCTGGCATCTGTATGTTTTTTTTCTGTCTCCGAACCGTAATAGAATCCTGAACCTGAGCTGTCGGTCCCAGATCCTGCATATCAGTACCCGTATCCTCTGTGTCACCATCGTGCTCGTCTGGTATCACCTCAGTCGGCACTCTAATGGATACTGTACCATCTGGACAATGTGGAGCTGCATCGATCTCCACCACCTACGATATCTCCTCCATCGGGTCGCTCTCCACCTGATGAGAGCTGGGAAGCTTCAAGATAGAAGCCTCATCGAATGTGACATCCCTACTCAGCACAATCTTCTTATCCACTGGATCCCAAAGCTTGTATCCCTTGACACCACGCTTGACTCCTACAAATATGGCCTTCCTAGCTCGAGGTTTCAATTTATCAGTTTTAACATGATAATATGCATGGCACCCAAATACCTTGAGCTGGTCATAATTGTGTGCTGGCTTTCCCGACCACATCTCCATAGGGGTCTTCCCCTCAATCGCAGATGAAGGCAGCCTATTAATGAGGTGGCTCGCATATGTAAGTGCCTCAGTCCAAAAGATCTTCTCCAAACCACTCTGCGACAATAAGCATCGGATCTTCTCCAGTAAAGACCGATTCAACCTCTCTGCCACCCTATTTTGCTGCGGTGTATGACTAACTATGAAGTGTCTCTCTATGCTCTCGTCTCGACATAGCTGCTGAAAGGGGTCAGAAGTATACTTACCACCGTTGTCGGATCGTAACGTCTTGATATTTCTCCCAGTCTGCAGTTCCAATCTCTTTTTCCACTCCACAAACAAACCTAGGACTTCACTCTTCTTCGTCATGGTGTACACCCAACAACGCCTAAAATAGTCATCTACAAAAGTGACGAACCAATGTCGACCACCAAGTGATGCAGTTTTGATGGGACCCCAAACGTCTGTGTGCACGTAGTCCAGGATGCCCCTCGTCTGATGAATGACAGTCCTGAACTTCACCTTCGTCTTCTTGCCAAGAACACAATACTCACAGAACTCAATCTTCCCACTCTTGGTTCCCTTCAATTGCCCCTACTTGCACAATGCATGCAGTGACTTTTCACCTGTGTGCCCCAACCTATAGTGCCAAAGTCTGCTCATGTCCGCTTCTGAAATAGCCGAAACAACCTGACCAATCTCGGTGCTTCCCTTCAGATAATACAAATTTTGATTGCGGACTCCCTTCATCACCACCAATGATCCCTTAGTAACCTTCGCTACAGCTTTTTCGAAAGTCACCTTGAATCCCTTCGCCTCCAAAGCTCCGACTGAGATAAGATTCTTCTTCAGCTGAGGAACGAATCTTACCTCCTTCAATTCATGAACTACTCCATCGTGCATCCTAATCCGCACGGTACCTATCCCACAAACGCCACATGATTGATTATTTCCCATGACAACAACACCCCCGTCAACTTTCTCAAAAGATGCAAACCAGTCTCGCCTAGGGGTCACATGATAAGTAACACCGAAATCAAGCATCCAATCTGATACATCCACATGGTTCACCTCCAGAGTAATCAGTAGAGAAAAGCACGAATCATCGGAATCATCACATTTCGCAACGTTCACCTCATTGCCGTTTGGGTCTTTTTTCTTGCCATTCTCTTTCTCCTTGAACTTCGGGCAGTCTCTCTTCTAATGTCCCTGCTCCTTGTAGAATGCACATTGGTTCTTTGCTAATTGGTGGCGGCTTCTTAATTTTGACCTCCCTCTATTACCATCTTTCGGATATGAGCTTCTACCTCTCGTCGACAAGGCCTCTCCTGAAGTACTAGCGCGGAAAGTCTCCTTATCCTTTCTCCTCAAATCGTAGTTCGTCAAAGCGTTAGTCACTTCACTATAGTTGATAGAAGATCTCTCGTTCAATAAAGTGAGCACGAATGTATCATACTCCTCATCCGGTAAGGAGCCCAATAAAATAATCGCCTTATACTCATCCGATATCTTCTCATCAACATTCGCCAAGTCCGACAACAACTTAGTATAGTTGTTCACATGAGCCGCTAGTGAGGTGCCTCTGGACATCTGAAATCTGAAGAGTCTTCGCAGCAAGTACAACTTGTTCTCAACACTCTTTGTGAGATACTTATTGTTGAGAATTTCCCACATCTTCATTGCAGACGTCACCCCAATCACATCATATTTCAGTTCCTGTTCCAAACAGGACCTGATCAACCCACACGCATTCCTATTCATTTTGTCCCATACCACCTCATCATATTTAGGTGGCTTCTCGTGGACTATGATGGTCTCTTCTAAATTCTGAGCATTAAGCGCATCCTGTACGTCGCTCATCCACAAACCAAAGTTAATTTTGCCGTCATACTTCACCACACTAATCTTAGTGTTCTGAAAACCAACTTGTATTGTACTCGCCGTCGACTTGCTGCTTTCACCTTCTTTTCCCACTGCGAACTAACTCCAAATTGTAGAGAAAGAATAAATTTAATAGAAATTAGGAACCACCCAATTGAACCCTAGATCGGATTCCAAATAGATCTCCTATCCACACAAGAAAGCGAAATCTCCAACGACAACTCCTAATGCTATCTCCACCGAAGCCTAGAACTCCAAGAACCAAGCTTCCAACTGAATCTTCCTCCACCTAATCCAAAACACCCTAGATCTGAAATCTGGGCTCTGATACCACTTGTTGCGCGCAGCGAAAATTTCGGCAGCACCTCGGCACAACAATAGAGTTAGGTCGCAATAAGAATTCTTGTTTCTCAAAGGGAACAAGAATCTGAAGCCTAATATCTCATCAAAGTAAGATATTAGCTCTTCCTCTCGTCAGCTCTAGGACTGCGCGTCGAGGGAACCTAAAAGCTATTACAAATCATACAAATAGCAGTACAACCAATTTTACGTGGTTCGGCAAATTGCCTACGTCCACGGGGCAAGGAGGGGAGAGATCTACTATTAGAGGGAGAGAAAACAACTAGGGTTTACAATCACTCAATCTAAACCCTCAAACAAACTCTCAAATCCCTCACACAAATACTCTCTCAAAGGGATGCACAAAACCCTAAATAAAGGGGGCTGCTCAAAAACCAAAATCACAAAAACAATGGCGACTGCTTTTATCCTCCAGCCGCAAAAGAATAACCAAGTCGAAAAAAAATCAAATCTCCTGCACGCCTTCGCACTGTAGCCGCACAAACCCTTTCACTGCCCAAAAACCTAGGTGACAAATTATGTTGATATATATAGTGTATTTGTGAATCGGGTGGGCCTGGTTATTTCCGCGTGAACTTCATTCTTCACACGTGATTGCTTTGCTTGGGGGCCCCACAATCACGTGTTCACAGTAATTCCACATATCAACAAAAGATGATGTCGGAATATCTTTTAATTAATTAATTAAAAGATGATGTCGGAATATCTTTTAATTAATTAATTAAAAGATGACGTTGGAATATCTTTTAATCAATTAATCAGTTTAAAATTCCAATAATTCATAGTAATTATACAGATAAATGAATTAAGTGAGTAATTTTGAAAAAACAACTTCAAAAGAATCAATTAACTTGATACCATTTTCAATATCTGTTAGGGAGTAATTTTAGAAAAACTCAAAAGAATCATGGAACCTAATACCAATTTCAATAATTTTAGGAATAAATTTAAAAAATAGTAAAGATTTAGGGACTGATATAGAAAAATACAAAAAAAACTAAACTCAAATATGAGTCGTTCAAATATGTGTATGAACACAGAGTAGTAATTGTTATTCATGTGTAATTAAGTATAACTATTAATTACACAATAGATGGTCATGATGAGAGAAGTGTTACAAAGGTAATGACTAGACTACTCTTTTAACTGTGCACTCTCCCAAATACCGTGAGATGCTTAATGAGTCAATGACTCATCAATTTTGATGACAACAAAAGCGGAATTATTTCATACTTTTTGTGTTTAGTAGTATGAGGAGAAGTAATTTGGAGAATGTAATTAATTTAGTTAAAACTGTACATTTTGATATGAAAAGAGAAGTTGAC
The DNA here is from genome assembly GCF_001876935.1 of Asparagus officinalis. Taxonomy (NCBI): domain Eukaryota; kingdom Viridiplantae; phylum Streptophyta; class Magnoliopsida; order Asparagales; family Asparagaceae; genus Asparagus; species Asparagus officinalis. Next base: position 115,707,941 of record NC_033798.1, on the reverse strand, counting down.
TGCATTCAAGAGGCCATCAATAATGTAACCAAATTTAGTTTTACATATTTGATCGTTTCGTGATTAAGGAATTTGCATACTATATCATCCATAATCATGTGTGGACACTCTAGGAGTTTAAACGATTTGACATCTAGTTACTCTCAGATATATCAAATATATGTGTGTTGCTAATGTTCATTTAATAGCATGTTTTGTAACTAGTTAAAGAGGCTTATAAGTCATTTTTGTGGCTTATATAAGCCACCAAGATAATGTTTGTGAAATAGTTTATTTTGGCTTCTAAACCAGAAAAAGATATCATGGGCAGCTTATTTCGGGGCTTATAAGTTATACATAGTTTGACCTAGTAAAAGAACACTTTACTCCTTAGTATTTAAGAAAATTCCAAACCCTCTTTCTCTATCTCCGACCCTTTATCGATCATTTGACAACAAAAAACATATTATAAGCTACTCATTTGCCAAACACACTATCACTAAAAATGAATTACAATCCACATAATTTACCAAACAATTTGAATTATAATACACATGACTGTAAGCCATTTGTGGATTACAAGCTAAGTGAATTACAAGGCAAGCAAATTGTAATCCTAAGTTGTTTCAGATCTTACATAAATAAATGAATTAACGCAGCACAAAAGTTAAAAACCTCAGAATCTACTAAGGCGTGTTCCTTGAATTCACAAAGAACAATCTTCAAATTCACAAAAAGACAACCTCGAATCCACAAAGTAATATAAAAAATAATTTTATTGATAAAAAGTTATGCCTCGTGGCTTACAATCATCTGCTTAAACTAGGCGCTTACTAGGATTCAAATTTTTCCAAAAATAAAAATAATAAAATTATCCTAATAAAAAGACTCTTTGTGATTGAGGAAATAAATCAGTCAAATTTGAAATCAAACCAAATTTATTTCCTAATCAAAACAGACTCGCAAAACATTACCAAAATAGTAAAAGACTGACAAAAAGATTTGGTATCTCTCAATCCAGAGTGATTTTTTTTTAAAATACGGTAGCAAATCAAACAACAATGGGTTTGGTTCGCTCCATCTAGAAAAATACGCAATTTTTATATATTATTTGTCTAATTCCGATGCACAGTTTGGAAAATACCACTCGTTTTTTGTTATTAGTCAATTTCTTCTGTTGGACCCCATTTAAACTTCTAACGAACTAGTTTTTCCATGAATATATCAGCAACGTGCGCTACACCATGAACAAATACTAGCTAGGTTGATTCACTAATTGCATGGTAATTTGGCTAGCCCTCACAAGGCTACAGATGCACGTGATATGAATAACGGTTAGGAAGAGGATCAATTTTAAGATAGTTGACTGGTTCCGCTTGGTGGACAGGGGGGCAGGTGGACAAATAGCGTTTTTTCATTTGGATACCCGTTCTTTTTAATCCTTTTAATTATTCAATTTGCAATGAAGCATTTTGGGCTAAATTACTAGATTGATATTTTCACATGTATTTTACTAATTTAATTTTTTTTTTTTTGTTGGTTTCACGACGATTTGGTATTTTCTAAGCTAGATGTGCAATTAGACCCACAATTTTGCACGGCAAAAAAAAAGAACGTGAAATCACTTTCCGCCTAGCATTTTTTTAGCTTTTCAAACTCTCTCTTCAACTATTTGTAGGTAATATCATGCACTCTACTTCTCTGTATTAAAATTAATTTCTTTGTAGTGGCCGTTCAAGCTCTTCTCTTCAATATAGTTGCTATCATTGTTTGTTCTAAAAAGTACTAATCTGATAATTCAGTCCATTAATTTGCTTCACAAATATTACCACGATATAGTTGTTACTTGTTGCCACTTTTGTAGATTGTCTTATATATCTACTCTTCTATTCTTAAAGAGAATCCAAAGGATTATTGTTCATGTTGCAGTAAATGCCATAATAAATATTGTAGCATAAACAGTAAAACAAATCTGATCCTCTGCGCTCGAAGTACTGTTCATGCTACAATATTTACTATATCGTAAACAATAAATCAAATCTGCTCCTCCATACTTGAAGTTACTATTTATGTTACAGTAATTAAGTGTATCATAAACAGTAAAGCAAATTGAATGTATTAAAACTTTGATACTTTTTTAAGTATAGAGGAGTAGATATGATTTCTAAATCAAATGTATTAAAACTAGATTGTTTTTAAATCAAATGTATTAAAACTAGATCATTCTTTAAGTATAGAGGAAAAGGTATGATTTCTAATTTTAAACATACAATAATTAAATTAAATGTATTAAAATTTAGAGGAATGTAAGTTTTAAATGCAGCGCTTAAAAAAATATCGGGTCATGCTTTGCACGAGGTGCGCACTAGTTTACTTGAATGCTCATGTCATTATTTGGTAAATTCTTACTAGTGGAGCGTAGGTGCTCCCACTTCCACTGAAAAAACGTGTGATGAACAGTAGAACCTGTATTTTAGGACGCGGTCCAAATTCCTCTTGTTTCTATTACTATACAAACAAAATCCCTAAATCCACAGAGATCTTTGGCAGTTATCAATAACCAAGCTTAGCCTCTAGATTTGAATGGGCTAAAAAGCTAGGGGAAGATTGTGGTTCAAAGAAGGCAGGCACGTTTTAGAGGCGAGCTTGGGAGATTCACTAGAATATTCTGCGCGGTAAGCTCACCCACATAAAGGACTCGTGCCACTTTTAAAAGTGAATAGCTTATTCTTTCGAATATCCTTCATAAGTTCCTCACCTTGGGTGGTTCTAGGAAAGATTGGGGGTGGAATATTTATATAGCAAGCCTGGATTAATAATGGAATAATTATATAGCAAGTATGGAATAATCTTTATGCATGGATCATTTAAATCATTTATCCTTTATTTGCTTGAAGTTGTTCGAGATATATTCCGCACTTTGAGATACCATCCCTTTGGAGAATTTTGAATGATGTTTAAGAACACGTTTTCTCATCATTTTTGTGAATTAATTACCTGGAACCTTTAAATTGATTTTACAATACTTCTTATGAGTAGAGTCCATTACAGAACTTAAAATCATAATAATTATCCATAATATTTCTACTAAAATTTTAAATTACAGACCCAATGACTAAAAAAATAACAATAGTTTTATCATAATGCAAAGCCAATCTATTCAAGTCCAAGATGCTATATTCAAGCAACTTAACTAACAATGATGATGAGGAAGTATAACAAATGATCCATAGAATAAATGGTACACCAAAATGATATTAACTTTTGAATCAGTTAGGCCTCGTTTGGCAAAGGGTTAATGAAGAGGGGTTAAAAAGAAGGATTAATGTACTTAGCCCATTTGATAATCCGAAGGACTAAATTATTAACCCGTTAAATAAGTTTTATTTTAACCCTTATGATCAGTTTTAGTGTTTGGGAATAACAATGATTTTGACTATTTTCTTTACAATTAGAAGGGTTAACTCTTATTCCATCTAAATAGGAGTATTAGTAAACCCCTCATTTTGAGGGGTTAACTCATTTTAACCCCTCTAGAGGGGTTAACTTAACCCTTCTATATTTTTTATGTTTGACAAATTATGAAGGGTTAACTCACTTTAACCCTTATATAAATTTATTGTGTTTGGCAGGTTAAGAAGGGGTTAAGTCTCCTTAACCCTTCACTTAACCCTTTATCAAACGGTACCTACGTGTTAATATAACGGACGGATGCCCTAGATACTGCCTCCGGGAATAATAACAACAATAGTAAATAATCAACTAATTGAATGGCATATTTAAAAATCAAAATTCAAAAACCAAGAAAGAAAAGCATCTACCTAGAAACGCATATTTCAAACTTCAATGGGCATATGCTTTTGGCATCTTCTCCTCTTATTCCCCATAAATAACTCTCCTCATTAAGCCTCTGTTTTCTCAAAGCGAAAAACAAAAGAAAACAATATCAAAACTCAAAACCCCCCCGAAAACTCCAACTTTCGATCAGCAATGGCCTCAACGGTGATCGTCTTCGACTTTGACAAGACCATCATCGACGTCGACAGCGACAACTGGGTTGTCGACAATCTTGGCGCCACCGAGCTCTTTGAGCAGCTCCTCCCTACGATGCCCTGGAATTCTCTCATGGTATGCAATTTCAAAGTTTTTGTTCTGTTGCGAAAATTTGATCTCTTCTGCGCAGAGAATATTTTTGGATAAAATTATTAACTGGGTCACGTTCAAAATTTGTTTTTGATTGCAGGACAGGATGATGAGGGAGTTGCATTCACAGGGGAAGGCAATTGAGGAGATTGCAGAATGCTTGAAGACTGCCCCTTTGGATCCCCATGTGATTTCAGCCATCAAAACAGCTCATTCTCTTGGGTATAATTTTCTTTCTTCTGCTTTTGTAATTTGATATTATTGCGAGATTTATTGATTTCGTGTTTCCAACATTTTTTCCTTTTTGTTATAGGTGTGACTTGAGGGTGGTGAGTGATGCCAACTTGTTCTTCATTGAGACAATCCTTAAGCACCATGGAATTTTTGAGTGCTTCTCTGAGATCAACACAAACCCTGGCTATGTTGATGAAGAGGGGAGGCTGAGGATTTTTCCTTACCATGATTTCAACAAATGTTCACATCGTTGCGGTCTTTGCCCTCCAAATATGTGCAAGGTAATTAACCCTTCGCAGTTTGATTTTAATTTTCTTCTGCCCATTAGAAGATTTTAATTTCTTCAAGTTTTTGAAGCCAACAAGCAATATTACCTTTTTGGCTTTCCTCCCATCTTATTGAGTTATAAGTTTAGAAGTTAGAAATTCTATTTTAAAAACCAATTTTGTGAAAATTGAAAAGAAAATTTCATTTTATTTCTTCACGACATACTGAAGTCAGCAATCAGTTATTTTCAAACTGAAATAAATTCTCAAAAAATAAGTATTTAGCCTGGCAAATTACACACAAAAACCTGTCAACTCCAAATTTATGTTCTTTATTTACCCTTAATCTAATTCATCACTTACCCATCAACAGGGCAAGATCATAGAAAGAATCCAAGCGTCAGCAGTCTCCGAAGGCAACGAGAAGCGTGACAAAGGTCACCTCCATAATATACCTCTCGATATGACATGAATAACAGATGGCAGCAGAAAAACGTCTGAATGTTTTTCGCACTCTGAGTTGCTTTTTTATGCTCGCAACTTGATCAACGAGAAAAGTGGCTGTGTGTTGCTTAAATGAGTATCAAATTCAACACAACGAAAAGATAAAGCCTCTCCCCAAAATGTATTATATACGTCGATAGATACTCAGTAACCCCTCATAGTATACATACTAATATACTATAGCACTAATAGTATACTATATACTATATATAAGTATATATTAACCTATATATATACTATACTACTCCACTATACGGGGAAAGTCGAATCCTTAAGGTGGACACCTAGCTCCCACCTAAGGACCACGAGCCGCGGCCCTAAAATCAACACAGTCAATTCCCTAATATTTTTTTACAGATCCGGCTCCGTTGAACTTGGATCTACACGTTCCTTTCAGAACTCCCAAACACAGGCCGCGCCAATTTCTGGGGTGAACCCGTCGTGTTTTTGACCCATTCGTCCGTGAGCTGTCCAAAAAGTTCTTATCATTCGAAACGTTTAAAATTGGGCGCGCGAGTGAATGACAAGGGTGCACAAAACACCGACGGGCAAGATGATTTTAATGTTCTTTTTTTATATGTATACTCCTTTTTGGCTTTGATGTAGGAAAAATATTGGCTCTTTGAGTTTGCCACGAGAAGGTGACAAAGGTCACTCATAATATATCTGATATGAATGAATATAGTCAGCAGAAAATATCTGAATGTTTTTCCACTTGAGTTGCTTTTTTATCTCCAATTGATCAAGAGAAATGGCTTGTGTTGCTTAAATGAGTATCAGAATTCAACACAAGAAAGATAAATCTCCCGCTCCGTTGAACTTGATCTACACGTTCTTAAACCCAAACACACCAATTTTGGGGTAAACCCGTCGTGTTTTGACCCTTTATCCACTCGCTGCAATTTTAACGGTTTCGAATGAATAGAACTTTTTGCACGACTCAACGAATGGTCAAAACACAACGGGTTCACCCCAAAATTGGTGTGTTTGGGTTTAAGAACGTGTAGATCAAGTTCAACGGAGCGGATCGCAAAAAAAATTAGGAAATGATGTGATTCTAGGCCGCGTCCTTAGGTGGGAGCCTAGGGTGTCACCTTAGATTCACTTTTCCCATATATATATATATATATGGGAAAAGTGAATCTAATGTGACACCCTAGGCTCCCACCTAAGGACGCGGCCTAAAATCACATCATTTCCTTTTTTTTTTGCGATCCGCTCCGTTGAACTTGATCTACACATTCTTAATCTCAAACACATCAATTTTGGGGTGAACCCGTCGTGTTTTGATCCTTTATCCACTCGCTGTAATTTTAACGGTTTCGAATGAATAAAACTTTTTGCACGGCTCAACGAATGATCAAAACACAACGGGTTCACCCCAAAATTGGTGTGTTTGGGTTTAAGAACATGTAGATCAAGTTCAACGGAGCGGATCGCAAAAAAATTTAGGAAATGATGTGATTCTAGACCGCGTCCTTAGGTGGGAGCCTAGGGTGTCACCTTAGATTCACTTTTCCCATATATATATATATATATATATATATATATATATATATATATATATATATATATATAATATATATAATATATATATAACTCTTCACTTAGTATATAAGTATTATATAATTACTCTCTCTTTATATGTAATAACATTATGTTATACTATATATAATATACTTTAATATAATATATTATATACTGTACATATAAGTTTATTTTAATATATATGTTATGTATATAAACATATATTAATATCTTTATGTATGTATTTATAACCTATTATAATTACAATAATCTTATAATATATAATAAATATTTATATATATATATATATATACTATATTATATCATAAATATATATATATATATATATATATAATATAATATAATATAATATATATACATATATATAAATAATATAATATATATATATAACTACATATATATATATATATATAAATATATATTAACATATATAAAATATAATATATACTATAATATATATATTTATATACCTATATATTATATTAATATATAATATATAATATATATATAGTATATATATATTTACTATATAGTATCAATATATATCATATACTAATATATAATATATAATATATATTATATAATTAATGTTATGTTATACAAATTTTATGTAAATATCTCGAATGACATGAATAGGTTTGGGCCTATTTAAGTCACTGTGAAATTAGGATTTGGAGAGTAGTTATGGATCAAATCCTATAGCTACAACATATATAACTTATAAAAGTTTGATAGGGCCTTGGGGATTGTCTTAGACTCTTTGAATTCTACAATTTATTTTTAATTAATTAATCTATATTCTTATAATTATTTTCAATATTTAATTTTATATTTTTATATGAAAAAACATAATTATTCAAATGATTAAATAATATATTATCAAAATTGTTTTTTGTTTTTTTCTTTAAAATTAAAAAAAAAATTTAAAAAGTAAAATATTAAAAACCTGGCCCGGCCCGGCAAATCGGGTCTGGTTCGGGCTCGTTTTGCCCCGGCCGAGCTGTCTTTCCGGAGTCCGGGCTGCCGGATGGACACCCCTTTAGTAGCACCATGTATAATGGTACACTGTTGGCTAGTTGCCTTTTTTTTCAAATGTTCTCCTGTGATGTTCACTGTGTTACTCTGGTTTCGTCAATTTGGGTATATCCAAATGAGTACAGGTATAGAATTTGATCGTGAACATAGTGAGATAGTAACAGCGTGCTCTCGTCACTGTTTCACCCGAGAACAGTTAAACATTGTCTTCGACACCTAAATTAACTCGAGAAATGTTTGGGGCTTGTTTTCTTTGATAGTAAATGGGAACTCGTTCCGTAGGGTTTTCTAAGTGTTTTGGCAAGCTATTTTAGATAAAAACAGAGATTTTCCAAGATCTAAAAGGTAGCTCTGACGAGAAAAAGAAGCTCAGAGATATTTACAAGAATGTCAATTTATTTGTAAAAAATAGCTTCATCTTTGCGACGAGCTATCAGGTTTTAAAAGTCTTCGTTTCTCCCTCATAGCGAATCTCTCCACCCCCCCCATGACGTAGGCATTTCCGAAACCACTAAATCTCATGTCGTTACTGTTTTCTGGTTTTGACTATGCTATGTTGGTTTCTCAATAGACCAGATCGTAATATAGAGAAGAGTGTAATATCTCATCTTGTTAATATGTACTTTTGTCCTTATTTCACTTGTAAACGAAAATATATAGGTTACTTTGAAGCGTTGTGAAAACAAAAACAGGTTTATCTCAGTTATATCGCTTCCGCACGTGAGGCATGACTCTGCGCCCAACACTAGAACTAATGTTGACTCCCCTTTCCACAAATGCTAGTTATTGTTGAATCAAAGAACCCACAAAATGCCATTTCCTAAAAACTCTCCAATGCATAGTGACCCATCCCATACTATGTATTAGAAAGCATACTCTTTTGTTATTGTGCATTTCTTCGACATCCCAGTTGATCTTTGTTTTTCTTCCAGAGCGAAAGTAGATGAGGTTCTTGTTGATGGCCTCTAGAATCCTCATGAATCCCTCGTTCAGGAACAAAACAATCTCATATATTGAATAATATACTCTCCAGTGAAATCATTAGATATCTTTCTTGAACTACATTAGCATATATCCCCGTTGATAACCCATGTTCAATGTTCCGCATAAAATTGGTTGAACACTTGTGTGTCATTGTCAAGTGTCCTGAAGTTTTTAAAACTTGCTACCTTAATACTCCTACTGAGTTTGCATAACCGACTGTTTTAGTATGCAAAATTTATAAAAAACTTAGGTATCTAAGTCTAAGTTTAAAAACTTTAAGTGGTAACAGAAGTTGCCAAACAGTGATGAGGTATATAAAAGGGGAAATGCAAGTTTTAAAAACTATAGTGATAATGCGAAGTTGTCATCAAAATAAGGAGGGTATATAGAGCTGTAAACAGTAGGAGGAAAACCGATAGGTATTTAAGTGCAATTCAGGATGAGAAGAGCAACAGATACCAGTCAATGCCAGACCAGCCTTCTAGTTGGGCTTTTGCAAGGAACGAGCGGGCTAAACTGGCTCGCATGCAGCCCGGGTCAACCTACGCTCGCTTCTGCATATCGGTCGGAAAGCGCTCGAAACCAGTCTCGTCCTGCTGTGGGCCGAGCGAGATGAATATAAAAAGAAAGATAAACGGCTAGGCCAGGGAGCATCCTCCGGCCCACTAACCCACCCCTAGGCGGACGATGTATGTGGATTAAATTAAGAATAAACAGTCTTTGTAATGAATGGTGCGGCCCTAAATAATTTCATTAAAATGTTAGTACTAGCACAGTTCAAGAAAGAATCCATGTTTGGGATTAGATGTAAATTTTGATCAAAAAGCGTTCTAAAGCTTTTGAGATTAAGTCTAATTGGGTCAATATATAAGTCGTTGTAGATGCGCAATTGTCCAAAAAGAGTTAGGTACAAATCCGTTATGCCAGTGTAAGCAGCTTTGGTATTTGCTCCTAGTCACTGAAAATCAATATCAGTCCAAACAATTTTACTCCCAAAGAAATTGTGCAATTA
>NC_033798.1:115689189-115698211 GCF_001876935.1 Asparagus officinalis | reverse complement strand
GAGAACCTGGAAGGGCGCTGCCGAGCGTTCCCATACGCGAGCAGCAGTCGGCATGTAGCTGGCTTGCCCGGTCGTGCGCCGGGTTCGTCCAGGCTGTTGATTTGAAAAAAGCCTGGACATTTTACATTTCCTCCCTCTAACAGCTCACAACGAGCCCCTCCAACAACTCACAAATAAAGCCCCATGACCCTTCCTCCTCCCAAAAAACCTATCCCAAAACCAGATCTGGATCTCTCAAATCCCCTTGAAGCTATCTCTCTCTCTCTACACCGATGCCGACGCCAAGCTCCCCCGTCGAAGACCCTCCCTCCTCCCTCTCTCAATGACCGATGTAGACGCCGAGTTCCCCCGTCGAAGACCCTCCCTCCTCCCTCTCTCGACACCAACGTCAACGCCGAGCTCCCCCGTAGAAGACCCTACCTCCTCTTTCTCTCAACATTGACGCCGACGCCTGTCCCCCGTCTAAGACCCTCCCTCCTCCCTCTCTCGACATTGACGCTGACGCCTCTCCCCCGTCTAAGACCCTCCCTCCTCCCTCTCTCGACACCAACGCCGACGCCTCTCCCCTGTTGAAGACCCTCCCTCCTCCCTCTCTTGACACTGACGCCGACGTAGGTAATAACTCGAACTCTCTCTCTCGATCTCTTCCTTGATCCCTTTGATTGGACTGTGCTAAAATTGGTTGTGCTAAAATTGGTTTAATGAGTCTTTTTTTTTTTCTTTAATTGGTTGTGCTGAAATTGATTGCTATGGAGATGGGGTTTTGGATTCTAGGTGTTGATCTATTATTGAGTTGAATTCGTTATGCATGAGTATGGATTGAATCCAAGCTCAATTGTAGTCCGTAATTTGGAAATTTGGACGTGCGATATTCTACTTCTTCTTTATGAACTGTACACTTCTGGCGACAAATCTGCAGAATATGGTATTTTCCAGTGGATATGCAAGTCATGAAAGCAACGCTGATAGGATTATGTATAGTATTACACTCTGGTTAGTTTGGACTTTTTCTTGTTTTGTTGTTTCCTTTAGAGTGCATGCTATTTGTTTTGTATCAGTACATGAGCTCAAGGCTGTATACAATTTGCGTATTGTTATTCTTTTGCAACTAATCATGAATATTTAAAACTCTGGTTACAGAAGTATTTGCATATTGTTTCTTTGTGCCTTAGACTTGTGTACAATTAAACTTCTCTTCCTTTGGTTGCATTGATGTGATGTCACTAATTCACCTTCTCTTCCTTTGGTTGCATTGATGATGTGAGAAATAGTAGAAGGAGACATGCATTCTTCTCGCAGACTATCAATAAGTTTTTTTATATATTTGAGTTTTATGGAATTGTTGATGTGATCTGTGTATTTTTGCTTTGTCTGGACTACTCAACACATGATTTGTATGTTCTTCAACAAACCCCCGTGACCTCCCACGATTTGTCCTCCAATAATTTAACTCGCATCATTGTCTTACATCTCACTCGGGTCTCTCCCCGAAAATGTATCTCTATCTTATCTCTATTAGATCTATAGCCCTCCTTATCACAAACAAATTTTCTATCTACCACTTCTCTAGTCTTGCGAGAGTAATTTACCGTGCTCTTCTGTATTCCAAAACCCATAAACAATGCATAAGAGTTATAATAGTTATAAGCTTCTTCATAACTATTAAACTTCATTCCTAGTAGTGGTTTAGGAGCATTTACAACTAATAGCACTTGATTCTCCCATTCCGAACTCTACACTAGTTGAATTTGTTTCCTCCATTCCGAGCTCCTAAAGAAGAAAAGAAATTCAAGAAAAACAAATTTAGTATTTGTAAAAACTTTGATGGTTGTAAAAATACTAAAATAATTACAACCTAATATAACAAAGAAGATTGAATTACAACCAGAAAATATATTATAGATTGAACTTACAATCTTTAGAAACCAATGAAATTGATTTATGTTAAGTAGTGATATTAGGAAAAAAATTCATAGGTAAGTACTGCAAATTAAAAACAATCAGCATGATAAAGAATTACCCAGTACATTTTAAATTAATAACACGCAGACATCATATTCTTTGTTATTTAGAAACTTGATTGACCTGGCTGATTAAATTTTTATCATCATCATCAAAAAATTTACAAGACATTGAATGTCTGAATTTGATCAAATTAGAAATATCAAATTTGGGCAAATGCTCAAATCAACAAGTAGTCAACTTCTTATACCCACACTCTCCTTTATAAATAAGTCAACTTAAGTTTCAAGTTTCCTCTACTAACCGCATGTAATAGGTCAATAGAAGCGAATTCGGACTCTCTTTGTCACATTTAAAATAAAGATGCCATTGTTCCTAACAATTTTTATCATTCAATGAACCTTTTTTCCTTTTGTTTTTAGTAATATTCAAAGACAATATGTTGTTCTTTGTATGAGAGGTGAATCAAAATCAATTTTATTCCATTAGATATTAATTTATTGAAAGACCAAAACAGATTAGCGTAGGAGAAGAAAAGAGGGTGTATTAGAAGAGATGAGAAGGAGAGAATAGAGGGATCGAGAGGGATGGGGATTTTACCTGAGGGATGGATCGGGATAACCAGAGTAAGCTCGCGGAGGAGGAAGAGTCTTGGAGGGGGCACCCCGTTCTCGATCTGGTCTTGGGATGGAGGGATCTCGCGACGGCATAGAAGAGATGAGAAGGAGAGAAGAGAGGGATCTCAATCTGGTCCTGAAACGAAGGGATCTCGCGGCGGAGTTGCGGCTGGAGTTGGGGAGGGGAGGAGGGTGAGGTTTGGGGAGAGAAAGGGGTGAGGTGTTGTGGGGAAGAGTTAGACGGGGTATTCTCCTAGGGAGTTGGTTAGGCAAGAGAGAGAGAATGAGATGAGAGGAGAGAGAGAGAGAGAAGAGAGAGAGAGAGAGAGAGAGAGAGAGAGAGTATGGGTTCACCGAGACGGGAAGTCAGAAAAGCGGCGCTAAGGATTTTTTCAAAAAAGCCCCCCTGCAGCTCACGTAAGGAAATAGATGTTCAGAGCGCTTTCACCCTAGTATCTCAATAATATATATATATATATATATATATATATATATATATATATATAATAATATATACTATATATAATAGTATACTATATATATAATACTACTATATATATTATATATAATTATCTAAATAAAAGAGAGAGAGAGAGCAGAGAGAGAGAGAGAGAGATGGTCACCGAGAACGGAAGTCAATAAGCCGGTGTTGTAGCAGGATTTTATTCAAAATGCACCCCACTGCAAGAAGCTCACGGCAGGGTAAGGAAACCTGGCTGAGCGCTATTTCTAGTTTTCTCATTATAATAATATATATCATATATATATATAGACTATTATATACTGATATAAATAGTACTATATATATATATATAATAGTATATATATTAAATAAACTAGTATTAGTAGCTTCCAGAGGAGAGAGAGAGAGAGAGAGAGAGAGAAAGAGAGAGGAAAATGAGTATGCTTGGTACCAAACACAATTTTTTGTGTTTGGTAGTAAGGTGATATATTCCCCTCCACTCATTAAAATCGAGGCACATATTCACATTTTTTATTAACTAGTGTGCTCCCGTGCAAAGCACGGCCCCCATTTTATATTTTTGCTACAGTAATTCTGTTTTCTAAATGCTATAGTATTTTTTTTGTGAAGGTATAGTAATACTTTTAAAGTGATATAGTAACCTGCCTGTGCTACAATATATATTTTTTAAATGCTATAGTAATACTATAATAATTTACTGTAGCATGAATAGTGAATTTTTAGGCCCTCCTATTATTATAGAGGAATAGATACAATTTAACCATCATAAACATTAAGTAGCTCAATTGGTACAAGCTTTACCCTAAAAGCTTTCCCTATGAACTCACTCGGTTCCAGGCTTTTCACCTTTACTTAAAAAACTCTTTTTAATGTAAGCCCTTCAAATCTTTCATATTTTGAAATTAATCCCTCAAATCATGAAAATTATTATTAAATCTTACAATTCTTAAGTTAATTAAATTAACATAGGCCCGAGGTTCGATTCCCTCAAAAACTTTCCCAAATTTATTTTTTTTCCTTTATTTAAGTTTTTTTTCAATATGAGTCCTTTAAATCTTTCATATTTTAAAATTAATCACTCAAATCATGAAAATTATTATTAAGCCATACAATTCTTAATTTAATTAGAAATTAATCCCTTAAATCATTAAAATTGCTATTAAGTTCCTTAATTCTTAAAAGGTTACTTTAAAATTATTCACTTCAATAAAATGTAGAAGTAACTATTAGAGAGATTAATTCAAAAAAGATTATGAACTTTAGAGGACTTAATAGCATCTTTATTAATTAATTTTATTAGTCATGTAAATCTTTCATGTTTTGAAATTAATCCCTCTAACCATAAAAGTTGTTATTAAGTTCTACAGTTCTCAAGTTAATTATAAATTGATCTCTCAAATCATTAAGATTGATATTAGGTTCCTTAATACTTAAAAGGTTATTTTTAAATTACTCTCTTCAATAAAAAGTAGAGACAACAACTAGAGAGATTAATTTAAAAAAGATTGCAAGAATTAGAGGACCTAATAACATTTTCATTAACTTGAGGGACTAATTTCAAAATAATTTTGGAATACAAGAACACAATAGCAATTTCAATGATTTGAAAGCCTATCTACTTTTTTAAAAAAAGTAATTTTTTATTTTAACTAATAGACTAAAGTTTACCTCATTTTTTTGAAAACCATGTACTTCAACTTTTTTTTCTTCCAATATCAGTGTCTTACAACTTTTTACAACTCTTATATCTTGAAATAAATCCCTCAGTTCATGAAAAGTGCTACCATGTCTTTCCTATTCTCAACTCAATTAGAAGTTGACCCCTCAAACAATTTAAATTACTATTAGATCCTTCAGTTCTTAAATTATTTTGAAATGAGTCCCTCTAATAAAGAGTAGAAGTAATAATGAGAGTTATTAATTTTAAAAAGATTACAAAAATTGTGAGACCTAATAACAAATTCAATGAGTTCAGAGATTTATTTGAAAATAAGTAATTTATGTATATTATAACTCCCAAAAGTATTTTTGTCGATAAATTAAAAAAATATATTTAAGCAAAATCCTTAACCATTATTTTTTGAATTCTTTACACAAATGTCGCGGTAACCGCTGGACAATTTTGATGGTTGTTTATCTGAAGATTTCAATGTTTTAACAGTTACAATTAGGCGGCAAAAATTGGTAGAGCAGATACAGAAACATAATCTGAGTAGCCCGTGTGAACGAGTTGTCCAAACAATAGCCCAAGGTCTTAACCTCTTAGCCGAAGGCCTAAGCCCATAATGAGAAAAACCCATTACAGGCAACAGACGATGCTAACGTTATCATAACAATTACAAAAATACTCTCTAAGCTGAAGGCCCAAGCCCACGTATTAACAATAGCCCATTTGATTCTGGTTTCAAATTGCCCAACAATTAGCATTTCTCTACACAAGTATAAGTTTCTTTGTTCAAATTTTATTTTTGTTTTAATTTTAGCAATATCAATCATCTTATACATAGAAAATCATATTTATGTGAACCATGTTGACCGAGGGAAAAAAAACCGGTTCAACTAGAATTAGGCGAGCAAATTTATAGAAAGGGTAAATTACACTAAACCCCAAGAACTTTTAGCATTTTGTAGTAAACCTCCAATAACTTTCAAAAATGTCTTTTAATATTGTTTGTTAGCTCTAGTTCATGGGGATTAATTGCAAAGCGCATAACCTTATTGGGGTTTTCTGCAAAATGAAAAAGTTATCAGGGGTTTTGCTTGATTTGGTTGTCATTGGGGGTTTACTGCAAGCTGTTGAAAGTTCTTGGGGGTTAAGTGTAATGTACCCATACCTAATACTTATAAGGATATAGATGTAGGATTTTTTAACGATCCATATTGTTGTATATACCCATATCCAACTAAGAATCAGTTTATTTTTTAACAAAATTTTTTGATTAGTACGAAATTCTTATTACCGCTGGCAAATGAAGGCCTTCTCCACTTGACTCCACTGGTCGAGAACTCTACAGCTTCAGCCGAAATCCTTCCCAATTCACATTCTAGCCCAGTAACAATATCTTCCCTCTATCGAACAAAACTGTTAATATGTGCAAGATTCTGTTAATATGTGCAAGATTGTGTCATACTCCAAAACATGAGGAGACACCAGCTCAACAAGCACCAAAAAAAAAGGGAAAAAGAAAAAGAAAAAGAAAACCTATTACAGGTTAACTACCAACTAAAAAAAGAGATGAACAAAAACAAACACATTACAAATTCCTCCGTTTGGATACAAAAACGGGCTCAATTTTCATTGCCGAGCACCAATCACGGTTTGCTTCAGTGTCCTGTAGCCTTGAGATCTCGTCGCAAATGATTTTGATATCAAATTGTATCATCGGGATACATTCCTCAGCTTTAAGCTGTTTCTGCTGGAAAATCAAAAAGTGTTTCTCATGGTACACAAATGATACGTACAAGCGGCTGCTGAAGCTTTCATCTTTTGCTTCGTCCGATCAAGAACATCTCCATCTTCTAGGCATAAATTGAACTTGAACATAATGCCATGACAGAAGACCACGCCTTGAAGCAGAATTCACGGTCAAAAAGCAAATGGTCTCTTCATTCAGGTTCCAAATTGCAACGCACAGAAAAGGACACAAGCTCATCATCCACATCGCCAAATCTCTTCAGTTTAGTTTTTGCAGGTAAGTCCATCTAAGCAAACTATCCAAAATATGAAAGCATGTTTTGGGATGGTATAACTATTCCAAACAAATTTGTCCAGGCCTTCTTATCCTACAATACCACAGATAAATAAAATCTCTCTAAAATTTCAAAATACAGTCTGATCTTGTGTTGGCTTGAGATGAACTAATGAAGGCACAAACTCTGATTCCTATGGCCAAGCTGGAAGATCACAAGGTACTTGCACAACAATCTTTATATACAAAAATGCCAACCAAGAGGAAACCATAAAGAAACACTCCAGCACGTCACAAAATATATTCTACAGTGCAGAGTGTTTTATGCTCAGATTCCAGAATACACCTATAATTCCATGTGACCAGAGATTTCCTCAATCTAATCATATGCACTCAACACAATCTTTTTACAACAGAAACAATCAAGAACGTCACAAGCCCTTCGTATTTATTATTAGCTCGTCACAAATAAATGATGATTTACAGACAAAAACATTATGACTACAAACGAATGGAATAGAATCTTCATCCCCAGTATCATCTTCTTTTTTCCCACTTCCCTCATCTGTATATCTATACATCCAAAAATTCCATTCCGGTAATTTCACCAAAAGAAACAACAGTACACAGTATATTATCTCCTAAGTATACACTCTCCCCGTGATGTACATATTGTATCAAATACGAAGCGAAGCTCTGGTCTTGATGGGCTTTAGCTTTACTCCCATGCTTTCAGGCGAGAGGAGCTCAGGGGATATGCACGATGGGCTGAGTGGGCTTCTAGGGCTTCCGTTGAATTGGTACGGGCGATAAAGCCCGTAGCCCATGAAGAAATATTCCATTGGTATCAGCATTGCATATGGTTGCTCCTCTGTTACCATTGATCCACAAGCTTGAACCTGCAATGAGATATCATTATAACCTCCAAAATAAGGATGCAAAAGGTGATGGATATCTGCGACAATAGATATCCAACAGGATACAGATGTTACATGAACAAGGAAATGACTTCAGATTTTTGATAGGATAAGGGATATAGCTCAGGATATATGTAAAATATCACTCATCTGATCGATATCTGTATTCGATTTTTTGACAGAAAATGAATATTAGTTACCGAACTACATTTATATTCCCATTAAAATCCAATATAAGCGGATACGGATATGCTAAATGCCATGTCCGATCCTTCTGCACTTCTACTCACAAATACTAGAAGTAGGATAGAAATTCCCTGCATGGTTTTGAGTGATTTTGATAGATCAACAATCCATTAGATCAACCCATCACGGGTGACCAGGACGGTTGGGAGGTTCCAATATATTTCCCATGGTCTTAGGTTCGTTTCCGAGCTGGGTTATTAAAATAATAATAATCCATCAGATCAAATAACACAATCACCCAATGTGTTATTTACCACAATCACCCGATGTGTTATTTCTCGTGGCTTGGTTTTGCATGTTAGATAAGAGTCATAAGATAGACCTAACACAATATTTTCTTTACTAGATCTCCGCAATTCTTCAATCAAGAGTAAGTTTACTATATACATACAGAATTTTAGCTTTTAAAAAAATACCTCAACCAAGGCGCTGTATCTTCTATCCAATTTTGAGGTCATATGGAGGGATTCAGAATGAAAAAGAGAGTTTTCACCAACAAATATTAGTGTCCGACACTGCAGATGTTTCAACCCCTCAGTAATATCACATCTCCTGAATAAAGAAAAATACACATTAGGAGCTGGAAAAGGCTGAACACATTGAAGTTTCGGCAAACTTCTTGGAGCATAGAGATGTACCCATTTATGGATTCAAGGAAACGCCAGACATTGATACTCTGTCTCTCATCGAGAAACTGCGGAAGCCAGAATAACGAATACCATGGTCAAAAATAGCCATAATATAGAAATGCATAATCAAGAAAACAACACAGAGTAAATTGAGCACTAACACTTCTACAGGCTTGTGCAATGTCAGATTCAGGATATTTCCCACTACCTCGAACTTCCTGGTAAAGATAACCAGACAATTAAACCACAGGAATTACGATGAAAGATCGTCTCCTGATTCAATAGCTGAATGAGATATTATCTTTATTAATACCTTACTGAAATATCGCTGGAGTAGACAGTCCTTCATTAGGCCACACATTCCATAGAAATATACCAAATTAGACATTACCTGAAGAATGAATTTCTTTGTCAGCACAAATTCACAAGTCTTTAGTCCAATAGTGAAAATAGAGGAGCACCAAGTAGTACCTTATTG
>NC_033798.1:115683473-115688578 GCF_001876935.1 Asparagus officinalis | reverse complement strand
CAAAAAGATAGAACCAAAGAGTAAGTGGCATTTTCCATAAGTATAGCTTTGCTCACAGTAATCAAGGGACATACAGCAAAAAGGGTAAGAATGTAAGCACCAGCGGTGACCCCCAAGCACATCACTGAACTTAACCTAGAAAGGAGAAATAAAAATTTGTAAAAAACATTAAATTGTACAAAAACTTATCTTAAATTTAAGATTCCACCACCATTTTATTATAAAGCAACGATGACATTCAGTTGAACATACCTAAAGTAGTCAAGAACATCGGCTATCTGATCTGCTAAGTCATCAACAGAAGGAATAGGAACATCGGAAGGAATAGGACCAGCTCCTAACTGCAACAACACTTAAGCAAGAGGACAAAAAAATCATTAATAAGAGGTCCTTAAGATACAGAATAATTGTATTGAATAGCTTCAAGCCTTAACGAAAAACAAAAATAGTAACTTAGCTACCGACCTCATGTCCTGGAGGGCTAATATGATATATGCAAAAATTATGAAGCAGCAAAGAAGCAGCTTCGGGCCAAAAGAATAATCCTTGGAAGCAGGACATATCTGTTTAATTTAGCAACAGATGCAGGCAAAGGATTAGCAGAGTTCCAATCAACTAAAAATGTAGCTGCCCATAAGAAGGCAAAGTATATAGACACAAAACCAAGTGAATTTTAGGGGCAATATGCATCCTTACAGTGTAAATTTGATTTCATGACAAAAAAAAGTATAAGCATGCTTACGATTTAGAGCTAAATCTGGATATGTAATAAGTGCAGGCTTGTCCTGATCTCCATAGACAGCTACAGACAGTAAGCCATGGCTGGTCTGTACAAGATGATCCTGATTGAAGCAATTGATACTTGAAAATCAGCAAGCAGAAAAGGGAATGCAGGTGTTGGTTAACATACTCTAACAGAAATAAGGAGCTTGACGAATTATACAAAAAATAACTTTAAAAAGGAAAAGTAAACACTGTGAACAACAAATGACACATGATATTTGATGGAATAAAAATAGGCTGTTAAACCAGCTGAAGTGTAAGTTCCCATTCTAACTCCAATATATTTGGAGGAAGAAGTCTTGCCCAGTAAAACAATGTAAATAAATGCTTCATTATAATTGAGATGTGATTCTCGCAAAACATCCTTCCCAATCTAGACTGAGTACTTGTCTTTCAGGCCCATCCCTTAGCTATTACCTGATGTAATGAAATTTCCTTTTAATTGGTTAATTGCTTGGTTTTTTTCTTTTTTATTAATTGGCATGTCAGTTGACATAAATCATATTGAACCTATAAAGTTACAGGTCACCAATAAAACTGGAAAACATGCTCGCACTACCCAATGTAATTCATGTTCATCACTCTGCTGATGACTACACTATATGCTCAGATTCATATGAAAAGAAAATCCAATTATTCTCCACATGTTCTGATAACCAGAAGGAATAATCATAAACAGACAAGTCAATGACGAACTTAACAGTTAACTGTTTGGGCCCATCATGCCTTGATGAGACTTATTTAACTCCAGTTAACATTTTATATTTGGAAGGTAAAACAACCCTGTAGATTCAGCAATGGAAGCCGCTGGAGAGAATGATGCAGGACATTGAAGATTTGATTTGATCAGAAAATGTACTGATCTTTTATTGGTGTGATTCCCTTCTTAGATCCCCCCATGTATGCATAATTATTTTTTGCAAGATTTTTAGTTATAGGGATGTAGTAATGTAGTTTTAGGACTATTTTGCGGCGTGTTTATAAATCATAAAGAACTTGTGCTAGTTGGCGGTAACACTAGGATGCAGTTTGGAGGGATGAAATCCAGTCGATAGTTTTGCCCTTGTTATATAACAATAGACAAAATGGATATTGAAAATGATGAATAGAGAAATACTAATCATGCGTTGTACAAAGAATAAGTCCAGACATCTAACGTTTTGGCATAGGCATTCTACATAGTTCAAATGTTCAATAGAGTACAAATACCAATATTAGAAATTATAGCTCCAAAGAGTTGTAAAATAATAAAGGAAAACATAAAAGGGCTAGGCTTCCATCTACCATGCATATCCTCAGTAAAATACAAACCATGTAAAACAATAAAGAAAAGGACAGCCTGCGGACTGTTCTTTCATACTCAAATAATCAAGAGATTCTAATTCATATCTCAAGCCATGCGTCAGACGATGGATTACTTGACGATGAATTTGACTTTATTTGCTACTCTTTCTTCATGTTATTCAATTCTATTTTAAAAATTTTAAAGTTCAATACTATTGTTTTTGACTTTTTGTATGTTGTCTCTATATATTGCTTGAATTTGAGGTTGCCAGCCGTTATCTTATTATGATCCTACTAATAACTCCACTTCCAAGCGATGCAATTGAGCAAAAGCAACCAAAGTCTTAGAACTGACTCTAGCGTCTTACAAATTTTTTAAATATTGGAGATTAATGAAACTACCGATAGAAATAATTCTATTTACATTAAGACTTAACAACATGAAAATGATCCTCAAAACTTGGACTAATGACATTCTAAAAAGGATGTGCATAGATTTCTCAAATTTAAAAATGTTTGATAAAAGTGGAAGTTTTACAGCCTCAATAGATATAATAGAAACTAAAAACCAAAATTTATAGAAATAAACCAACCAAAAAAATGAAAAAAAAAACTACTCGGCAAACAAAAAACCTAATTCGCGACAATTAATCGCGTATTCGAGTCGAAGAAAAAAATAATCACATTAAATTAAAAAAGGGAAGAACTACATTTAAAAGATACCAAAGGAATCTAACAAATATATAACAAAAATAGCCCCAGATCCAATATTTCAACACCGAACGCAATGCCGATGAAAAATCGACTCAGAAACCCTAACCTTCCCGCCAAAAGAGATGTGCTCCACGTCGATGGAGACGGAGCTGCTCGATTCTCCCATTCGGATCCGATAGCTGCACTCGTTTCTCGCTCCGCTAACAGAAACCCTCTCCCTCTCTCTCTCTCCCCCCTCCTCTCTCTAGAAATTCTTTTTATTTCTTCTTTTTTTTCAAAAATGCCCTCAATGATTCTACTTCCCTTTGGTGTTTATATATTTATCCTTAACCCAGGGATTAACCCGGGTTAACCCACCGACGCTCTCTCTGAAAGGGTTAACGTAACCGGAGGTGACCGGTGAGGTTAACCGCGGGTTAGCGGAAACCGACAGCTTGACGCTAAATAACGAAAGTGACCCCACAGCGTTCTGATAGAAAGATATATGTGGAGAGGAATTGACGTAAATGGCCTTCCATTTGCTCGTGCGTCGCTCTCGCAGCACCCCATGTTTTGTATAGAAGGATAAGGTCTCTGTTAAATGCTGATTAATTACCGTTGGTTTGACTTGTGAGCGGGATTACTTGTCGTTCAAATTCGCAAAATTATGTGTTGATCCTTCTAATGGTAAAGTTAATTTCAAGTCCCTTGGGTAACAAAAACTTTTAATAAATTTTTTTTGTCTTGTTTTGTTTTCTTTCCCCGTCATAAATGTTACTTTTAATCAAATGCTCAGCTTGAATTCATCTGTTCTAAATAACAATTTTTTATTACTCTAAAAAGTATAAGTGTTAACTTGACCATATGAGACCTATTGCATATTTGATGGCTCCACAGCTTGTTATTGTGGATGACGAGAGAAGGAAGAAAAAGGTTCATTCATCCACCAGCAATTTCATCAGAGATCATGTTCTTTATCATCTTCCAATCGCGAGAGTGACTCATCAAAATGTATGCACAGTGGTTCTACACAAGATATTATTTTATAGTGAAAAAAGATAACAACATCATGCACTCGTCTCAGATCTTATTGAAGCATTAGAATTACAAGATGATAGGTATTTTGAACAAGAATTACACGATGCTAGATATTTTTTAAACAAGATATCACAAGAGTCATGTAAATGTAACTTTATTAGCTATGAGTATTATCACCATTTCCTTTCTAGCTAGAAGTAAGAATTTTGTTCTATATATAATTACTTTAAAAAATACATTAACATTGTCTTATTAACAATCAATGATTACATGTTATCCTTCTAACCATTTTGGGTAACTATTGTTATAAAACAAAACAGTCTTATTCACTATAAAATAATTAGAAATTTAGACTGATGTACGTAAAAGTGTAACCTTTTAAAAGGAGGAGAAAGATTTTAAGATCGAAATTTAAAATTAGTTTACACAAGGGGCTCGTCATAATTTTCCCTTCAGTTAATGATCCCTTCAGTTAATGATCATTGACCTGCCCCCATTAGCCCTTAAATCAACGTTTGGTACTAAACCACGAGAACCTGTGGCGTGAAAGCCGCGCTAACTAAGGCGCTTCTGTTTAAGATTATAAGGGGTAATCTCGTCATTTTACTCCAACGGTTAGGAAACAGAGGTAAAGGACAAAATGAAGAGTTACGGGCCGTTAGATCTGTCAGCGTTGCGGTCCCGTTTCAAAGGTTACAAAAGAGACCCGAATCCGATAGCAATAAATGGGATCAGAAATCGTGTAATTGCTCACCATGCCCGTTTATGGTATCCACGTTTTTGTGCCGGTGATTCGGGTTAAAAGATAATCTGCACATAATAATAAGAAAGTAGAGAGCGGGTCCAACCGATGATTAGGCAGGTTTGTGGACCGTTGGATTTTTGTCCATTTTTTGGAGGGCCCAGATCATTCGTAACAAATTGGAAATTTAGATAGAATTTGGTTGCTTTCCACTTTTCACTTGACGAGGGACTTCCATATAATATAGTCAATCATTTTACGTTCAGAATGTTATGGCTCGTATTGAATATATCATTACCACAGCTCTTGTTATTTTGGAGCACAAAGTTTTATTAGAATAATAACCGCATGCCGAGGGTGTTATGAGTCATCCGCGAGTAAGAGTAAAATAAAATTACAATTTCTCTTTATATATATATATATATATGAATATATCATTACCACAGCTCTTGTTATTTTGGAGCACAAAGTTTTATTAGAATAATAACCGCATGCCGAGGGTGTTATGAGTCATCCGCGAGTAAGAGTAAAATAAAATGACAATTTCTCTTTATATATATATATA
>NC_033798.1:115662303-115681956 GCF_001876935.1 Asparagus officinalis | reverse complement strand
TATATATATATATATATATAATATAATATGAAGGAATGTGGTACCAAGCATGAGTTTTTTTATTGGCAGTGAGGTAATGTATTCTCATCCACTCACCCAAATGTGAGACATTTTCACATCAGTTAGAGTGTATAGGAATGTGTTATATTACTACCACGCATATATATATATATATATATATAATATAATATGAAGGAATGTGGTACCAAGCATGAGTTTTTTTATTGGCAGTGAGGTAATGTATTCTCATCCACTCACCCAAATGTGAGACATTTTCACATCAGTTAGAGTGTATAGGAATGTGTTATATTACTACCACGCATAAAATTTATCATAAAAATATCTTGATTATTTTTAGTTTATTTTTTTTTACTATACCTGGGTTTTAAAATAGTTGACGTTTATCATAAAATATATTGAAATATTTCATATGTCACGATGAGTAAAACCATGTTGGCTTCAATTTTTGTCTTCCGGAGAAATAGTGAAGTTTAGAGGTCTAACTATAATATTTTAGGCAATAAATCATCCATGCAATAAACTTGTATTTTTGGTACCAATACGAATAAAATTTAAACAAAAAAACTATTTTTTCTATGATCGCTTGATAATTTAGTTTAGCAATGATAAAATTGATATTCCTTCAATGCCGTGTCATGTTGCATGAATCTATTTTTTTCAAAAGTTTTTAGTATAAAATTTCAAATCGTGCTACTAGAAAAAGTATATTCTTTCCGATTAATAAGTATACACAAATATGGTTAGTAATTGAACAATTAAAGAAGTATAGACAAATATGATTGATACATTATCTAATGATAGGATCAACCATAACAAACTCTTATTGCATCTATAAATATTGTCATTTCAGTTCTTGAATTTTTAGTGTAAAATCACAATGTAGAGGACAAATGTCTTAATAGTCAATAATATTAATCATATTGATTGTAATTTTTCACAAATAAAATTCACTTTAACTCAAATGTTTAAAATTTGAAATAATCATGAATAGCTATATACATTAGGAGAAATGATAAGTAACTGTGTACTCAAGTAAATTAACCAAGTACGAGAAGCAATTGATTGTAGTAATTCATTGATCAAAATTTTGATTCGATGTACGAAGTAAAATAAAGAATCTCCATTGTAAACGTAAAAGAGAAATACAAAAAGAGAGAAAAAGAAAAGAAATCACAATACAATTTCTCATGATGTTTTTTTCCACATGCAAATGAAAAAGAACACGATACATAATGATTTCAGATTTTTTTTCTTGAAAATCAAGGTTAAGGATAAAACATTAAACAATTCACCATGATGCATTTGTCTCTCCCTCAAAAATTTCTCATTCTTACCATCTCTTCCAATTGCACATAATACGTATCCCCCACAAGCATGCATGTTTAAGAAAGCAGCCATCAACCCCAAATATACGTCTACAACATGAAGCATAACTTATTTTCATGCCCTCAAAACGTACATAGAATCTAAGGAATATGGCAGGTTGTCCATTTGTATCTACTGTCTTCAATACACATGTAGTGTTAGGGTTAGATATTTTAAGCTCTTTAATATATGGCTTTAACAACTCATACTACCTTTTCATTAAGCCTTCAACAGTAGTCAATGCTTTTTCTTTTGCTTTCTGGCATTTCCTTAAACACACATTGATTTCATATTGTTTGTACATGTTATCTTTCATTTCACTAGGCTTCCGCTTTGTATTCCTGAAAATTTGATCCAAGTATTCAGTTGCTAGCCAATTCTCAGTGATCAACCTGTTATTGAAAGTTCTATTGCAAATGTGTTGATCATGCATGTGTTTGATTTGCCAAGCTTCAGCATCAACTGGATCAGGTCCTGCATTAAATTTCTAATGACACAAGAAACTCAAATTACCCTAGAGGGGGGGGTGAATAGGGTATATGCTAATCTAATCTGATTTAATATCAATTTAAAAACTTATTAACAATTATATCCTAACAAGATTGATATTCAACAAAATATGAGCAAAGATATGTAATTGAACAAGGGCGATATAAGCATGAACACAAGATACAAATGAGATAGTGCTCAAATGACAAACGCAAATATATAATATGATCATGGAGTTCGGTCACCCTCGACCTACGTCTCCGCTCCCCACTCTCGAGGAGAATCTCTACTATCTTAACTAGTTTTCAACGTTCACTGAAAACATTTACAACTCACACAATCGCAATCACGCAATACATCCACTAAGTATTGGCCTAGCCCGTGTTGACTTCCTCAAGTGCTCGGATTTACTACCTCCCTCTAGGCTTTACTACCGACACCACTTCTCTTAGAATCGACCACGTCTCTCACCACACACTCTTCTCGATGTACTTGTGTATTACAATGTGTTCTCTCAACAAATACGCTTAAATACAAATTGTTTTGTTCTCTAACAATATGAGAACTCAATTAAGCTCACACTCAATGTATCATTTCCCACAACCCAATTATATAGAGTATGAAATACTAAAAGCTCAATAGGTGGTGTGTGTGAACAATGAGCAATATCGAAAACTAAACTCAATATAAATTCTAGCTTAATAAGAAGAATAAACAACAAGTAAATGTATAGAGCTAGAAATTGAGTTTAGAGAAATCTTCTCTAAAAACTAAGAGTGAGAGAGATGTAGAATGAAGCCCAAACACGAAAAGAATAATCTTATCCTCTTGTGAAAACTTCTTCACATAAACAAACTTGAAAACAACACTTAAACCCTTATAAACTTGTTTTAAAACTTTTCTTAGTTAGTTCAGAAGTTAGAGGGAATGGGGTATATATAGGTTCATGAAACAAATCCTAAAAACCAAGAAAATCCAAGAAAAAGGACAAAAAACCCAAAAAACACGTAAGCTGGAAACTAGTCGTTACAGTGTTATTAGTCAACTAATATTGTTAATCAGTCGACTGATACTGTTCATCAGTCGATTGATGAACTGACCGTTACAGGTCGCTCATCTTCTATCGGTCGACTGATAAATTCATCAGTCGACTGATAACCTGTATCGGTCGACTGATGGTTCATCCGTCGACTGAGCAGAAACTAAATGCACTTTCTAGCGCATTTCATCGATCGACTGATAACAAGCATCAGTCGACTAATAACGTGCACATGGTTTTTTTGAACAATAAATTTGAACTTTGAACCCTATTTAAAAATATCAAATAAATTCTAAAAAATGTAAAATTAAGGAAAATGCTTATAAACATGAAAATAAACATGTTACAAAAAGAATTTTTGAAATATCATTTTCTGTTTGTGAAATCTCTTTGTTTTGCAAAAACTCACAAATACGTGTGTATATAAAACACTTGATTTTTGACTTTTGACTTAAACCAAATTATGAAATCTTTTTAATTGATTTATAGACTTAATAAAATATGTATACAATGATTATTTTGTCCATATTCCAATAACACAATATTTGCTTAAGAATATTCAATTTGTGATAAAATCAAAGAATGTGTGTGTATATAATATGAGCTTGAAGCATATACACACAATATATAAATCCTAAACTAATATACCCAAGTGTATGCATATGAAGCTTGTTCTTAAATATTTGACTTGATTTGTATTAGCTTCACTTCAGATATTATTGACATGGATATATAATAAACACAAAACACTGGAAAACACACAATTATAAATTATTTGTTAAATCATCAAAACAATATTAGATAGTAGGCTCATAAACATGAGTCCTAATAGGAACATGATATCTAAATATGCTTACTGTCATTTTTCACATAAACCAAGTCATAATGTTTTGTATTGAGTAGTGAACAATTGCCTCTTCAGTATTTTCCTAGAGGTGAACTTTAGCCTAGTTTCAAACACCACTGACTTCATATCACTATCTTCATTGAAATATCTGTAATATGTTTTCTCCATTCGTTTCTTTTTCTCCTCTGCAATTTCCCTTCATCTTCACTATCTTCTAAGGCGTCCCCATCATCACTGCCCCTTTGGTCAGACTAATATCCTCCCTCAAATGTAGTACAAGCTCTTGTCCATTTATTCTTCTGTGTAATAGTTCCTTTTGATCTTGGCCGCCCATGTTCCACCCCTCTTCAGTATCTTGTGCTTGTGCAATAGCCTCTGTTTTATGCATAGATGATAGCATTCTCAGTCAGCTCATTAGGTGGTTGGATATTTTCTGATGGGCTAGGATCAATATTTGGTGCATTAGAGTCAGAAATGTTGGCTCTATGGTGTAGTGCAGCTCTCAATTCACCATCATCATCAGTTGTAAGCTTCGCTCCAACATCGAAGGCAATTTCCCCTTTTTAACACTCAAAAGTCTTTGATTTCTTTTATATTCATATTGCTCATCATTGTCACTATTCAATGCACATCTAGCTTGGCTATCATTTGATTCAATAGATTTTTCACTCTCATAACAATCCACTGCATTTGAATTATTCTCTGCATAAATATTTTCAATCATATTTACACTTGATGTAACTTTGACTTCTGCATTGTCTTCAGGAATTCTTTCATGTGCTTTGTCCTTCCTATTAACATTAACTTAACCTCTAAACTCATCAAATAAGCCCAATTCATCAAAATTATCATCTTCTAAGCCCTTGGTTAGGTCAATCTTATATGTTTCATCATCAACCTCATCATCACTTTCACTAGATGATTCATTTGCCCCAGAAACTGGTTTAACATGTGCGTCACTAGAAAACTGAGTTGTTGTTTTGCAGTTGGATGAGGTGGACATATTTGAGATTGGGTTGACATGCGGTGCACTAGGAGATTGAGTTTCTGTTTGACATCCGAATCTGGTAGACATATTTCTCCTAGGTATTTTAATTTTTCCTTTGACACCATTTTTTTATATTTTGTAGGAGTTCTGTGAATATTTCTATTTTCTGAAGTTGGTGGTTTACTATCACCCTCCAATGGAATGTCCACATCTGATGTTATTGAAAGATGATGATCAGCAAAAATCTCAATCACTTTGTGTTCTGAGCTTCCTTAAGTATCACTAGCAAATCACTATGAGAATTCAACTTTCTCAACACACCCATACTAAATAAAGAATAATATAGAAATAGCACATTGCAATATCCATACTTTTTTATACAATTCATGAGAACAGGAATAGAGAATGCACTTTCTTCTATGAACTCTACATCAAATGTTCCTCCAATTTATTCAACTGACCCCCCTGCTCCAAATATTAACTGACCATCATGTCTAAATTTTACCACAATAGACTCATTCACTACGTAAAATAAACAAAATAAACTTTAATTTTTCACCAAAACAAACCAACATTAAACCCAACAAATAGTTAATCTTAATTTACAATACCCCTAATTTTACCCTAACTTTTAGTAATACTACCAATTTATAATAATTCGCACTAATTTTACCCTAATATACTCAATAAAACCCCATCTTTCATTTTTTTTTGTTGAAAAGCCATAAAACAAACCCTAATAAAACCCTAAAAAAGAAATTTTGAACTTACCTTTGACGACCATGAGAAAATGTCATTCTTCAATTCACAAATTCTGCCACCCATGAATCTTTTTCCACCTACGAGATTCATCGTTGTCCTTCGGTTTGACTTCTCCCCTCTCTTCTCTCTTCGTTTTCTTCTTCATTTTTTTTTGGAATTTAGTCTCAAATTTCCCCCATTAACTGTAGTTAAGTGTCCCACCCTGTCCCGTCTAACCCTCAGCCACGTAATGAAAACAAAGCCACGTCAGCTTCCTATTTATTTTAAAACTAAACATGTGTGGTCTCGTGAGATCGATTTAACAATCCGGTCGTCGGAGTAGACTTAAACTGTTAATTGAGCTATTTTTTAGATCTTATTATCGTCTGAGTCACTTTTTAGACATTATTAATTATAGTGTGTCAGTTTTTAGTCTAAATTGATATTTTAGCCTTTAAGAAAGTGTAAGGGACACTTAGCTAAGGACAGTGCCGAAGGCAAGTGTCCTTAGTAGGGGTGCATTCGGTCCGGATACGGCTCGGATATGATGCTTACCATATCCATATCCGCTTACCCATCTCGGATACGGATACGGTTACGGATATACCTCGGTAAGAAAAACTTATAACCATATCCGCTAAAATCGGATACGGTTATGGATATACATGCGGATATATAAGCGGATATGCATGCGGATACAAAACAGATATGAGAAAACTAGATAGTATTGAGAAAAACATAGTTCATGTGATACAAAAAAGTTCATTAATATGTCCATTATAACTAAATAGTTAAGATTAGTCATCTTGATCATCAAAATTAACCACAAATCCATAATCTAAGAATCGAAACTATCGTAAGAGTATGACTAATATGTATTCGGATATTTCGGATACGGATACGGATATTTCACTACAAAATCATATCCATAACCATATACTATCGGTTATAGATTTGAGTAACCATATTCGTATCCTAACGGATACGGTTACGGATATTTCATCGGATACGGATACGGTTTAGCACCCCTAGTCCTTAGACTTTCTCATATATCAAAGCTGGCATGTCCACCTCACAATTAAATGGGTCCTTGTCACGCAATTGTTCCACGTGTCAACTGACAAGTGGTCCAGGAGGTTGTTCCATCTGTATCGATAACCGTGGTGAGTTGTAATCAAGTAAAATCAGGAATTAATAAACCAACGAGAATTCTGGCGCTGACTAATTAACTTACTAATTAGAGGACCGAAGAGTACTCCTATTGTTTAGTTCTCACGAAAACTTTGGTCTATAAATAAATATGTGAGGAAAACTAACGCTTGGATCATGCGCATGCAAATAATTTTGAAATTTGCGAGCTATTTATGTAGAGTTGCGCAAAGCTTTATTTATTTATTTATTTATTTGGCTATACAGACTGATTGGATCATGTGCTTGAAGGAGTTCAATGCTAAATTAATTTATGAAGAAACATAGGCACCGCATTTGTGCATTTGTCTAAATTTGTTATGTTAATTTTTCTAAATAGACAGGTTTTGACATTTAATCAACTTTATTGTCTAAAAAATTATTTGACAAAATAGACCAACTTTCAACAAAGTGTCCTGACGAATCTATTTTGCTAATTAACAGGTTTTGACATTTAATCAGCTATATTGTCTAAAAAATTTATTTGACAAAATAGGCCAACTTTCAACAAAGTGTGCTGACGAGACTTAAAACTGATCTATTTTGCTAATTAACTATCATAATTAGTCTATTTTAAAAAATTATCCATATTCGTTAGGGTATTTCCCAGTTGTAACGTAGAATCTACAGAAAACATCGGAACCTTAGGACGTTTCTACGGAATTTAAGATGGTAATTTATCTAACAAAATAATTATTTTTTCCCTAGTCAAATATGACATATATATAAAAGAGTCTTTTCAATTAAACCATTTGAACAAAGACTTTGCTATTATCACGATCGACTGCAATTTTTCGAAAAATCACGTTAGGAACAGAAATATTAATTATAAACTGTTTTAGGAATTATTTAATTATTAATTTTTTTAAAAACCATCAAAATCACTGCCGACACTTACGAGACCACAACCAATCATGCTAAGATCAAAGTAGACCATAAAAAAATTTCCATGGGGCCATTCTCTATTCAAGTTTCAACCATGTAAGCGAGCGCATAGGTCCCAATGAGCAAGATAGACCATCATCATGCATCCTTTTAGATTTTGGCCTCAAAATCGGGAAACAGCAGCCTACAAAATTTCTTCATGGCTGCCCTTTAGCTCGTCCTAGTCCATTTTCATCCCAATAATTGTGCGCGTAGAACTTGGAAAGAGCAGCAAAGAGATCTAGGCGAGGCTTATGGTCTCTTTGAAAAGAGCCACAGTACCGTGGAGAGCGTGACCCAAAGTCAGCGTATGAGACCAGTTAACTGTTTGAGGCCACATGCAAATGTCAGGTGAGCCCAGATGTGAAGTTTGAATCATTGAGATGCTAAATTCGGTAATAATTATTCGATATCAGGTTATTTATTTGTGGGGTGTAGTTTGAGTTTTTATCATGAGTTTCAATTGGTTGGTAGATTTTTTTTTTAAATAGGAATTAAATGATCTTTTTAGCTTAATACGCCGGAGCTAATTACATAATGGGTTTTTCTCGATATCAAAATCTTAAACATTTAATATTTTAAAATCAGCCCTTCAAATTGTCGAATTGCTATTAGGTCCCTCTATTCTTATAAATTGCCTTAAAACTAGAGTCTCTTAAATCATTGTCTCGAATCGAGGAATTTATGGTTAGGTCCCTCAATTCTTATAAGTTATCTTGTAATAAATACTTCAGGTGTGTCAATAGCAAGATATAGGGAATTGGCAGACCTAAGAGCAGTTTCGATGATACTGAGGGCGTAATATCTAAATATTAAAGATGTAAGGGACTAATATAG
Source organism: Asparagus officinalis (assembly GCF_001876935.1). Classification (NCBI taxonomy): domain Eukaryota; kingdom Viridiplantae; phylum Streptophyta; class Magnoliopsida; order Asparagales; family Asparagaceae; genus Asparagus; species Asparagus officinalis. Next base: position 115,673,517 of record NC_033798.1, on the reverse strand, counting down.
AAGAAACACATTTTATTCATCAGACACTTTTCGTCCTTTAAAGTTCGTCCAGCTGATATCACTATGTACTATGGAGAATAAATGATAAACATGTGCAAATTTGTTTCGTACATTTATTTAGAATTTTTAATCATATAGACTGAAGATTGTGATATGTAGTTTTCTACTAGGAATGTTGTTGTTCAGTAGTCATGTTGATGAATAATGCGTTTTCTATACTAATTTTTACACGTCAACAATATTTATTGATTCTTCTCTCTTTTCCGATTATGTTCTATCGTTAGAAACTCGGATCGTACTACTTTTTTTTGGCTTAGATTTGAATAGGTAACTCGCATGTTTAATTTGTTGTTATTAACTTAAAAAAAATCCAATGATCAAGAAAAATTTTGCATTTTATGGGCCTCACTATGTTGCCCATAATACTTGTATGTGGCTTGTTACAATTTGGACTACCGCATAAGTTTTTTCCAATTATTGATTATATGACGTGCGAACCGGAAAAAAAAAACTCCAATCCAAGAAAATCATCAAGCAACAAAAGTTCTAGGAAGAATCAGAATAATCTTTGTCCCTTAAGAGTTATGAAATACAACAACTGAACCTCCATCAAACAGAATTCAAAAAAAAATCTGAACTTCCACGATTAGAAGATGCTATACATCAGAACATAAAAGAAATCGAAGTGAATCTTATAATATATCCATATCCAATATATCAGCCGCATAGAGTTTTCTTGGGTCCCTCTTTGCAAAAATACCCTCTTCCTTCATATACCAGTCATCTGTCATTTTCAAGATAAACTTGTTGATTACAGCACACGATCTAATAAACTCCTCCTGATTATAAGATTATTTTTATATATATATAGTTATATATGTAAATAGTATATATGAGAAATCATGGAGAAACTGCCGGTACCAAGTTCTTTCATTGAACTGGTAGTGAGGTGGCCAAATCACCCCCTACCATCAACTTCGAAATAGATCCTGCTTTTAAAAGTCATGTGAGCGCTCTCTCTTCAAGATGTGTGATGTAGGTCGTGGGGATCTTGGCCCACCTCACTACCATATATATATTATGATATATATAATAGTATACTAGTAATATTATTATATATATATATATATATATAAAGGTATGGCAGAGATGAGAGAGAAATGGTATGCTTGGTAGCCAAGCACAAATTTTGTGGCTTGGAGTGATGTTGTCACATCCTCATCCACTACACGTACCCATGTGAAATGTGGTTGCCCATATTTTAAGTGAGTGAGCAGGGGGCATGTGACACATCACGGTACCAAGGCACAACTTTTTCGTCCTGTACCCATAGCATACCATATGCCTCATATGAGCGAATATGGCGTATGCCTTGGGTACCAAGCGCACAAAATTACTGCTTAGGTAGTGAGGTTGGCTATGATTATCCTCCACGTCATTCAATTTGGTGCGGACCACACTTCACATCATGTGAATGTGCGTCCCCCCAATTGCAATGAGTGGCAGGATAATATGACACCTTCACTACCAAGGCTACAAATTTTATGCTTCGCGCTACCAAACATTACCCGTTTTTCTCATAGATATATATATGTATATATAGTAATATATATATATATAGTATATATATATATATATATATATATATATTATATATATATATGTATATGTGGTGTGTTAGGTGTGTGGTGGTGTGTCCTTTGGTCTACTTTAAACTTGTCTATCCACCTCATATATATATATAGTATATATATATAGTAATATATATATATATTATATATTATATATATATATAGTAGTATATATATAATCGGTAGTGGTGTTGTGTGTGTGTGCAACCTTATGTTAACTGGTTTTTTGCTAGGCGGGAAAGGAATGTGCAATGAAAAGAATATATAGAAAATTGATTTTGGCCGTATTTCCTTTGCATTCTTGATTACAATTTGATTTACAAGAAGAGAGGAGAACGAAAATTGGGTTCTTCCTTCTTTGATTAAAACTGGGAGCGGTTCTTCACCGCGTGGCGGAGTGGAGTGGCCTCGCCCCCGAAGTAATGCTGTGCGGGTCGAGCTTTGCTTCTCCTGGTTGACGATGCCGCACGCTCGGATGATTCACGTGGAACGAGTGGTCTTCTCCTCACGATTGGACGTTTGTGGAGAAACTTGCCCGTGGCCAAGTTAAAACTCCTTTGATGAGTGATAACTTCTGAACGCAGTTTTAACTCTTGAAAAAGAGTGATGAACCGAAAGATTCGGTTTAAGCCAAGGACAGAGGCTCTCTGTTGCTGAATTTGAAGATAATCTTCGTTGAAGGATGATGCTGATCTCCTCCGAAGTTTGCCCAATGATTTCCCCTCTTGCTGCCAATTCTCAGCTCCAAGCAAAACCTTCAATGGTCCATTCAAGCCAAGAAAATCCAGCCTTTAACTCAGTTGAGTTTACTCGCTTTTATAGGGGATTAAGAGGGTGTAACTGCCCTCTAAATCCGCTCTTAAGTGGGCGAAAATCCCTCAGAACGTGGGATAACGGTTTTGAGGCCGTTCGGCTTGTGTTTGAACAAGTCAAAACGCCCAATCTGGCGTTCAGAACCCAACTTCGCCTCTTAGAATTAAGACGCGAAGTTGGGTGTTGGCTGAGCATTGATGAACGCGAGGGTTGCTCGCGTTTTGGTTTGTTGTAGCTTAGAAACGCGGGGGTCGGTGTTGGCTGGACCCCTAAGCACGCGAGGGTCGCTCACGTTTAGCTTGTTGTAACGCGGGTCCGACTCCAGCGTTTTGATGTTGTAACGCGGGTTCGACCCTGGCGTTTTGATGTTGTAACGCGGGTTTCGACCCTGGCGTTTTGATGTTGTAACGCGGGTTCGACCTCGGCGTTTTGATGTTGATACACGGGGAGGACCTCGCGTCTTGCCTTGCAGAGATTATCACCAAGTAATCTCTTTTTGTCATAGCGTTGCAAAGATCATTGTCTTGTAATCTTCGTCTTGGCTCCTTGAGAATATGAGAGTCGTCAGATTGTAACTCCCGATGTTGATTGTGAAGGCTGTTGAATTAGAGCTTCCATCAGTTGTCGTGAAGGTCGTCAGATTGTAACCTTCAGCGATCTACGCGAAAGTCTTCAGATTACAGCCTTCTGGAAGTCGTCAGATTGTAACTTCCATCATCGGTGGTTGATGGGGGATAAGCTATCTATTATGATTTTTAGACATGCGGTTGACTGAGACGAATTTTTGGAATACTTTGGATCTTAACTCTGATCTTAGAGCTGTTGATTCCTTGTCGTAAAGGAGTCGTTCTCTGCACTCGCTTCGAAGGCATCTTGGTTGAAGGGATTTGCCACATAGGACCTTTGTGAATGTATGCGTCATAATCCTGCTTCTGGAATGTGGGGGTGGACCCCATGCGTTTTGAATTTGAGACGTGAGGCTGACTTCGGCGTTTTGGATTTGAAACCCGGGTGTGACCTCGGCGTCATGATTTTTGTAACGCGGGTCTGACCTTAGCGTTTGGTTTTCGCATCGCTGGTCTAACCTCGGCATTTTGACTTGAAACGCGGCTATGACTTTGGCGTTATCGTCTTCGCGTCGCGGGTCTGACCTCGGCATTTTGACTTGAAACGCGGCTATGACTTTGGCGTTATCGTCTTCGCGTCGCGGGTATGACCTCGGCATTGTGGTTTTTGCGACGCGGGTCTGACCTTGGCGTTCTGACTTAAAACGCGGCTATGACCTTGGCGTTATCATGTGAGACGCGGAGGTGACTTTCATGTCTAAAAATCACAATTAGATAGCTTATCCCAATCAACCACGATGATGGAAGTTACAATTTGACGACTTCCAGAAGGCTGTAATCTGAAGACTTTCGCGTAGATCGCTGAAGGTTATCAATCTGACGACCTTCCAGCGACAACTGATGGAACTCTAATTCAACAGCCTTCACAATCAACATCGCGGAAGTTACAATCTGACCGACTCTCATATTCTCAAGGAGCAAGACGAAGATTACAAGACAATGACTCTTGCAACGCTATGACAAAAAGAGATTACTTGGTGATAATCTCCTCAAGCAAGACGCGAGGTCCTCCCCGTGTATCAACATCAAAACGCCGAGGTCGGAACCGCGTTACAACATCAAAACCCAGGGTCGAACCGCGCTCACAACATCAAAACGCCAGGGTCGAACCCGCGTTACAACATCAAAAACGCCTGGAGTCGGACCCGCGTTACAACAAGCTAAACGTGAGCGACCCTCGCGTGCTTAGGGGTCCAGCCAACACCGACCCCCGCGTTTCTAACTACAACAAACCAAAACGCCGAAGCAAACCCTCGCGTTTCATAATGTATCAGCCAACACCCACTTCGCGTCTCAATTCTAAGAGGCGAAGTTGGGTTTTGAACGCCAGATTGGGCGTTTTTGACTTGTTCAACACAAGTCGAACGCGCCTCAAAAACCGTTTTCCACGATTTGGGGGCGGTACACCCCATTATGGACGAGAATTAAGGGGGCGGTACACCCCTTTATTCCCTATAAATATGGGCGTAACTCAACTGAGTTCAAGGTTGGATTTTCTTGCCTTGGATCGACCACTGGAGACAAGGCCTTTGAGGAGATCGACTCATCTTCCAACGAAGATCATCTTCAACTTCAGCAACAGGGAGCCTCTGTCCTTGGCTTAAACCGATCTTCGGTTCAAATCAAACTCTTTTTCAAGAGTTAAAACTCGTTCAGAGTTATCACTCATCAAAGAGTTTAAACTTGCCACGGCAAGTTCTCCACAACGTCAATCGTGAGGAGAAGACATCGTTCCAGTGAATCAAAGACGTGCGCGGATCGTCAACGGAGAGCAAACTCGACGCAAGCATTCGCGGGGCAGGCACTCCATCGCCACCGTGAAGAACCCAGTTTTAACAAAGAGGAAGAACCAATTTCGTTCTCCTCTCTTTTGTAATCAAATTGTAATCAGAATCAAAGGAATACAAATCAATTTCTTATTTCTTTTCAAGTACCAAACGGCGCACCTCGCGTTTGCAAGTACCAAACGCGACCTTCGTGTTTCAAGCTGCGCAAACGCGACTCTTCGTGCCAAACGCGACGCTTCGCGTTTCAAGCGCAAACGCGACCTTCTGTATCAAGTGCCAAACGCGACCTCGCGCTCCCAAGCTTCCAAATCCAATACCGCCGCCTGGTGTATATCGTGTAGAGCTTCGGGCGCTGCCCCGAACCCGCCGGGGGCTATTACATCCCCCCGGACCCCCTGACCATGGGCGCCGCCGCCCCCTGGACCCCCGGCCTCGCTGACCGGCGCACGCAGACCCCCGAATACTCTAGCGTAGCCCGCGACTAGGTTGAGGGGCGGCATATAAGAGTTTATGGATTCAATGGCATCTCAACCAGACTATATTCACAAGAGCCAATCCTATCTCTACTCGCCACTTAACTTAAGTGGACAACGATGCGCACACAGCAAGAGTCGTCGCAGTTACTGTAACAAACATGGAACTGGAGCACTATGGTTTTTTTATAAAAATATTAGCTGCAGACATACGGGAGATACTGCGCAGAGGCGGGATAACATGTAGCAATCCCAAAAAATTCAAAAAATTACTAATAGCAGACTTACTATACGCGGGGGAGGGGGGATACGCGTGCTTTTCACAGTGTTCACACAAGTGTGTTGTGTGTGTGTGTGTGTGTGTAGAGAAGAGAAGAGAGAGAGAGAGAGAGAGAGAGAGAGAGAGAGAAGAGAGAGAGAGCAGAGAGAGAGAGGAGGGAGGGAGGGAGGGAAATTGAATATGCTTAGTATCGAAGCGTAAGAAAAGTTATGCTTGGTAGTGAGAATAACATAATGCCTCTCCATTGTCTTCAAAATGGTTACATGATCCTTTGATGCAGCTCAATCAAACCCATGTGAATGTGGTCCCCTAATTTGATTGAGCAATAGAGGGATAGAAAAGGGATTGTGGCTAATCTCAATAAAACTACCAAGCATACCCATATATATATATATATATATAATATATTATATATATATATATATATATATATATATATATATATATATATATATATATATATATAAGAGAGAGAGAGAAGAGAGAGAGAGAGAGAGAAATATGTATGCTGGTACCGGGAGCACAAAAAATGGGTGGGCTTGGTAGTAGAGGTGCACATTGGCCGCTCGCACTTCATTGAAATTGGTGGGGCTGCACAAAAAATAAGTTATATACCAAGCATAGCCTATTTTTCTCATATATATATATAATATTATTATATAATCATAGTATATATATTAAGTATATATAATATATATATATATATATATTATATATTATATATAATATATATATATATATATATATAATATATAGGGTATGGCTTGGTACAAGCAGCAAATTTTGTTGGCTTGGTAGTTATGTTCACATCCCCATCCACTACATTACCCATGTGAATGTGAATCCCAATTTGAATGAAGTGAGGCGAGATGTGAGCAATCACTACAAGCATAACTTTTGTGCTGGTACGAAGCCACACCCAATATTTCTCATAATATATATATATATGGAGAAATATGGAGAAACTTGGTACCAAGTTCTTTCATATGAAACTTGATAGTGCAGGGTGCCAAATCACCCCCTACATCCACGCCTCGAAGATGAAGGCCTATTTTTAAAAAGTCAGGTGAGGTCTGCTCTGCTTCGAGGCGTGATGTAGGGGGTATTTGGGCCACCCTCACTATGCAAAGTTCAATGGACGATAACTTGGTTACGGCAAGTTTTTCCTATTTCTCTCATCTCTTCTTCTCATATATATATATATATATATATATAATATATATATATATAATATATATATATATATATTATATATATAAATATATATATATATATATATATATATATATATATATTAGTATATATATATGAGAAGTTTTCGAATGCGCCACCCGAAAACTCCTCTCGGCAGCAGAGCAATGCGAAACTGTTTGGGCCGTTGGATCTGACTGAAGTTTCGTAGACCGTTGGAGTCTGAGTTACTAAACAGCTGTCGCCCAAACTCTATCAATCTGCCAAACGCCGTGGCAACTCTCTCTCTCTCCAAACCCGTGATCCAATGCCCCCAAATATTCACAGTAAACGCAGAGGACCTCCTCTTCTTCAATCTTCAAACTCTTCACCTCCAGATCTCTCAATGTCGAAAGAAAAGTCTGCAGGATACTCGATTCTCTGCCTGCGCCTCCTCTTCTTCATCTTCAACGCTCTCAGGATCTTGCAAATTCGAAGAAAGCTCAGGAACATGCGATCTCCTTCAATTCCGGCAATTGTTGCTGTGCGAAAGGAGTTTTCGCATCCGAAAACTTCTATATATATATATAATATATATATATATATTATTATATATAATATATAATATATATATAGTATATGATATAGAGAGAGAGAAGGAGAGAGAGAGTAGAGAGAGAGAGAAATAAATGGGTAAATGCTTGGTACCAAGCACAAATTTTATGCTTGGTAGTGATCGTGTCAGCATCCCCATCAACATCATTACCATGTGGAATGTTGGTGCCGCCATTTAAATGAGTGCAAGGGAGATGTGACAGCCTCACTACCAAGCACAAACTTTTTGTACTGTGGTCACAGTCATTACCCATATTTTCATATATATATATATATATATATATATATTATATATATATAATATATATATATATTATATATATATATATATATAAAGAGAGAGAGAGAGAGAGAGTAAGATTCATATCAACTTAATTAAGTTGATGTCCATCAAACTTACTAACCACTCATTTATTAATATAAAAAATATTTTCATATCATGCAAATGGGAGAACCCAAGATGTACTATTCATTCTGCGGTAATGCTACAGTAGTTTTCACTGTTGCATTATTACTGTAGAAAAAATGAAACCGTGCATTATTGTTTTTGAAAAAAATAGTATAGCACGCGGGGATACTGTAGCAGAGGGGTTACTGTAGCAAACCAAAAATAAATAAAAAATACTATAGCAGTTAAAAACAGATTGTAACGAGAAAAAAATATGTCGTGTTTTGCACGGTGTTTACACTAACATATACATATATTATATATATGAGAACTCACAGATCGTCCGTTGCCGACACTTTCCAGCTTTTTTTTTCTTTTTTTTCTCAGTGCACACGTAAGAGAGTCGTAGCGGGGCCAGGCCATAGTTCGATAGTGAAATTAATGCAATCACCCATGTTTCATGAGATTTATATTGCATCCATACTCATGACTCGTATAGTGCAGCTCATCACATTTATAATGACCCACAACTAATTTGAGATACCCCGTTGCACTAAATACGGAAAAAGAGAAACTTATGATGATGATGACGACGACGATGACGATAGCGTGGACTACTCATATCAATTCATCTCATAAAAATGGGACAACTTGCACAAACCACCCGGAAGTTTGGCCCATTGCACACCAAAGCAATCTTGGAAATTTCCATTTAGCCCCAAAATCTTCACGTACCAAACAACCCCATGAAATTTGGGTCATTTAAAAATAGATTCAGAAAAGTACAAAAGTTATGAGGGCTTTAAGAGATATTTTCAAAGTGTTTAGGATTATGGGCGAAACTTATTGGGAGGTTTTTGTGCAATTTATCCTAAAATTTAAGTAGAGAATTATTGATACAGGTCAATATGATTCTTTTATTTCTTACACAAATGTATTTGTATAGAAAGTCTTGAACCATATCTCTAGTATCCTTTGCTTTTATATGAAAAATCTCTGCATCTTTCACCCTGGAACCAATGACAAGTTTCAGAAATTTCCATCCTAGTTTCAGAGTGGGGTTAGTGATAGAGAATTGAAGACATAGTATATATATATATATATATATTGAGGAAAAGTTAATGTTATTTTAGAGCTTCATTTGATGTTCTCTTGAGAAAATTTAATGTTCTCCACTTCTTATATTTAATTTTTATTTTGCAATCGTTTAAAGTTGACCAAGAGATTAAATCTTTGATAGAGAAAGAAAGGGTCGAGGTGCATTGTGTTAAAAGTCATAATGCTAATTTGACAACCAAAGAAACAGTACTTTTCAATCATTAGTTTTATATGGCAGACCAAATCCTTGATCATATTGTTCTAAGCTCTTAAAACAAAAGATAAAAGGACTAAACACCTTTATAATTAAGAATTACGATTGAAAATGAGAACCCATGAAAGATGGCTGGTGGTTGAAGAAACTTTCATTTGTTTATTAACTTTTACTCTGTAATCTTAGAATTGATGACACATATATTCATTAGAACTTTACAACTCCGTCACATCATCAGTGGGCCATATTCGTGATTCTAGCGCATGCGGTCATGGTACATTGTTGTTGATTGTTTTAACATCATTAGAATTAAGCTCATTGTGCACATTCTCTTTATGAAATATTTCGATATATTATCAATATATATATATATTCCCTCATGAGTCATGATCGTCATGATCGCTATCGAGCTCTAATCTTGACATAAGATAAGGCTTCTTCATTTTTTTATTTCTACAGAGCAAAAAATATTAGCTAATATTTATGAAGGGTTAGTTTTATTTTACAAATTGAGCAAGAATCAAACCAAAATAGTTGCTGGAGGCGTGATCTCAAGTCTCTCTTTTAATTTACAGATAGTAGAACCAATGCATGCTATAAATATACGCAAAAGTCAGTGCTTAATTTCTGAGCATAGCAATTTCAAAAATATAGATATGGGTCATTATCTTTTCATTAACATTTTTTTAAATTTGTCTTCTTTTACTAGTTAATACAACAAAATCATATATACACAAGTATTATGCCCGTGCTTGCATGAATTGTTTTGATTTCTTTAGTTTATATACATTGGTTTATAATTCTGTGGCGTAGCCAGGATTATTTTTTGTCCTGAGCAAAAAATAAAGGTGATCTAGGAGTATGTCGTGAGAGAGAGGAGGGAGGCGCGGGAGAGGAAGGAGGGTTGAGGATTGTTGAGATGGTGGTCCTCGAAGAGGAGGGAGAGGAGGTTGGATCTGCGGGAGAGGGAGGTGAAGTGACGGGAGAGGAGGGGAAGATAGGGGAGGAGGGAGAAGTCGTGGGAGAGGCGGAGTTTCTTGCCCTGGGAAGCTGCCCAGGGCAAGCAACCTCTGGCTACACCACTGGTTTATATACATCTTCGAATGCATTAAGCTACCGTAGTGTAATAAGAGATATAACTTACAAAGCATGCACCTATTAACTAATATATTAAATGCTTACGAGAAAAGAGATAATGAAAACTTTTTTTGCTATGTTATGTGAAGAAGAGGGTAGATATTTTTTATCAGTTAAAAGTAGATAATTTTTTTAGAAAAATTAAAATCTTAAGTTTAAAATTCAAAATTAGATTAAATTAACCATCAATCCCTCTTTTTGTAAAACTAAATAAAATGATTTTTAAAACCTAAACATATGATATTTGATATTCTATAGAAAGAGATTAATTGGAAAAGAATATAGGTATCCTTCTGTTCTTTATGGAAAGAGGTTTGGATTTCAATGTCTCATGTTTCATTTGCTGGGGATTGGGACATGAAGGGGACTAGGACTTTCTTTTAATCTCCATAATGAATAGTAAGAAATTCCATCATCCCCTAGAGTTAATGACATGAGACTTTCCATGCCCATTATAGCCTTTCACCTAATGCCTTCTCCACACCAATGATATCATATAATATTATAATATAATATGTTAAATTAGGGGGACATTTGTAGTTTAAGAAATTTTCTTTGTAACGTTTTAGAGGATTCTTTATGGTCTTATGAGCTGTTAAGGGGTTGCTTGTAGTTTTTCAAAGTTTTAAGGGCTGTTTGTAATTTTGAAACTATTAAGGGAATGATTGTAAAAATTTCAAGGGGGTATTTTGTAAAATTTTCTTGGAGTTATTTATAATTGTTAAAACTTTCAGAGACCTTATTGTGAATTCTTCGAGAGGTGTTTGTAATTTGTAATACTTTCATAGAGTTATTTGTAAATTTTGAATGGAGTTGCTCATAACATTTTAAGATTTTTAGCAAGGTGTTTGTTATTTTTGCAACTTTCTTGGGCTAGATATAAAAGTTTTAAAGGGTTTGTCAAAATTCTAAGGGATATATATAAATTTTAAAAATTTTAAGGGTTTGGTTGTAAACTTTTGTGGGTGTTTTTTACAAAATT
>NC_033798.1:115661144-115662293 GCF_001876935.1 Asparagus officinalis | reverse complement strand
TTTATAAAGGGTCCCTTATATTTTTTTGTATTTTCTAGGAATTTTTTTAACTTTTGAATTTTAAAAGCTGTAGTTTATGATTTTCTTCATTTTATGTGTTGTTCGTAATATTTTGATTGTTCAAGGGTTTATTTGCAATGTTGAATCTTAAGGTAGTTTTTTGTAACTTCATGGGCCAATTTATAATTTCAGATTAATTTCCAGGATTACTTGTAAAATTTGAAACTTTCAAAGTACTTATTATAAATTTTAAGTAGTGTGTTTGTTATTTTAGAAACTTTCATGGTGCTATTTGTAAAATTTTCAAAAGGCCTATTTGTAAACTTTTAAGTGAGATATTTTTATTTTTTTAAAACTTTTGAGGGACTGATTGTAAAACTTTCAGGGCGATTGATTATAAAATTTCAAGGAGCTATTGTAATTGTTAAACTTTTCAAAAGGCTGTTTGTAATTTTTAAAATTTTTTAGTTATTGTTTGTATATTTTGGATTTTAAGGTGTAATGTTTATAATTTTTGGGTTTTACGGTTCTATTTGTATGTTTTGTATTTTGTAAGGAGTTTATTTATAATAATTTTTGAATCATAATGAGTTGTTTCATGTTTTCTGATTTTTCATAGGATTCTTTGGTTTTTTTTAAATTTTTTAGCAAATTACTTATAATTTTTTGGTTCTCAGATGGTTATTAATAATTTTTGAATTTTTAGGAAGTTGTTGGCAGTCTTTTTAAGGGGAAAGTTGGTAATTTTCTTATCTCGTAGAACTCCATTATATATAAAGGATGTCTTTGTTTATATATAAAGTATGTCTTTGATCATCATGATTTTTCTAATTATAGATAGTTTTAATTCGATGAGGATTCTCAAGTGAAGACAAGATTAGAAAGAAGGAGTTTGATTATTAAAAAGTTCTAATTATGGATAGTTTCAATTTGATAAGAATTCTTAGATAAAGATATGATTTGGTGTTCACATATCGATTTTTGATAGGACAATTTTTTTAATACATGTCATGTTTTTATGCATGTAAACAGTAGTTTATCAATTTCTCTTACTATGTAAACGAGGGATACACTAAAAGCATAGGAGACGTCTTAATCAAGACTAAACAAATACAGTATATACATGAGATCTAATATATTTATTTTCTG
>NC_033798.1:115659116-115660372 GCF_001876935.1 Asparagus officinalis | reverse complement strand
CAAAATAATAATAATAATAATAATATATGCAAAATAATAGAGGCTAGAGCCCCCCACGAACTTGTTATTATCACGATTCTAGCATGGCCCAATAATTTAAAAGTGAGAGTCGAAATGTAGTTGATAAGTCATGATCACCTCTCCTTTCATAGGTTTGAACTTTGAAGGGAGCTAAGAAGATCTACATTGATTTCAGTAAATAGTATCCCCCAAGTGTAGTATACCATGAAAAATTCTGAGCTTGACATCACATAGGATCCAATATCATTTGGGCCCAATCCATTAATTGGATTCGGGTCTACATGACAAAGAGCCTTAATATAAGCCTGAACATAAGGAGGAAGAATTTACGTGTGTGCATTAATTTGGTTCATGTAACGAGCATCTTCACACATTTTCTCACGTGTGTGATGTTTGCTTACTCACCGACACTTGGGGGAGCATCACAAAACCCTCCTGTAAGTTTGAATGGAACTTAAAGGTAACATTAATTGTTAACATGGGGAGTTTTCTGGCAAAACTTAAAAGGAGATTTTGTGACATTTTGATAGTTAATAGGGTTTATCCGAGAAACGTCCAAACTTAAGGATGGTTTTGTGAAAATTTCACCTTTAAAAAAAAATCTCGAACAATTAAAATGATCTGAAAATTAGTAACCAGAAAATAACCAACCAAAACTCCTCAATTAGCATTAAACCCAACCCTATTACATCTGACCTATCGAATTAGTAACAAGAAATTTCTTTTTATTTTTAAATTCTGGTTTGAATACAAGTTGGGTTCAGGCTAACCCGATCCCTTTATTTGCACCCCTAATCGAATTCACAAAGCTTTTATACATATAAAAAAAAGAGATTAATGGGTATCCTTATCATAAGAAGGGATTTCCTCCTTGACGCCTATGTGACACAATCCTCACCATCCTCATAAAGTAGGAGATAGAGTGTGTGTTGGTGGATATTTGTGTCTACTTTATGAGGATGGTGGGGATTGTGCCACATAAGCGACAAGGAGGGAAATCTCCTCCTATGACAAGGATACCCATTAATCTCATAAAAAATGCAAAAACCTATATAAGACTGCACATTTTAATCAATCAATGCTGCCGACAGTATGAAACTCACTTTAACTTTGTATTTAAGAAATTGAATGCCTTGGAACAAAAGCATGTGAATATGCAATTGAAAATACGTGACTCATGAGCTCAACATTTTGAGTGGTCCTTTTTTGTATATATCGTGTAGAAAGCAACGACA
>NC_033798.1:115652718-115659094 GCF_001876935.1 Asparagus officinalis | reverse complement strand
GTGATGAATGATGATGTTTTTGAGTAACCTTTACATTGGTATTTTAGGTCGAGGTTAGGTTAAAAAGTAGGTGTAAAAGTGAAAGAACATGAGATAATTTCATCCTTCTTCGTAACCGATGTAATTAGAATAAATAATATGGTTAGTGAAAAATGGAATGATTTTCACGAGTTGAATTTTGCTGGGTGTTTTAGGGCGTGAGTAATCATGTATCCTTACTCCAAATCATCATTAAACCCGCTTTAAAATTTCTTTTTGTTTAGACAATCTTTGGAGGCATAAACTATATTTTCAAGAGCGCAGTCACATAATACGAGACAAAGAAAATGCATTTTGATGGAATAGTGTTTTTGTGACAAGACGAAGAGCAATTATCTCATTCTTTCTACCGAGGAAAGTAATTAAGTGTCTGTTTGTTTGCCTAAAAAAAGCGGGAAATCAAAGAAATAGAAAACTATTTCTAAGAAAAATTATTTTGGGAGTGTTTGGTTTGCTAAAAAAAAGGAAGAAAATCAAAGAAATGGAGATGAGATGAGATGAGTTGTCACCTTATTATAGGATGATGTGAGTGGTTTTTTAAAAAAAACTTGTTTTGATGTTGTTTGGTTGGCGAAAAAAATAAGGAAATGAATTATAAGAAACCTATTTCTTGTAATAGGTTGTTTTCTTTTGTTTGGTTCATTCTTAAAAATAAGAAAATAGATGAGATGGGATGAGTTGTCATTATATTATTGGATGATGTGACCCATACTTAAGAAAATTATTTTCCTAGCTTTTTGGGAGGAAATGAGTGGAAATAAAATGTTAATGAGATGATATGAGTTGTCACCATCTTATTGGATGATGTGAGTGATTTGAAATGATGAGATGAGTTGAGTTGAGTGATGTTGTGGATAAAAAAAATATTTTATTAGATATGGTGGATGAGTTGTTGAAATAAAAATAATATTTTATTAGATGTGATGGATGAGTTGTTGGATGAAAATAATATTTTATTAGATGTGGTGGATGAGTTGTTGGATAAAAATAATATTTTATTAGATATTGGGGGTGAGTTTTAGGGATGAAAATGGATGAAATTGTACTTTTTAAGTTTTCTTGGTTTTCATTTCTATTTCTTGGTTTTTTAGGAAATAACCAAACAGGCCCTAAAGGAAGGAGGTCGAATAAAATTAAAAAAAAAACATTTTTTAGCAACATGAAACTTTTTAGGAAAAATTGTGTCAATGTCTCAAAAGTAAAAACTTCATGTGATGCAGCTCTTTTNCTCATGTATTTTAGCCATTAAATTGGAGATCTATATTCTGCAACCATTCTTTAACAATTATTACCTGCCAACTAAGCATAAAGAGAATAAAAAATAAAAACCCCAAAATGCCCTTATCTCCTTTATTCTTTCATGTTAAATCTAAAAGCAAGTTGAATTAGACTTAACATGAAAGTCTAATTTCATGTTAAGTTCAATTTAATTCATGTTAAGTTTAATTTAATTCCTTTTAAATCTAATTTAAATCATGTTATGTCTAATTCAACTTGTTTCAAGTCTAATTTAATTCTTGTTAAGTTTAATTTAACTTGTTTTTAAGTCTAATTTCATGTTAAATCCAATTTAATTCATAATAAGTCTAATTTAACTTTTTTTTAAAAAACTAATTTAAATCATGTTATGTCTAATTCAACTTGTTTTAAGTCTAATTTAATTAGGACTTAACATGAAATTAGACTTAAAAAAGTTGAATTAGACTTAACATGATTTAAATTAGACTTAAAAAAAATTTAGCATGATTAAAATTAGACTTAAAATAAGTTAAAATAGACTTAACACAATACATGTTAAGTCTAATTTAACTTATTTTTAGACTTAAAATAAATTGAATTAGACATAACATGATATAAATTAGAGTTAAAAGGGATTAAATTAGACTTAACATGAACCGAATTAGACTTAACATGAACCAAATTGGACTTAACATGAATCAACTTAGACTTAATATGAAATTAGACTTAAAACAAGTTGAATTAGACTTAACATGATTCATGTTAAGTCTAATTCAAATTGTCTTTTGACTTGAAACAAGATGAATTAAACATAACATTATTTAAATTAGACTTAAAAGAAATTAAATTAGACTTAACATGAACTAAATTAGATTTAACATAAAATTAGACTTAAAACAAGTTAAATTATACTTAACATGAAATTGGACTTAATATAAACCGAATTGAACTTAACATAAACTGAATTGGACTTAACATGAACCGAATTGGACTTAATATGATTTAAATTGGACTTAACATGAACCAAATTGGACTTAACATAAACCGAATTAGACTACATATAATCCATGTTATGTCTATTTCATTTTATTTTAAGTCTAATTTCATGTTAAGTTCAATTTAAATTAGACTTAAAATAATTTAAATTAGACTTAAAATGATTTAAATTAGACTTAAAATAATTTAAATTAGACTTAAAAATAATTTAAACTAGACTTAACACGAATCAAACTGGACTTAACACTAAATTGGAATAAAATTAGACTTAAAATAAATTCAATTAGATTTAACATGAATCAAATTGGCCTTAACATGAAGTAAAATTAGACTTAACATGAAATTAGACTTAAAATAAGTTAAAATAGACTTAACATGATTCATGACTTAACATGATTCATGTTAAGTCTAATTCAACTTATTTTTATACTAAAAATAAGTTGAATTAGACATGACATGATTTAAAAGGAATTAAATTAGACTTAACATGAATCAAACTGGACTTAATATGAATCAAATTGGACTTAACATAAAACTAGACTTAAAACGTGTTAAATTAGACTTAACATGATTCATGTTAACTCTAATTCAACTTATTTTTAGACCTAAAACAAGTTGAATTAGACTTAACATGATTTAAATTAGACTTAAAAGGAATTAGATTAGACTTAACATGAATCAAACTGGACCTAACATGATAGATCTGGAGAGAACAAAGAGGGAGGAGGAAATGAGGGTATTTTGGACTTTTATGTTTGTTTTTCTCTCTCTTTGTACTTAGTTGGCATGATAATTATATGAAAAAGAGCTGCAGCACATCATGTGACATTTCTTGAGGCTGAACCACATGAGAAAAAAGTGGAGGGGCTGCAGCACATGAAGGTTTTACTTTTGGGGCCTTGACACAATTTTCCTAACTTTTTAGCATTAAATAAAAGGTGATGTTTTGGGGCTGTTTGGTTCACTTTTTAACCCCGTGGAAAACTTTTACATCGCCTCCACGTTGGTTTTTTCGGGGCCACGTTGGTTTTTTCATTTCCGTCAGTTTATTTTCCAAGCTTTGTTTCACTAGGGCTGAAGAGGGAAAACGAGATAAAAATCGCCGCCACCTAGGTTTTTTTTCTCTCCCCCAATTCCTTCCCCAACCGAGTAAAATCGGCGGAAACCCTAGCCACGTCGAATTTTGGTCTTCCTCATTGATTTCTTCAGTGAGCTATAGTTACCTCCTTGGTCTCCTCCCGCCATAAACACCAACGACCTTCTTTGTGGCTGTATTCGAAGAAATTGGGGGAGGGACGTCTGATCTTTGCCCACGCTATTTAGATCTGATCTTTGCCGACGATGTTGCTTCATAAATCAAGGTAAAATTACTTTTTTTTTAATTTTCGTATTAAAATTTTAATTTACAGCAATTATCTGAGAATTTAGAGGTGATGGGTCTGAACTTTGCCGAGGTGTTCGATCTGAGCTTTGTAATTGCAGGATATTTTTCGAGATTTTAGAGTAACATGAATGTTTAGGAAGATCTGAACTTACTTGAGGAAATTACCTGAGGAATTACGTGAAAAAGGTGTAGAGGAGAAATTTGATCTAATTTTCTCAATCCTCTGTTAACATCACATATTTTATTTTTTGCATATTTTTTTCTAATTTTTGGTTGCACTTGGTTGGTTGGTTGATGTTGTTGGTTGGCTAGTTGTGATCTTGAACGGGCACATGTTATTTCACTTGCAAGTTGGTTGGCACATGTTGTTGGTTGGCTGGTTGTGTTGTTGGCTCGTTGGTTGGTTGGCTGGCTGGTTGTGAGCCTGGTTGTGAGCACATGTTGCCTCTATATGTTGGTCGACTGGTGGTGTTGTTGGCTGGTTGGTCGAAGTTATTGGTTGGCCTGGTTGTGAGCCTGGTTCTGTTTTGTGCAGCCTCCTTTGTGTTCAGGTTTTATAAGGTGTTTATGCTTAGTTTTGTGTTCGTGAGATTTTGTGTTCAGACACTGTTTTTCTGGGTTGTTTGTGTTCAGACACTTGGTTGTTCTATTTGTGTTCATATTTGTTTTGTTTTGTACTTACTACTTGTCAACTGTTTTGTGCACATGTGACCTTAAATTGTGCACATATGACCAGTTTTTGTGCTCAGCCAGGTTGTGTTACTGTTTTGTGCACATGTGACCTTAAATTGTGCACATATGACCAGTTTTTGTGCTCAGCCAGGTTGTGTTCGGCTGGATTTATTGTGCACATATGACCAGTTTTTGTGCTCAGCCAGGTTGTGTTCGGCTGGATTTAATTATTTTGATATTATTTGTGGGTGTTCAATTTAGGCTATGATAATTGTTTATTTTTTTGAGATTAGCAACCTGTAATATCTGTTAATATTGTACTAGATGGCTAATAATGATGATATTGACTAAATTCTGAGCCCTCAGCCATAATTCGCATATACATATGGCTGATTTATTTGATATGATGTCAAGACATATTTTTAAATGATTTTTGGGCACATAAAGTTCATTGACATGCATAATTTAACAGGTTTGATGCGATTTGCTATGTTATATACATATTTATGGCTATTAATGTTGTTTGTATGAATTTTATAGGATTCATAAGATTTTTTAGCTAATTCAGGTACGTATTTCATAAATTTATGAATAATCAGGTTATTACAGGTCTCGTTTTTTTATAGGAAAACAGGTTTCATGTGAATTTTTTCATCTCAAGCAGGTATATTTCAGGTCAAATCAGGTACGTAGTTCATAGCATTTGATTCATAATTTATTTCAGGTTTCGTATGATTTCATTAATACAAACAGAAATTTATAATGAATTCGAGATATTATATTTGTTCTTGTTACATTCACACTTTTATATGATTAAGATTACCTCACATAATGAGCACAAATAAATAAATTTTTGTGGGGTGTAAGCTTACCATGGTGACCATAAACACTTTTTTCCTACGAACTTCATAACCAACCAAACACAAAAAAATGGAAAATGTCAAATCAACAAAAGTTTTCCTTTTTTTCCATGCGAACCAAACACAAGAAAAGTAAATACATTGGTTTCCCACCATTTTTTATGTGCGAACCAAACTAAAATAATCTATTTCTTAGAAAAGTTTAGAAAACTTAAAACTTGTGTTTCTTTACATAGAATTGCATTTCTTTATATCTAGGAAATGAACCAAACAACCCCTTTATACCACAAACTGGAAAGAAAACAACAAAAAAGGAGAAAAACACTTCAGTAAAATTTAGTAGTATGCGGAAAAAGAAAAGAAAATAAAAGACGGTGACAAGTGACTTCTCGTCTTTCTGTATACGAAAAATTAAAATTAACTTGTAGTATACAAATAAATCCAAAATAAAAAGAACAGAAAATCTGATCTGATCGGGTAGCAGTCGTGCAAGCACTGCCCTAGAAGATTGAGGACCATCCTATCGCCCTGGCGTACATGATCCCCTCTCTCCTAGCAGTAAAAACCCCAGGAATCGGCTAGTCTCTGTACTCGGGCGAGAGTATAGAGCTTCTGCTCAGATGAAAACGGTTGCCCAAAATAAAAGTTGAAAATTTGTAGGAAATTTTTGGAGGAAAATAATCGATTTGAAGAACAGAGGAGAGAAGAGAGAACTTGTTTTCGTTGTTGTGTCATTCCCGAACAAGTTAGGGCTCTATTTATAGGGTTGAGAAACCAGAGCCGTTGCTGGATCCAAGCGCATGTTCACCAAATATCGCGCAACCGTTACCTACGTTCTCAAAACCCGCAGTCGTTACGCGCGTTCTCCACATTGCTAATTGTCGAGTCAAAAGAAACGTGTAAAATGAAGGTAAAAATTTTCAAAACATGGCGTGCGTGAGTTAGCCAAAGCCCAAACAAATGAAAGCCCACAACATTCCATTCTTTGGGACCCTCAAAGCCCAAGGAGAGAGGAGAAGCAATTTAAACACTCTACTATTCATTACACTAGGCAATGTGAGACTATTCATTGAAGGCAAAATTGTCTTTTCTCCCACAATATATCCAACACTTTCTACCTCTTCCAATTTACGAGCTATACTAGCCACACACTAGCGCGTGAGGCTCACGCACGTGTGTGGTGTCG
>NC_033798.1:115608850-115652708 GCF_001876935.1 Asparagus officinalis | reverse complement strand
CCGAATGTGGCTAGTCCCCCTTCCAATTTACACATCATCTTGACTAAATCAAGTAACATCCGCCACCTGCGTGCACTTCACTCTCCATGAAATGCGATTTGGACATGAGAATAAACATCTTTCCAACTAGCATGAAGCTTGCACTTTATTATATGATGTTAGTTGCTAGCGCGTAGCATATATCTTCAATCATCCGTAACCACCCCAAAAAAATAACAGAGCAGAGATTCTCCGTAAATACAAAGACGTATAACTCGACTAGGTAGAAAACTTACTAAAGTAATTCATAGTACAAACAAGCATCAGATTAATACCCAACATCCTACTCGTAGCCTCCAGATACAAATCTCTATACTTGGGTTACGTAGACAATATCGAAGTTACTACATTCATAGTCCCCTATATTCTAATATATAACAGCACAACAAAAGCAATTCCAGACTTGTAGCAGTTCTCATGTTTGGACAATGCAAATCATTACATAACCGCGGACAAAAAACCTTAAGCATTGATACTTTTGGTCTAGTTCTCTTCCATTTCATCATCCGAGTTTGAATCTTCACCATCGGAGTTTGGGTTGTCCACTTCACTACCACTGCTCAATCCATTACCGTTCATTAAGCTG
Source organism: Asparagus officinalis (assembly GCF_001876935.1). NCBI lineage: Eukaryota > Viridiplantae > Streptophyta > Magnoliopsida > Asparagales > Asparagaceae > Asparagus > Asparagus officinalis. Next base: position 115,652,083 of record NC_033798.1, on the reverse strand, counting down.
TCATCGATCTTGTACTTGATAAATTTCCCAGGTGTTTCCTCTTTATCTCCCACATTTTTCCTCTTCTTCCCATTAACAGGTGAATTCGTCGATCTACAAGCAGCAAAAAATGCAAAATCATCCATTGATTGCATTTCCTCATCTTCAGCAACATTTCCCTTGTCAAAAAAGAAGTCAGCGACTGATTTCTTGCTAATAGTACTGAAAACCGAGACATCAGAGGTGGTTTTTGACTTGTCAAGCATCAAGTTGGCACAGAGTTTTGATGTGTTATCCTCAAAAAAGCTTGGCCATTGATCTTTAGTTAGATTTTCAAGACTCACAAGCCACTCTGCAGGAAACTAACATTTTTTAGTCATGAAGGATTTGTTGGTGCTAGGGCATGAACATAAAGAATACCCACCGAGAACTACTTGAGGAGTGTTAATATCTGGCTTCTTGGTCCTCTCTGTGCCAATTTGAGTAGCAACCCACTTGATTATTTGATGAGGCAAGCACGAGGTTGAAAATGCACTCATATAGGAAATTGCTTTGCTATGATCTCCCTTCTCCCTGTTCACATAGGAGGTGAATATCAGTGCATCTAACAATATATGCACCCGGAAAATTCTCAAGAATTTGCTCTGTCAACTTACCGGGCAATTCGGATAGCATCATGTGTAACTATCAACCTTCTGACGGCAATGCATCTCATAAAATCATAAGATGGATCCACATTCATTCCAGGGTTAATGAAAGAATAATCTACCAATATCACAACATCATAGATGATGCCTCGAATTAGGTTCTCATCTTTATAATCCTGGGTAGCAGAGGTTTTCAGATTAGATAATACATATGAACTCGAGTGTTCCCATAAGAAGCAGCATACATAAGCACATTATGATACAGGTTGATCAAGCAGAACTTTCAGTATAATTCAGAATCTCAGATAGTCAATTTAAACAAAGAAGAATTCATTTAAATAAACCCTCATATATTATTAACCTCAAGAAAAGACTCCTGAACTGTCAAATTTCGTGCTTGCTAATCCTCTGAAATTTCCCAAATTTGTAAAAAAAACCACCTTCATCTATATACACTATTAAATTTTTTTTTAAAGAAACACTCACAACAGACAATTTTTGCCATTTTTGCCCCTAGCTTAATGAGTTCATGATTAGCCATATAACTGTTCTCTTAAACCAAAGAAAATAATTAGTAATAATCTTTCGAGGAAGATAAAAGATTACGAACAAGACTTTATGTTTCTAAGATTAAAGAAAAAATGGCAATTACTTATTGTCCTGCTCCAACACGTACACATGGTGCTGGCCACGATAATTACTCAAAAGTCTAGACAGAAGGAAACAGGTACAAAAGAATATTCGTTCGGGTACATATATATGCTTGATCCATATAAATATGTGTAGTTGACGCTATTCATAGATGACAAAGACTTAATTTTACCACAATTATCTATGAATAACTATTCTATTAAACCAAAGAAAAAATCAGTAATAATCTTTAGAGGAAGATAAAAGTTTATGAACAAGACTTTATATTTCTAAGATTAAACCAAAAACGAGAATTACTTATTGTCCTGCTCTGCTCCATCACGTACACATGGTGCTGGACACGATAATTACTCAAAAGTCTAGACATGAGGAAAGAGGTACAAAAGAATATTCGCTTCAGTACATATATGCTTGACCCGTATAAGCATGCATAGTTGACACTATTCATAGATGAACAAAGATTTAATTTTACCACAATTATCTATGAATAACCAACATCCATCAACACCACTTTCTTTATCCACTGACATGATAAGTATGAAACTACATTTTTCTGAAGAAGTAAAGGACCTAGTGCCACACATTTTGAAGAGCCTTTTTGAGGTAGGTGCTTTTATTAAAAAAATTGAGGTAAAATAGCCTCCACATGTGTTAGTATCAGGGTATTGCATCAAGATGTGCCAGACCCATAAACTCTCTGTTGGGAGAGGTATCCCACAAACCATAGCTCTAATATATAGTCTATGTTCTGAACATTCTTAACAAGCTGATAGCTGCTATTATAGATATACAATTCCTTTCTAGAAGGAAAAAGGATATCAGAAAGGTTGTACTGAAAATTGAGTACTAAAAGGACTCGTTAACTGTAAGTTTGAAGGATTCTATGATATAAATCTTTTTGCAAAGAAAAAAAAATAGTACCCTGAAACCATAGGAACATGTATTGTATATGAATAATAGGTTTGCAGGTTATTTGTTAAGACTATAAATTGTAAGTGCTAGGCCCATGATTCAAATTGACAAATTGTACCAGCAAATACATATTGCAAGGTCACACCAGATTCTTTGCCCATGAGTCCTAGTAACGATGTAACAAGGTTGACCAAGATGGTAGAACCAAAAATCATGGTTGTAAGATTCCAAGTAATATGTTGACACTATCTCTTTCCCGAGTGACAATTTGAAAGTAATCAAATATTTGCCTTTTACCATCTCAATGGATTTTGTGACAAAGAACAAATTTAGATATTGACAAAGAAAAGGACTACCATCTGTCATTTCATCAGAAAATGTGCACAGAGGCACCCCTATATTTTAAATAGTTAAAGTTGTTTGCTAATAAAAGGTAGAAATCTTGAGAAATATGTACATAAATGAAATACGTATATGAATACTGTGATGTAAATTGGAAAAATGTGGGGTTGCAGGGGAGTAGGGATAAGGGGATGTAGATTAAGAATGTCATGTATAACATCTAGACATAGTTGGATACATATTGTCAGCAAGTAAAAAGCTTCACCACGTGTAGGATAAACATCTTAACGGAATACAACACAGCTCGGTGAAGTACTTACTAAGAGGGCCAAAACAGGCAATGTTGGGTCCAGCAGCAACTTCAGCAATATTTCTGCTTTTCACCATACAGAAATCAAAATCTAATCAGAAAATGTAGCCCCACAGTTACTTGAAAAAACGTCTACAAGGAAGGGGGGAAAACAAGAAGATAGAAAATATAGAACTCCAAGTGTATATTGTGCCAATAATTCGTCAAAGAATCATTGTTCACCAAGAAATAGAACATATACTATGTTGAATAGGCGCAAATGCAGATAGGGAAATAAGATACATAGGCAAATGTGGACACAAAAACAGAAGTACAGTTTCTGATATGTGAATACTTTAAAGTACATGGAAAACAGAAGTATCGTGTCTGATAAGCGTGCCGGACACAACTCATGTTGAAGTGTTCGTGCTATATAGGAAATAAGCAAGCAATGTGTGTAGAGGTTCCATGAGGAATCCAAGGAAACTCAACCTCTTTTTATGTTACACCAGAATCACATCATTATATTTTATGCTATTATTTACAAGCATCCATACCGTAGCTTTTAATATGTATGCATTCTTACATTGTGACCTTAAATTACATTCCATGCAGTTCAAAGTTTTCCACAAGGATATAACATGAACCAGATAAATGCTAATAAAAAACACAAACAGGACCAATTTGACAGAGCACATGGCACTTTCCCAAAATTTACCATTCATCAAACTCACATTGGATATCAGCAATTAATCAGTTAATCTACTTATTAATCTATATAAAAGTGTAAAACACCTAAACTTAACTATATTTGATTCCATAACTTCAATGTAAGTGTATTATATCCCAGTAACTAACACTTGATAAAACGAGTAAGCAAAAACAATGAATTTTTTAACAAAAGCATTCGATCTAAAATCTAAAACTAAAGCATCCTTAAAGTATTCCGCATGAAAGAAGTAATTACCAAAAAAGAAGTGATTCCGGAACACAGTGACTGAGCTAACAGCCCAAACCCTCAACTCCTTCTGCAAGTCCTCCCTCGAGGACCCACCAGCTCGGACCTTCAAGCATAACTTCAGCAGAAAAGCCTCAACAATCACAACACCAGCCAAATACCCAACTCCACATCCTTCCTCCTTAAACTTCCCCCTAATCTCCCTACTTACCAAAGGAAAAAACACCTCCAATCCACTTCCTTCTCCGGACCTCCTCACCGTCCAAACCCTAACCAAATCGAGGAAGCAAGGGAGCAACCCAGTACCAAAATCCTCGAATTCACAGCTCTTACCACTACAAATGCTAATGTAACTAAGAGTCCCCTCGATCAACCCCTCAATCTCCCTCCTCAACTTCTTCCCCTCCTTCCCACTGACCTTCTCCTCTTCCAAAACACAGCTATAGAGATCAGCAACCGCCGGAGCCAGAAGAGCAATGGACTTCAATCCACTGCAAGAAGAAGAGCAAGCAGCTAGACACTGAAGCAAGTTCTTGATCGCAACGACTCGATCGAGAGTGCTCCTCGCGCAAGAAAGAGACTCGTGGTAGTTAATCGCACAGTAGAACAAGATGATTTCTAGGGGAGGGTCCGCGGAAGACTGCAGAAATCTGGAGAAAATCGAGCGGAAGGCGGAGAAATCTAGGGTTTGGGTTTGGATTGAGCTGAGGAAGCGGTCGATGGACTCCTTGAGCATGGGGCCGTAGTTAAGGTTGAAGACGACGTTGAAGTTGGGGGATTTTGCATCGGTTGGGGACTCAATGAGGACGGGATCCATTAAGGGGGAGAAATTTGAACCCTAGAGCTAGGGTTTTGGGGAATTTGGGCGAGGGTTTTTGGGGGCAGTTAGGGCTAGGGTTAGGGTTTTTGGGGACGGAGGTTTTGAAATCGGGGGGAAGTGCGGGGGGTGAATGGGGGTATGGTCGAGCGCCAGGTGTGCAATCGAATTTGAATCTTTTAAGTTGTACGCTGCGGAGCGATGGGGTCGGGTGAGTTCAGACTTTAAACGGTTAGAAATGAAGATGATCGCTGTAAATTTTGAAGACGAGGCCGACTAGCAAGTCATTTGAAATTATTTAAGGCCCAATAAGAAGCCTAGTAAGAGTTTAAGATAGAATTTCCTGGGGGGGGGTGAATGGGGGTATGGTCGAGCGCCAGGTGTGCAATCGAATTTGAATCTTTTAAGTTGTACGCTGCGGAGCGATGGGGTCGGGTGAGTTCAGACTTTAAACGGTTAGAAATGAAGATGATCGCTGTAAATTTTGAAGACGAGGCCGACTAGCAAGTCATTTGAAATTATTTAAGGCCCAATAAGAAGCCTAGTAAGAGTTTAAGATAGAATTTCCTGGGCTATTCAGAAGGCTTTGTGATACGACACAAGACACCGCCCAGTTAAGATGAAAGAAAGGATAAGGGTTATTTTCACTTTGCTAGTCCAAAGTTCAGATAATATTATTATTATTATTTTAACTTTGATGCCCCCACCGTTTTTATTTGGCAATTTTATGTCAAAAATTTACGTCTTTTTACTGACTTTTAACACCCAAAGTTTTTTCTGACACTTTGATATCCCAGAGCCTACATATTTTTAACTTTGATTCTTCCGACACTTTGCTATCTCAAAGTCTACGCATTTTTATCGAGTTTATACCCAAAATTTTAGAGTATGTCAAAAACAAAGTTAAATAAATGTGAACTTCAGGGTATCGAAGTGTTGGGGGGGAAACATTAAAAAAAGGTACTAGGGAAAATAAGCTTGATATGTAGGTTTGAAAAAGTGTTGACTTTGGGCCTTTGGAGTTCTGCTTTCTCATTTGTGGCTCAGAACCACGCGTCGCGGGCAAGGAGTCACGAGAGAATGCGTAGCGCGCGCCAACATGCTAGAATCACATTCTGCCACGTCACGAAGGGGAAAAGAAATTTTCCCGCGAAAACACACCAAAGATCTTTTTCACGTAGAAAACTTACACAAGGTCCAAACGAAGAACAAATGAGCAAATGAAAACGACAAGACGCACGTAGAAAATCTGAGAATGCCCAGAGAGTACTAACACACAGGCAAAGCTAATGATTAGCTATTCATTATTCAAAAGGCTCAAGAACAAGAGGCTAACAACTCTTTAAATAAGGGAATAGGGTTAGTTAGCACAGAAGAAATGGAAAATAATAATTATAACAACATTCACAAGCCTCAAAATGCATAACCTAACAACAAATACAAATCCCACATTTTCATGCTGGGTGCTTGTTGGTATCTTAGACACAGGCCTCTTAAAAAGCCTCCCTGGTTTTCTTTGAAGAAGAGCTACAAGCGCATAACGGGACCAGAAGAAGAAGAAAGGTAATAAGTGGGTCTTTTCTGAAAAAGAATCAGAACTCGGCTGCTCTCCCGGGAACAAAAGACAAATTAACTTCCTCTTGGATTTTCTGGCAACCTGCTCTGGCCCCCCGATATGAAACACGTGTAACTCAGCCTATGATACCCTCCTCCAGATTCTTCTTGGTTGCATGTAAAGCTAACAGCTTTCACCAAAAGTAACCTCCCCAAAAGAAAAGATTAAAAGAATTCTTGTCAAGTGAAACATCTCCCCATGCCCATCAAATCTATGCATAATACATGTACAAACTGTTTGCAGCAGCACAGGCAATTGAGTTCTCTGTTGGGTGCCATGCCAAATGGAGTAATTTGGTAGAGAAGTCATATGAGTTTCCATTCGCATCCAGTCCTGGGCTTTCAGCTCCCCCTGGGGGAACATATTCAAGTGAGGAGAAAACAATACACACTCGAGCATAGATCGAGCAAAGTAATGAAGCCAGCAAGAATAAATTACTAATGGGTGAATACTAACCTCTTCTGACAACCCGTGTTAGACTGGTCAAAGATCTTGCAGGTCTTGAAGGTGTCTGAACTTGTCTCCTATATAAACAGCATGAAAAAAATCAGATAAAATTATTACAGCATTCATCAAATTTCCTGACATGTCAACATCTTGGGACAGAGCATTCCATTTGCCAAATAGTCTTTAAACCAGGTGGACGATATCTTCAAAGAATAGTAGTAGAGACTAGAGAGACTGGATGTGAGGCAGCAGCAAACCCTTTTTTTTTTTTACCTTGGGGTGCCATAGGCTCATTTTCTTTTCTCCTTTTTTTTTGTGGGAGCACACTTCTTCGAGTGTGAGTGTGTGCTGTGTACGATAGCATCCATACCCAAGATATATGAAGATCAAATATTTTATATGCTTCTTTAATACCGAATCAAACCTACAGAAGATTTTGTAATAGCATCTACATGTCGCGCTAATTCATTGTTTTCAAGCATCCAAAATATGGTGATTTCTTTTCGCACGTTTTTTTTACCAGGTTGTAGACCATAATCATCATTTTTTTTTCGGTTTTGGAGGAATTTTATTTCTCTCTTTGGCACTTCAGCTGTTTTTTTATATAGATTGTTTCTTACTGAAGATCGACCAAAATTGCAATCGACATGAAAACTATACCTCATAGGATTTTTGCTTGCTTCCAAAGTTGTTGCCTCAGTGCTTCCAGCAGCACAACCAAATACACGAAAAAGATTGCTGATGACACAGAAACAAATCTCGGACATTAGTATCAGATGTATGCAGCTATAAGATAGTACAGTAACGAGAATGAGTACCTATATGAACCAGTGGCTACTCTCTGTCCATCTCCACTAAGACAGCATTCAAATTTGTCGAAAATTGAATCATTTTCATATAAATCACATAGCTGTACAAAATGAGGACAATCATGAGAATAACAATAGTCTGCATCATGGTTCCACTCAAAAACGAAAGAAAGAAAGAGAAGTCAGGGAAAGCTGGATCCAAAGCGTACAGATAAATTAATTAATGAAATACAAATTTGTAAAAAAATATTTACCCTAGGCCTTAAATATTCATGGACTTGGAACGTTGCAACCGGACCACTGTCCATGTTTATGTCCCACAGCTGAAATCACAATTATAAGACTAAATAAGAATTTGACATAAATTATGTAGAGAAGTTGTGCAATGATGCTACCAATCTGGATAATATAATAACTAATTCCTTGATAAATTAAGGAAAAATTGAACATATGGAGTGTTACAAATTTGCTCAGCCCTCAGTTCCACAAAATAAACAGGATAAAATTACCATTAACTTTCATGCTCTTGACTAGACAATACCCGTTACCTCACATACTATTATGTCAAAGCAAGAAAAGAAAAAAATAAATTACCCAAATAAAAGGCATTAGCTAGGAACAAGTTTACAGAAGACAAGATCATCAAATACGACCACAAACAGGGACGGATAATAGTGAAGTATTTTAATTATATTTTTATTTTTTATTGTTATGTAAACAGATACTTGTCATCCGCCCCGCTAAAAAAATTCTCTGGACCTGCCATTGCACCTAAAAAGCAATGACAAAATCACTCTTTAACCCTTGATAGCACTAGCAGTATTGTCTATAAAGATGAGTTAGTTTTTGTGCATAAAAATTACTATTTGTTCATTCTTCTCGTGACATGTGGTGAGATAAGGTGGATGCAACTGGCAATAGATACTTGATGTGAGCCCCACTATAAAAAAAAAAATCTGGAACCTCCACTGCACCTAGAAAGCAATGAGAACATCACTTCTTAAGCCTTGATGGTAGTATGTCAATAAAGATGGTCGCTTTTTGCGCATAGAATTTACTATTTGTTCATTCTTCTAGTGACATGTGGTGAGATAAGATGGATGCAACTGGTTACCAGACCAACAACGACAGAACACAAAAGCATCCAACCAACTGCACAAGTGATGTTTATTTTAAGACTTTTTAAGTCCAGGAATAAAGGCTTAATTTGGGAAGTCTTCAAACAGATACATTATACAAGAAAAGTTGCTCATTTTAAGGGCTTTTTGATAATCTTCCACGAAATTAAGTTTAATTTGAAAAGAGCTCCCCAATTGATATGATATGCACAACTCCGCAAATTGCTTAAGTCATTTGAAATTTAATATCACCAAAGCTTCAGGGATTCCCTTAGCATGACAGTATACTTGGCCCATTATATCAGTGACAATCAAAGGTTTATATGTAGCTTACGTGGTGGTCAAAACACATCCTCCCAAATTGCTCAAGTGAGATGAAGTTTAATATCACCAAAGCTTCCATGGTTCCCTTAGCATGACAGTATTCTCGACCATGATATCAGTGAAAACCAAAGTTTCATATGTAGCTTTCACGGTAGCAAAAACAAATCCTCCCAATGATCTCCTCCTCATCTGTGAAGCAGTCTCCTCCTTCGTTTCTTTGTTCCTCCATGAAGTATAATCCTTCTCATCTCTTTGAATATGAGAGAGAGGAAGTGTAATTGGACTCATTTTGAGCAATCTCGATAAATTCAAACAACACAAGTGAATTCACAGACTTGCACACAAGTGATTTCACAGCAATGCAAGATACCAAATAGGTGATAATTGCATGCATCTCAGAGCAACTGACTGGGTTTACTTGCAAGATGAGTGGATTATTGGTGAAACCAATAGACGAAGCTCACTGATACTGTTATGTTTCATAAACTAAGGGTCAGTATGGCAAAACGTTTAAAAATGGGTTAGACTGATCGTGGCCCGCTTTTATCCTAAACTGGGCTAGGGTTGTCCCATAGGGGAGTGGTTTGGAAAAGAACCCATTTAAAAAACAAATTTTGGCTTTAAAAAACTGGGCCTATTCTAGCCTTGTTTTAACCAAACAAAAAACAAACAAAAACTGGGCCAGCTTCAAACCTGGCCCAGTTTCAAGCAATTGCCAAACACACCCTAAACAATCAAATAAGTTTCCTTTGTGTCTGATTTGTTGATAAAGTGTGAAGCAACGAAAAGAAAAATTAGTTTCAGATCCCTTTTGAATTGACTTACCTGAATTTAGTTATCCATTTAATATTTGCAAATATATAGGTTCAGTAGAAAAATGATGCTCACACAGGCACTCATCTGCCCACTTCACTTGTTAAGAAGACATGAGGAATAAAATTTGCAAGGATATGCATAGAAAAAAGAACAGAAAAACAAGGAAGGATTACCAATATGATGCAGTGTTCACAACAGAAGTTAACAAGATGCAAAGTTGCAAACAAAATGCCATTGAGCTCAAGAACAATGAAAGTTAGAAAGATGCCATTGCAAGTAACCCAAAATGCCTTTGAACCATGAGGACATCCATGAACAATCCCATCTTCTTTTCAATGACAATACCATGTCAGGATAAAGGAGAACATTTACATAGATAGCAGCAGTCAGGATAAAGGAGAACATTTGGATAGATAGCAGCAGTCAGCAGTTATGAATGTGAAAGCAGGAAAACAACTCAAACAGCCAACCCCAAAGATTTGTAGAAGGACTTTTGTTCTTGTGCACGTGTAAGAACATTGGGGCACAAGTTAAAGTTTAGAAAAGAAAAAAGACAGATGCACATGAAAGTGGGCAAGTGTGTGTGCACTCACACATGGGCGAGCAGACACACACAGCGAGAGAGATCTTTAGCCTGAATCCCTATATCGAATCACTACAATGTATATAAAACCTTGTTTAACAAGACTTTTAGACCGAAAATCCAATGTTATTTTATGTTTTCATTATTTAAGTATATCACAAATGTCTGTGTGAGAGGTGGCAACAGCAGAAATGAAGGCAATTATCAATCTTGGTAGCAGATAACGAACAGAATGCATTAACATATATCATGATGCAGTATCAGAAAACAGACTTTATATTCCTTACTGATCTAGAAAAGGAAATAATTGAAAACTTATTGATAAAAAGCTGAGAAGCTTCAACCTTAAGAGTCATGTAATCACGGCTCAGAATGTGTCTCCCATCCTTCCCAAATTTAATATCTGAAATTGAAGCAATGATCTCAGTAAAAAATGATCTTGAACCCGGGGCTTCATGCTCTTCAAACCTGTAGGGGTATGTCATCAGCTATGGCGGTAACAAAAGTAAAAACTTGAAATAAAAATTCAAATACTTTTAAGTAAGAACTCCATCGAAACACGTATAGAATAATCTAGTGAAATGTAAACAAAAGCAATGGTTCACTTACAGCTTAGAGTGGTTATCGCACAAGGCTGATTGCCGCAAATCAATAAGCCGTATTGAGCCCTTAGAGCTACTATATGCTAATGTATTACAATGGGTAGGGTGGAATTCTGCGGATGTTATCACCTCTGCATTTTGAAGGAAATGTTATTCAGAATTATTTTATTACATCCACCAGACAGACATATTTCAAATATCTAAACCTCTATCAATCAAAATGTAACTTAGAAGGGCAGATATAGTTTCACCATTAGTAAGAATACATTTTATGTCAATTATTTAAACTTGAATGAGCAGAGATAGACCTATATAACATCAATTCAATTGTGGGAACATTCTCAAAATCCTTGAATTTGTAGAAGTGTTGGCAATTCTTCATCATTAATGAAAAATATTGCCCAATCACAAACTGGACGCAGACCAAGACATCTCCATCTTCTACAGCATGCCATTCAACAGTAAAGCAAGAAGGCAAATAGAAAATGAAAGGATCAAGTGCTAAAATGAAAAAGTTCTTCTTTGATTACCCATCTTTGTCAGATATTGGGCATACACAATGACCATTAAGTATGGAACTCATATTACCGGTTTACTCTACAATCCTAATTTGTATCATTTTCCATTACTAAAGCCTCTTTTCAAACTACACTAGTGCAACAACATGGGGAAAGCAAAAGAACCTGATGGTTATGCAATAGAAAACGAGCTTGATGTTCTACAAAACAAAAGCAAGGACCAAAGGAAAGAACAAGAAAACTAAAGAATAGATGCCAAAGTACACTTATGCAACAACATGGGGAATATTTGAAACCTAAGTTGCATGGAAATAGGTACGGGTACCGGTATGAGTGCAGGTATGGGGCAGAGCAAGTCTGTGAAATGTAGGGTACAGAGACACGGCTATATGTATAGATTAAAATTAATAATTTAGATGAGATCATTATTATTTTTCAATTAACGTGCTATCTGGACTTAAATTTATATCCTATTTTTAAGTTTCTTTCATTTTATTGATTATTATAAATTGAAAAGAGATCATTTTTAACCAGACACTCGAACCACCCTATTAAATAATAGTTTTTAACTTGGATATGGTTAAAACAAACTCAATCCATGTCTAACGAGTTTCAAGAAATGGACATGAAGTGTAGGATATACGTCCAAGGAGTGTCCACGATGTTTGAATAAATGCTTGAATAAATGCATGCATACATCCAAGGAGTGTCCACGATGTTTGGGCAAGAGGACGTGTTGGGTACGTGTCCGTTATGGGTACAGCTACATCACCCAGGTAACCTAGTTTGAAACTAACATGGAAAAATCAAAATGCAAGCGCATAAACTATCATATAAACAATCATACATAAATCTGTCACTACAAGATAATAAGCATACTAAAAGGAACCAATGCTTCTCACCAAAACTGATACATCAGTACAGGTATAAATGAGTACCTAAGGCAATGCCTACAAATCACAACCCAGGAAAATTTTAGGGGACAGTTGACAACCTTCCCACGAACCAGGTTAAGGGCTTAGATTTTTTTTATTAGCTAAAACTAAGTCAGCTCTAAAACTAATTTTCTTAGTTCAAAATTTGGCCCTTAACCGGTTAGAATTGGACCACCTCCCCCCTTGGATCAGATCTTATCCGGTTTAAGCCTTAACCAGGTTAGTGGAGGGTTGACAAACACAACCTAGTAATCATGACATAACTAGCCAGTTAAGGCCTTAACCAGGTTAGTGGAAAGTTGCCAAATTGCATTATAGCTGGTGTTGCCCCCCTTAAAAAGGGATCAGTAAGAAGAAACCGTTACACGATAAAATCTAAGGAACAAGCTTGATATTGAGGCCGTGTTCATCTACAGTTGTGTGACTTGTGTTACTTGTGCAGATTCAATTTCTAACATGTGGTAACTCATTTTATTTCGTACCAATGTACAATAACATGTACAAAACATAAAAGCAAATGCACATGGTTTCTACACAATGAAAGAAGGTTCCACACCATATGGCATCTCATTTTATTTCACAGCATAAGTAGTTGACAATGACTGGTGCAAACTCAGAAACAATCAACTCTGTCAATCACTCACTTGTACATTTGGACCCTTTGCTCAAGAAATATACCACAGAACACACAATAAGGACACTTTTCCCCTTGGAGAAATATAATTCAAATAAAAACCAGAAGCAAAATGGCACAGAAAAAGTGAGAATTTATTTTTAAAAACAAGTAAAAGACTTTGTAGAGCCTATTTTCATCAAAACGTTCTGCTACTTTTATGGTAAAAGATTACAAATTCATATTGTGGCCAGGACTAATACCAGTTAGATCCTCCATATTTGCAGGCTTCACATCAACAATGTTGAAACTCTGGTTGCTAATTTCCAAATTCCAAAGGTTAATCCGCAAATCATCAGCTGATATGAAAGTCTCACCATCACTGGAAAACAATAAAGAAAAACATAAGTTACCTTAATTATGAACAAATTTTTTTTTAGAAAGAAGATCAAGCAGATCCGTCCAAACTAAAACAATAGTCAGTAAGTATATGATGAACCTTGCATGTAGACTAATTGACATATATCAACATTTGCAAAATCCTACTAATAATAGAAAGTTTTTTCTATCACCGGCACTACAATTTACCATGAAAATTTAGAGGAACAGTATGCCCATGTGTAAAAAGAGTAGTATTCAAGAGACACCAGAGTACATTTACAACAGAAGTCTCAACAAAATAAATACTTTATTATAAAATTGATGGCATGCGTCATATATACATGATTTCAACTTTTAGACATGTTAGAGAAATGCCCTACGCATATCCAAAAATTATTCAAGAATTCATTTTAGATTCGTTAAGTACGAAAATCCAAATTCTCAGCTAGCTAACTGAAAATAACGCCTTTACCCAAGGGCACACAGCACAGGTTTATCATGGATAAAAAGAATAGCCGTAGTAACAAGCAGACAAAAGAGAATTTACAAGATAACAAAATTGTTCTGAAATTGCAGAAAGGACATCTTCTAATCAATTAACCATTGAGCAACACTAGGCAAATATTCAAGCAAAAATCCTTCATCCAGACAATTTTAGTACTCAGAAGTAGAAAATGCACAACGTCTCAAAATTTCCTGCCAAACATATGGAATTTCTCCACATAGACTTCCATCACAATTAGAATAAAATAGCTACCATGTGATGGTCCAAAAAAACAAAAGTTACAAAAGAGAATATTGATACCTAGCGTCAAGACTTGCAGCCAAAAAAATGTTGGAAAGAAAACCACAAGTCTTGTAAGCATTGAATTAAAACCTTCTAAAAGTATTTGGACAGGATTTGCTTATAACCATGTACAGTTTACAGCATCCTCTTGATTCTGTCCAATTTTAGAACCAAGTGTGGTTGCCTGCCTCGTTCTCATGGTAACAAGCCACCCATCCCATGCACCAGCTCCCCAAATAATCAAAGTAGACAAAAGAACTATAAGCTGAATTATGTTCAGCTGCATAGCCAATAGCAAGTTTCTTGTTCTTTATCACCTGAAGTTTGCTAGAATTTGTATTAAATTAACGGCAAAGGCAACTATGGTTGTATTTTTCTTTCCCTTTTTTTCTTTTTTGGTTTTTTTTCGCGCGGGGGGGGGGGGGGGGGGGGGGGGTGAAAGACTTCACGATCCAGCCAGGTGGTCGTGAAAATGCATTAGGCTTGACTATCCTAAGCTAAGGTGCCATAAGGTAACCATCAGTCTGACCAAGAAATCATATGTTTATATTTTAATGTAAGAGTAGGCAACTACATGATGAAAGCCAAAATGCATTAAAGAACCTGTTATTCGAAATGGAATTGATGTGATAATCATGAGCATGAGCATATATTCTTCGACATCTAGCAGCAAGGCTTGTCTCCTGGCTGGCTACCTGAAGAAAGAACATACAACAAGTATCAATGTCCCTGCTTAACCACAGTAATAAGAAGATCCAACAGATCAGTCCTTATGTATATACAATCGATAAAATAAGATAACAGGCATCATACATGAATAGTGAGAACCAATAACCTAGGCAATATTATTCACTAGTAGGCCAACATACACAGTCCACTGTCCATTCCCCTCCAGTTAGAAACACAATGCAATATAGATTATTATTAAACCATAGGAAGTACAGCAAACATGTCCACTGCATGTGTAGTTGTGTGAAGTATGTGATCGTTTACAGCCGATGTGTGCATTATGCATGAAGTATACACTATAAAGGTACATCTGCTTCATTGGGCTAAGTACAACTACCACAGGTAACCGCAAAGATGGAAATCCTCCAGGAGGAAATGAGAAGTCATTGCTCAAATAACCGGATGGCCTTTCCAAACATCCACCATTTGGAAGATGTCCTCTAGAATTAGATGTGCTAGGGCTACCCATGCTGCCATTTCCTTGTGAAGGGTCCACATTCACCTCAGAAACTCTCTTCACTTTCTTCTCTTGCACCTGTTTCATAGCAAGAAAAAACAGAACTAGCCATTAATGACTTTAAGATCATGGACTTAAAGGTAACAAAGAGAGCATCTATGAATAGATAAGTCCTCTATAAAATCTACAGGTGAAAAAGGGAAAAGGTGACAGGAACTCTTCATTAAAAATTCTTAAAGCCTTGTTTTGTAGAAGCACTAAATCATTTAGCATGGAATACGGCGAGTACCATAATGTCCAATTTCTCTCATATATGAGTTTTTTAACAACCACCACATCTGCATGGGAAAGCTCGCCATAGTATTGGTTTTTATCCCTCCATAATTCCCTCATGCAAGTGAAAATAAGAATGACATTAACAAGCATACCATTTTGATACGTTACTTCCTCGTCCAAATAAGGCTCATAGAATTTTGATTGATATCAATCTATTGCACAACTACAGCAAGGAACATCTGTGACCCACATATTTATTGAGAAAAAAAGGGGACAGAATAACATATGTAACAACGTACCAATTTAAAACATAAACAGAAGGATGACATATGATTTACAAAACAATAGATAAACACAACCTTGCAATCTAAAAACACTTGTTGTAAAAGAATAAATATTGATAACCAAAGCTGTGTGTCCACCTTCCAGTATTTGATTGTTTTGTCATTTGTGGAGAGGAGAAAGAGTGCACCATTTGCTGTCTGGCACCAACGGATCTTATTTATCTTCTCTTCTATTTCCAAACTTTTAAGGTAATCGAACTGCATGTATCAACAATTCAACATCAGGCTATAAAGAACACAGCGCAGAAAAATAAAAAAAGAAAACGTCACATTTAGTGAGAAATTCTTATAGATGTTACCTCAGGTTCATGGCTTTGGAATTCTGTTTTATAACGGAATTCTGGATGCCTGATTGGATAATCTGACTTTTCTTGTTCCCTTCGAGAACCATGCTACATGACAGGTAAAGAAAGATGTAAATGATTGCAGAGTAAGGGGAAAAAACAGCTACAGAGATATAAAAACACAGTGAACTGGAAATTACAGTAGGAAAAAATATGTAATTGAACTTACATCCTTAACATCTGTCCTTTCAAATAAAACTACACGTCCTCCTCTATCTCCAGTAGCAAGATGATCTCCAGATTTGTCAAATTCTATAGCTGAAATAATGTCAACTGCAGTGAAAAGAGTTCATTAGTAACTGCCAATAAGCATACAAAAAAGTGCCAGCATACCATAAGAGAGAACTCATTGCAACAAGCATGATGAGCTACATAGCAAAACAATGAATGAGATTACATAGGGAAATAGCATAGTTAAGAAAGTGGATGACGCAAATTGTGTATAGGAATATATTCACATGCATGCACATATTACATATATAGGCATGTTAAGTAAAATCTGAACTCTTAGAAAGGTAAATTATGAGTGAACAAATGTAGCTACATTAGATTTGACCTCTCTTAACATAAAACCAAAAGAGAACTATCTCTATGACGGGAATTAATATCTTATTCAATGGACAACAGAATTTTTTTCAGTGGTCGTAACCTATAACTAAAATAGAAAAAATAGAAGTTCAGAAAAGCAGTGACTTCAGTAAGTATATGTAAACAATGAAGACTATTATATTATGTAACTCTATTTAAGCCTCCTTTATAGTTGACAAACAGAAGCATTTACAGACAAAGGTGTTAGAAGCAATTATGAATGCAAAAATACAAAAGTTTATTAGAATAACAAGGAAAATTTTAAACCATGCAATGCAGGGTGCTATATTCTTACAAGCTGATGCATCCGAGAGCATCAACATGCAGAAACAAGAACAAAATTTGCTACAGTTCATTATAAACTATAGTGTTCTCATCGTGATCTTCTAAGGTGGTTGAAGACTTAATAAAGAATAATTGGTGGGCTTAGCTACACAAAACAAGTTGTACAAACTTCCTGAGAAGGGGCTGCTAAAGCCAATCTGCAGGAACATATGGCCAAGAGGATACCAGTATAGGACAACATTCCAATTAAGTTGAAAAGGAGCTACATATTTTTAGGTCGCTAAGTTGACTTCTAGGCTCTATATTACCATTTACCCGGCATTGAAACTATACTATTCCAAACTCTTGCGGCCTTGCCCTGATTACAACTCAGATCATTAGTACAAAACCCATGCAAAGCAGCTAATGCAAAAGGACATTTTTTAAAGAACGCACACCCATTATGTACAATAAAAGCTCTACATAGGTATCATGCTTTCCTTACATCTCTTCCTAGCAGAAAAGTTTCAGAGGGAAACTAGTTTGAAGTAATATCCAAGTTAGGTTAAAAGAAAGAAATGCATACAGCAAGGTTGCAAAGTTCTTCTACGCCTGTCATTACATTCCAATAAAAAATAATACTATGTTAAACCTTAAGGCTGTCATTACATCAACAAATTTGTTAAATCTTTCAACTAGGTTGAAAAAGAATAATGCAAGCTTGCAAAATTCTTTACTCTTGCCACTATGTTACTTACAGTCTTAAACCAGATCACGTCAACTCTTAGGCTACCATTGCATTCCTCAATCCCACCCCCACCCCCCAAATCCACGGATGCAGACATGCATGCAAAAACAAACACATCAGCAACAAAATGAAAAATAGGGTGAGCAAATCTGAAGAGTTATGGATAAAATATGTTTGGATTAATAGGATGATGCGAGTGGCGGTTCCTTGCACACAATTATGTACTCACATGATATAGTTCATTAACATGCCTTGGAAAAGAAACTTTGACAGCCATACACAAGGAATGTTTTCCTTTCCTTTTCCAGAACTCTTTTCATTTATTGGCCACATGTTTGAAAGAGCACGGGCATTCGCCCACCATTGTTGTTGTAGAGCATTATTATGTACTTCCTTCTCTCCAATCCGTTCACCTTTCTAGTTGTTAATGAGGAAGATAAGGCATTATCCCTTGCTTGGTATGAAAAGAGGACTTCTACACAAGGTTCTAAATATCAGTTATAGGGAATTTATTAGACGATCAAAATCCATACTAGATAACGGATATCGGGATATATTGGGGATAAGTAGTATGTATCGGAGTGACATTACCGGATGGTGATATACATAATGTAATATTCTAAAATGTAATCTAGCCATACTTAATGAAATAGAAATATACCAAAATGTAAATAACTACGTTTAGGATCACGAAGCAACAGCAGAAACTCGGATCGAATCGGGTTTAAAGTGCATTGAATAAGTGCTAGTTGCTTGAAATCAAAACTCAAACCAAAGGCCGATAATTCCGATTTTCGGACCGACAATATTTGTCGATAACTCACTTTATCGTCGCATTATCAACGATAAACATCCAAAAACGATAAACGATTTAGAATCGAACTTATCATAGCGGAAGGCCCCAAAACCAATAAATTGTTGATAATATCGGTTTATCGGCCGATATTTAAAACATTGCTTCTACACGGCCAAGAACAACAATATGCAACAACATACACAAACAAAAAAGCAATAGAAATACAAAATACCTTGTAATTCATATCCTTCTCCTTTCAGAAATCGGATACTTGTATAAACCTCAAAGGCTAATAAGACATGTGCCCTTGTGCAAGGAACTTGTCCCCCAATTAGGAAAGGATCTTGATTGATAAATGGTTTCAGGAAATAACCAACCTACATAGTATGTTCATGAGTTGTTGGACCTTCCAACAAATTGGAAAGGCCTAATTGGGAATTAAAGTGGTGGTATAGCAGTTAGGCTGGCATGGTTCAAGTTCAACTAGTTTGTTATCTCCGTGGATGGAGAACATATGGCTATATTGGGAAAAGAGCTTATCATATGACGTGGTTTTAAAAGATAAAGCCGGTCTACTAAGGATCCTGCTTGCATAGCTGCACCATCAAGGAATTGCCGAAGCTGATTAGACATTTGAAGTAGCAATTTAGCAGTTAGGCTGACAGGGACTACTAGTCTGACGGACAGTCACTGAATATGGGAAGATGATCAGCAAACAACTACATCAAAGAAATATAAGATAGGCTAAGGAGAACACAAATGATCACATCAGATCTACACTAGTTGGTAAATTGCGGAAATACCAAAATGCATGTAAGAAGAAATAGTAATTCGAAGTTAGAACACGTGAAGAAAACATCAGGGCAATCATGTGCCAAACCCAGTCCTGCACTGTTATCAATAACTTCAAGACTATTGTTAAAACCAAAAACGCCCAAAATGAAAGGGTTTTACAGTTTGGCCTTGGGACATTATTTTTCATTAAGTTCTTAAAAATCTAAATTGCTAGATCAAGATTCTTAATTCAGCATATCTCCACCTAATTAGCTGCAGGATTAAGCCACTGCACTGCACCTTTCATTCATATGTCAAACCACAGTATCCTACATAAAAAAAATTGTTATTCTCTATCTAACAACTTATGCTTTGTAAAACAATATTCCCTCCTACAAATCAATTATAATGGTGTTTTCAACTAATAGCATGATATTATGGTTTACTCTAATTTACTATGCTTTTTTTTCAATCATCCAATAGAACTAAGTAGCAAAACTAATGCATAAATAAAACCAATACAATTCAACCCATCATCCAATTTGGCATCTATTTATTCACCTCTAAATTAGCATCCTACCATACCTCAACAAAATTCCTTAATTTATCCCTCGTCTTCTACCTCGGTAATACAATTGTGTTTGCATTCTTTCTAGCCAAAGACCTTTAGCCACTAGCTTTAAACATCTTTACAACACTTACTAACATTAACTTGGAGTCGGACCTGTAAGTATTCGCCAATTTTCTTCAAAGAAAGGACTCCCGTTGTCCCCGTCCAATCAGAAATCAGAAATAGCTGGATAACTTTGCTAAGCTTAAATCTTCAGATAATCTACAAGCGTAGAACATTAATCGCAAACAACTACAAATTTAGTGTCATCCGAAAGGAAAGATGATTCTGCAACTCCATGAAAATGTAAAGGTATTCGCTTCTATCATGTGCACACAACTTGATAATTACCTTACATATCCTATCATCTGCACCGTGCAAACAACTTGATAATTACGTTAGATGATATCTGTTGTTAAAAGAAACTGCTATGCATAAGTTGTCCCAATACCGATAGAATCAGTTTGGGAAAAAAAATAAACTTTTCAAGTTTACAGTAGAAATTTCATTCAGCAAAGTGTCATGAGCTGGTCTGCACTCTAACAACAAGCAGTTTTGACAGTATCTGGATCCTATAAGAACCAACTGATAGAATAACCGCGTGAAAGTATTGAAAACGTGAGTGCCTGCTCCGGAAAAAAAATAAAAATTTGAGGCTTCTTCGTTGCCATGGTCAATTTCATCAAACACAGATAGATCAGGCTAACCTATAATGACAACATAACATACTGCGTCGACATAAAATACACTAAATACAAGTAACAGAAAGGGAAGGTCAACTGCAATTTCACACACGAAAGTAAGAAACGTAGTTAACGAAGTCATCCGAAACTAAACGACTACACTTGAGAAAGAAAAGGAATCGGAATCTAATTTCATCCAAAGTCCCTCCTTTCTCAATACGACAGCTGCTAAACCTAATCCTCAACACTAATCCAACAAATTCCCCGCATAAAACACGAATCCGATCGCCAAAAAATAAACCAACAAACCAAACAAACCCGATCCAAGCACGAAAACCAAG
Source organism: Asparagus officinalis (assembly GCF_001876935.1). Lineage (NCBI taxonomy): Eukaryota > Viridiplantae > Streptophyta > Magnoliopsida > Asparagales > Asparagaceae > Asparagus > Asparagus officinalis. The sequence goes on along the minus strand of NC_033798.1, from coordinate 115,630,986 downwards.
GGGGAAACCCTAAATCGAGATCAAATGCCAAGCACCAATTCAGATCTAACGAATTCTCAATCCTTTCGTACCTTCTTGAACCTCCTCGCCGGCCGTCCTCTCGCCGAAGACCTGCGAGAATTTCCACTCCAGCGCCGGCGACGGCGGCGGCGGCTCCATCCTCCGCTGCCTTTCCGTTCATCTTTAAATGGAGTTTTCCGGCGAGATCGGAGGGGATAGGTGGCGGGAGATCAGAGGTCTGATTTGGTAGGCGATGAATCGGCCATCGATCGAAAGAGTCCGAGGATAAGAGAGAATGAGATTGAGGTAAATGATTGAGAGAGGGGGGGGGCTTTGTTTGTTGCTTCGATTGGGGATGGGAGTATTCGCCCTAGCGGGGGAGAGAGGTCTGTGTCTTCTTTTGGGGATCTTTTTATTTTCCTTTTCTTCCTTTTTTTCCCCACTTTTCTATTATTAAATAATTAAATAACTATTAAGCCCTAGCCAGTTCTAGTGCTGATTTGCATAAACAACCCTCGATTTCATTACCCGCTGCAAGTGATTACCTTTTAAGTTGATGATTTAGCCCTGATGCCTATATTTTACTGCTTTGAGAAGTGAGCGTGACCTGCACGTGATGCAACACATGATTAAACTAGAGCTTGGTTTATAAAATGTTTAGCTCTTCTTACGCCAGTGTCAACGAAGCCAAACTGTCTGGGTCTATAATCCATAACTATGTATCATTTTTTTCTGCTAATGATGAGATGTAAAGAGGTGACTTTCAATAATTGTAAGTGTTAGGTTCGAATCGACTCCGTGCGGTTTTATTTGTACACAGATTCTTTGGGTGAATTCATTCGCTCTTAAAAGTGTCCAGTAGGTTTTGAATACGTGCAAAACCTCTTGCGATTCTTTTGATGAGGGTAGAGTCCTGATTACTAAATCTTTTTTTTCTAACTCTCAAGGGAGTCGACAAAGTTCAGGGAAGAGATTTATTCACATTTGGGCAAATACTACTGGGGTCAATCTGCAAAGCTAGAACGCTGGGGGGGTTCCTTCTGCAACTGTGGGATAGTACGGTCGACTTGCAAATAACCCATATCTTGGAAGAGAAATGTACAGTCGTCATTGCGTGTGAAGCGTGTCCTTGAGAACTTGATGCATTCGGTATTTTGCTCATCCCAATAATCATTGGAGGAGTTAATCAGCATGTTGGTGAATGGCGATTCAGTATATGTAAGAAAAATGCATATAAAAGGGAGTTATTTGGCAGATCAAACCAGTAAACATCCTTCGAAATCATTTTATGTTTTTAATTCTCAAAAGGCTACTCCATCGTTGATTTGGGAACATTTATAATAAACAATAAGAACAAACACTTGAGTGGCATGTTGCCTGATGCAGAGAAATTAATGGAGTTGAATCTTCCATGGTTTGTAGGCGTTGAAGAGGAGGAGCAGAAGAAAATCAGCTTTAGCTCTTTAAAAAGCAGTTGGCTATCCAAGTCATATATGCCTAAAGTTTTATTCTTTTTTTTTTCACCATGGGACGTATTAATAATATATTATTATTAAGAGTTTTTTTTAGACATATACCCCTCAAATTATAGGTATTTTTAAATTTATCCCTCAAATCATCATAATTCTAATTTTGTCCCCTCAAATTGCCTTGCTCCCTCAAATTTACTCCTCATCTAAATTTATGTTAATACTTGGACAACTTTTACAGTTAAACACCAATTTGTCCCTGTTTTTAATTGTTTTAACAATAACTAAATCCATCATAGCTCTAAAACTCGATCCTTTATCAATTCCAAACCCTAGCCTATTATAAAATGCAAATAAAACGTCCCTTTTTCTTCTTCGTTCTTGAGTCTTAAAGCACATCTTCGGAACTTAAATGGTGAAAACAATATCACCTCGATGTTTTTTCATCTGGAAAATACCATGTTTCAATTTGTGGATTTCCTTAATAGTCATCATAGAATGGATTGATAATCTATTCCCTAGTTAAATTTTTTTATATAATTTTGCCACATAAATGCACAAACTATATAATATTCTTTATGTGGAGTAATGAATAGACATTACACTTTTTTAGCCAACTAGGTGGAACGCACGTGCACTGCACGTGGGTAAATAATTCAATTTTTACTTTAAATTTATTTATTTATTATAACATGGTTGAAAAAACTTTATAATTATCATAATATATTAAATTTTTTTGGATATTTCCATATGTGGTTTTAACATTTTTTCTTCCAGAGAAATAGTTACACTTAAAGTCTTAATATATTAATAATTTAAGATTAATTAGTAATTTGAATGTATAATTTCAAAATATTAATGATGTAAGGGATCGATACTAAAAAAACTATTATTATTAATGAATAAATAAATTCTTGAATTCATCAAATAAAAATGGTAGGTTTATCTAGTCATCAAGGATTTTGTTCAGTTATAAAAAATCACTTCCACCTGTGGTTTACTTCTATTGTTGTTTATCCGGCAACCGAGTTTGTAGATATTCAAAAACTTTGTTTTAGAATTTTCTAAATAGAATGTGCAAATTCAATCAAGAAAGAAAATATAAACTATGTGATCAATTCCTAAATATGATGTTGTACTTTTTTTGCATCTTCCAAACTACTAATTGATTTGTCAAAACGATTACTCTCTAGTTTCAGAAAATTATATAATATAGCCTGAGAATGATTTATACATATTATGCACTCATATTGATTGTATTTTAATAAAATAATTCATATCTATCCAATGTCAAACAACATCCAAAATTTTAGCTTAAGAAGTTAGAAGAATACGATATTTGCAACAATATTCATATCCAAGCTACGAGCTTCATAAACTTATAAGAACGTGAGTAATATAAAATGTCAACTTAATTTATTTTGTCAAATAATTTATTACAAATCATGAAAGATAAGGGGAATCAGAAGGATCACATACCCATCCCAAATAAATATTAAATTTCTCTTAGAGATTCTTATAGTAAAAGATTTTCAAAGTTGATGGGTAGGATAAATTTAAGGAAAAATAACCAGAACCAGTTCATTGGGTGATAGACTTGCTATGAACTCCACTCGTATAAAATTAATATCACATGTACCTTAACTTGTACTTTTGTTTAAAGGCTAATTTTAGAAAACTACCCCTCAACTATGAGGGCATGTCAACCCACTCCACCCTCTTCCCCACAAACTATTTAAAACTGAGTAAATATCCGTCAAGATTTGGGTGTTTTGTAGATAATTTATCTTAACCTTTAAAATTTTGATTTAATCCCTATGAACATTTTTCACTTAAACCTGACCTCTCAAAATTAATACCATGGAGTCTTGATAAGTACTTGACTTGGAAAGACTAAAATGTCCATCAATCATAAAAAAATACCTTGGTTTTTACCAGATGAAAGAAAAAGAGGTGATATAGAGGAAAAAAGAATTATAAATTGATTGTGGCCCTTTTATTATCAGTTGGGGGTTTCTTTTTTATTAAAATTGCTTTCTTCAATACGGTATTTTGTCCAAATCACATATTGAAGTAACTATGTTAAGAAAATTTGTTAATAGAAATGTAAAAGATTAGGGAAGGTTTTATGAGACATGCTATAGTTGAGAGGTATTTTCTAAAATTGCACCAAATTTGAGAGGGGCTATCTATAACACCCCTCACAATAAGGGGGTTTTGTCAAATTGAATTGGTTGAGTGGGGTTTAAGATAATCCCTATAGTTGAGAGGGTTTTTAAATATTAACTCTTCTTTTAAATATCGCTTATTTATAAATTGTCCCTCAAAATTTTAATAATTTAATATTGGTCCCTAAAATTATGAGCAATTTTAAAATTTTAAGGTAATAACATAAAATTATTGAATATATAAAATCAAGAAACTAATATCTAAATAACATTTACATATTTGCTCTTACAGGCATTGTATTAAATATCAACCGATATATTGCTATATCGACTAATATATTGGGTCAAAGACTTTATCTCGATAATATTTTATATTGTTTTCTTTTGTTTTTTTTTTTTTTTGATATATCGACCACTATTGAAAATATGGCCGATATATCTCTTTGAAGATATCGAGAAAATCGTGTCATTTTTAATTTGATTGTGGGCTCGGGTTTGGATCGTGTTTGGGATAAAAATCGGAACCCAAAAACCCCACGAAAGGCCACAATTCTTCTCCCAAATCTCTCCACTCTCGACTCTCCCAAATCTTAAGCACATATCTTGATGCAAGTTCTTATGTTTAAAATTCATTACTATATTAGATTACATATTATAATGTCATGTTATGTATGAATATTATCTCATATGACACCTAGTATTATTTACATATCCCTAATTTTTACAATCCAATATTGTAGATTTTATTTGTTCAATATTTATCCGATGTCCAACACTTTGTAGTAGTTCTTCGAAAGCCTCTTCTAAAATGTTCTAAGTGAAGTATATAATTTTAGGAAATAATTTAAAATCTTGAGACTCATTCAAAATATGATGCTATAATTTTTCCACATCTCAATTACTATATAAATATAAGCTATGCATGTGGCCTCATATTGTATGATGAATATTATTTATCAATGGGATCATATACTATTGTTTGTGGATAACAAAGTTTTCAAATCTGTTAAAGGCTTAACTGAACTTAAATACCTTATAATTTATCAAAATTATACTTATATACCTCCACTTGTATCTTGTTGCACTTTCTTTTTAATTTAAGATAGCGTATCTTATTGCACTTAAATGTCCTAATGTTTTCTAAAATTTTATGTTTGTACATTTTGTCCTATTACCTAAACATAAGAATGTTCTTTGTATTTTCCTATATGAGTGTCATGGTATAATTTTAGTACAATTCTATATTTTCTATTCTTTCCATAAATACTTGACTAACATGAAATTATCTATTAATATATTATTATACATTATTAATAATTAATATGATGTAGAGTTTTATAATAACATTGGAAGTTTTAGAGACCAAATTATACACATTTAAAGTGACATATAATATCATTAATTAACAATGATAAATTAATTTAGTTTAGTTTGTATTAGAATGTAATATCAAAAAAGAATAGGGGTAATATAGTCCTTGAAAAGTTTTTCCTCATATGACACCCATTATTATATACATATCCCTAATTTTTACAATCCAATATTGTAGATTTTATTTGTTCAATATTTATCCGATGTCCAACACTTTGTAGTAGTTCTTCGAAAGCCTCTTCTAAAATTTTCTAAGTGAAGTATATAATTTTAGAAAATAATTCAAAATCTTGAGACTCATTCAAAATATGACGCTATAATTTTTCCACATCTCAATTACTATATAAATATAAGCTATGCATGTGGCCTCATATTGTATGATGAATATTATTTATCAATAGGATTGTGGCCTCATATTGTATGATGAATATTATTTATCAATAGGATCATATACTATTGTTTGTGGATAACAAAGTTTTCAAATCTTTTAAAGGCTTAACTGAACTTAAATACCTTATAATTTATCAAAATTATACTTATATACCTCCACTTGTATCTTGTTGCACTTTCTTTTTAATTTAAGATAGCGTTGTAGGCTGTCTAAAAATCACAATAGATAGCTGATCCCCATCAAACACCGATGATGGAAGTTACAATCTGACGACTTCCAGAAGGCTACAATTTGAAGACTTTCACGTAGATCGCTGAAGGTTACAATCTGACAACCTTCACGACAACCGATGAGAGCTCTAGTTTAACAACCTTCACAATCAACATCGAGAGTTACAATCTGACAACTCTTGCATATCAAAGAGCTAAAGTAAATATTACAAAATGATGATCTTTGCAAAACTTCGACAGAAAGAGACTACAAATCGATGGTCTCTTCAAATCAAGACGTGGAAGTCCTCCCCGCACACCAGCATCAAGACGCATCGCGTTCATAGCCACGAACACAGCTCAACGCTGCCAAGCACTGCCAAACACAGCTCCAACCAGCCGCTGAACGCAGCTTCGACAACCAGCCGCTGAACGCAGCTTCAACAATCATCCGCAGAACGCAGCTCCAATCTGCTGCCAGACGCAACTCCAATTGTTGTCAGACGCAGTTCAAACAGTTGCTCAAACGCAGCTCCAATCAGCCGCAGAACGCAGCTCCAAATCGCTGCACAACGCAACTTCACAACGCTGCAGAACGCACTTCCAAATACTGCGTTCAAACACAGAATCCATGCCAGAATGCAGGTCAAGCTCTTGACTCATTCAAACACAACCCATACGGTTACGAAAAGATCGCTGATCACCCACGATCTGGGGAGTGGTTTTAGTGGGCTGTTACAACCGATTAATAAGGCATTAGCCCCACTTAGGAGCGAATTAAGGGGGTGGTTACACCCCTTAATCCCCTATAAATAACTAAGAAATCAACTTAGTTCAGGGCTGGATCTTTCAGGTGCGGTCTGTTGGAACTTCTTGGCAGCGAAAAGAGGATCCTTCATCCTTCGGTTGGAGCTTTGGAGATCGGAAACAAGATCTTCTTCATCCTTGGCTTATAACCGACTTTCGGTTAAATCAACTCTTTCATAGAGTTTCAAACTCGTTCAGAGTTCTCCACAACGTCAAATCGATATTCGGATAGTCAACGGAGAGCAAACTCGACGCGAGCATTCGAGGGAGGCACTCCATCGCCACCGTGAAGAACCCAGAATTAAACAAAGGGGAGAATCCAGATCATTCTCTTCTCTTTTGTAATCAGGAAATCCAATTGTAACTGGGATTAAAGGAATACAAATCAATTTTCCTTCATTTCTTTTTATTACAAATTTTCCCACAAACAAGCGTATCTTGTTGCGCTTAAATGTCCTAATGTTTTCTAAAATTTTATGTTTGTACATTTTGTCCTATTACCTAAACATAAGAATGTTCTTTGTATTTTCCTATATGAGTGTCATGGTATAATTTTATTACAATTCTATGTTTTCTATTCTTTCCATAAATACTTGACTAACATGAAATTATCTATTAATATATTATTATACATTAATAATAATTAATATGATGTAGAGTTTTATAATAACATTGGAAGTTTTAGAGACTAAATTATACACATTTAAAGTGACATATAATATCATTAATGAACAATGATCAATTAATTTAGTTTAGTTTGTATTAGAATGTAATATCAAAAAAGAATAGGGGTAATATAGTCATTGAAAAGTTTTTCCACAACTCCCTCTTTTAAAGGGAGTATGATATGATATGATATGATATAGATGCAAGGTATATACAACAACAACAATCAAGCCTTTTATCCCAAATGTTTTGGGTCGGCTACATAAATCCTAATTTTCTACTCTATTCTCTTATAGGTTATCTCCTTCGTTAAGTTAGTATATATCATATTCTTCTTAATTGCTTCTAACCAAGTTATTCAAGGTCTACATCTAGATCTCCTAACCCCCATTAACTTTAATATTATTATTTTTCCTAATCGGTGCAACGGAATATCTGTTGTACATAATCTAACTATCTTAATATATTCTCTCTCGTTTTATCCTCAATAGGCGCAACTTCTAATTTACTACGGATGCACTCATTTTTTATCCTATCTTTTAATATATACCCACAAGACCATCGCAACATTATCATTTCTGCTACACTCGTTTTTAAGACATGTTGTTTTTAATTGCCCAACACTCTGACTCATAAAAGCATAGTTGATCTTATTACGGTCCTATAACACTTTTTCTTTAATTTTTATTAGTATCCTACGATCACATAAGACTCCTGAAGCACTCATCCATTTCAATCATTCCGATTTGATTCGATGTACAACACCATCATCTATCTCACTATCGTGTCTAATGATTGATCCTAAATAGCGAAAATGATTAGTTTTATGTATTTCTTGGCCATCAATATGTATCACACGCTCTTTTCCTTTCCTAGTTTTACTAAAAATTCACTCCATATATTCTGTTTTTGTTCTATTAAGGGGGTGTTTGATTTAATTTCTATAAATTATAGGAAAAGAAAACACCCAAAATATAGATTTCCTTATAGTTCTATAAAATTTGTAGGAAAATTTTATAGAACTCAAAGAGTACCATATTCCTTGTTTTTTGCTATTTCTTTATTTTGGTTAAGTATGAAAAGTTCATAACTTTATAGAAAATATGTTGTTGTTTTTTTATATCACTTTATAGAAAACAACTTACTAATGATGCACATAGGAAATCACATGGGAATGATACTAGTGTACTTAATTAATTTTTTAGTATATTTGTCATATTTCCTTGCAATTTCCACTCATTTTTAGCGGAAAATAATTTCTGTAAAATTGTACAGATTTCTGTACTTTACAGAAAATTTTTCTGTAAATTTAATGATGAACCAACATATTTTATGAAAATATACAAAAATCTATTATTTACGGTAATGCCATTGTTAGGTGTTTTCTCAAAACTTTTTTATAAAATAGGCGAACCAAACAGTCCCTAATTCTAAAATCTTTAAATTCAAGAGCTTGTATCCATCTTTCTACTTTGGAAATAATGTCTCTTTTAGTTTTATGAACTAACACTATATATCAGTAAATAACATGCATCATGATATTTTATCTTGAATGTGCTTAGTAAGTTGGTCCATAATTAATGCAAAAAGATAATGACTTAAATCCAACCTTGGTGTAAACATATGGTAATAGAAAATGGTTTAGTCTCTCCTTTATTAATTCTTACTCTAATCGTTATTCTATCATACATGTCTTTAACTACACCAATATATATATACTAGATACATGTTTCTTTTCGAACACCCACCGCATTACATCTCTAGGTACTCTATCATAAGTTTTTTCTAGATCGATAAAGCTCATATGTAGATCCTTACTCTTTTCTCTATATCTCTCCATCAACCATCTCAAAACATGTATAGGTTTCATAGTTGACATCTCAGGCATAAAACTAAATTGTTTTTTTGATATGCTTATCTATTTTCTTAGTCTTTACTGAATTACCCTTTTTCAATGTTTCATAGTATGACTCATGATAACCTAAGCCTATATCTCAATGACATTTTCAAACTTCAATATGGATATCGTCCGGCCCTACAGTTCTTCCACTTTTCATTTTATTTAGAGCGTCTTTAACCTTGCTAATCCTAATTTTTCGATAATATCTATAGTTCATATCATTCACTATATGGTCAAAATCTCTATTTTTCTCACTTGTTTGGTTATCATTAAACAATTGATAAAAGTAACCCTTCCACCTCTATTTTATTTTCCCGTTGGTCACTAGAACTTTTTGATACTCACTTTTAATATACCTAATATTACCCAAATATCCACTCTTCCTTTCTCTAATCTTAACAAGCTTATATATATATTTCTCTCCCTCCTTAGATTCTTACTTCTTATGAATTTTTTTCATAAACCTTGTATTTATTTTCACTAACCACTCTTTTTACTTCCTTCCTTACTAGTTTATATTTTTCTAAGTTTTTCCTACTCCTACACTTTTGCCACTCTTTATACAAAATTTTCTTCTCTCTAATAACCTTTTGTACACTCTCATTCCACAATCACCTCTCCTTACCGTCTAATATATAACTTTTAGATTCTCCTAGTATATCTTTAGCCCCTTTTCTAATATAAGAAGACATGTTATTCCACATAACATTAGTCTCATTATTTATGTTTCACATATATTCTTCCATTATATTATATTCAAAATGTATTAAATTATCTGTTATGGTAATTGACCGTCTAAAGATTAAGATATCAAAAGATTGATTGAAGAGGCCGTGGTCCAAACCAGCTTAGAGGCCCAAAACCCCAGCCAATGGCAAGTCTATCGGTCAGCCGAGCTGACAAGTCATCTTTTGACCAAGGGTTATCATTACCGACTCGAAGTCCGGGATCAGTCGGTCCCTCGAAATTAAGACGACTCCTCGAGCAGTCGTCTCGACCATGCACTCGACCCGAAGCTCGCTCGACTATCGGTAAATCATAAACGACGACTCACAGAACAACCCGTCTCTACTAAGGGGATAAGATCCAGCTAAGCTCGCTTTAGATGTCGATCAGTCCCATCAAGATCTCCGCTCTTACATAAGCCGCTTATTCTCCTCACAAGTCACTTCCCAGAGATCGTCATGATGCTCTCCTGGGCTCGAATGACTTCCTCTCCAATCATCAGCCACCATCTGGAGGAGGAAGGATGATCCAGTAGCTGGCTTATTCTCCGCCCTGCATCATCTGACAAATCCAGGGTATTGAGAAGACATTTCTCTCCTATACTCGAAAGATTTCCCTTTCAATCGTCAGCCAACATCTGGAAGGAGAAGGATGACTTAGCAGCTTGTCTGCTCACCCCTCAACCGCCTCCTGTGCATAGTCAAAGCCAAGAGTCAAACTCTCAGAGGCAAGGGGCTATAAAAGGAGAAAAAGAAGGTAAAAGAGGGGGGGGGGGTCTTTTTTAAGGGAAAAGGGGGGGGGGGGATTCTTTTTTTTTACGACTTATTGATAAAAGCTCTGAATTTATTTTTGCTAAAGAGGACTAATAACTCTAGAAGAGTACCCTTTGAGGACCTCAATGGCCTAGGGACTCTTCCTTAAACCCCACTCAAGATTACCAGCTAACTTGGCCGTCGGAGGTACCACGGAGGAAATGAGTCCCGCCCTCCTACGAGTTTCTTCTTGTTTGTGCAGAAGGATCAGGAATTCCAGCCTAAGGATCGGGCATAAAGTCGGAGGAGTAGTAGGCCCCATCTCTCATCCGCTCCCTCTTCGCCGTCAGCGCGGAGACCAGAACCGCAACCCCATCGACTGTGTGTTCACGGAGATCAACATTATCTCATTTTAAATTTTACCATTTAGTTCTTAGTCTCTTGTTCACTTTAGTTTTACTACTCCGCTTTTTAATAGATATGTCTAAGACCATCAATTTATGTTACATACTTAAACTCTCTCCTGGTATAACTTTACAATCTTTACATATTAACTTATCCGCTATTCTAGTGGGAAAAAAGTCTATTCGATTATTACTAAAACCACTTTTAAATGTTATTAAGTATTCATCCCTTTTCCTAAAAAGTGTATTTGCTATTATCAAATCATATAATATTGTAAACTCTAAAATTAATTTACCCATATCGTTCTTATCTTCATACCTGAAACCTTCATGTATCCTCTCATACCCGTTATCCTTACCAATGCCCATTAAGATCCCCTCTTATAAATAATTTCTCTCCAAATGAGATTTCTTGTACTAATTCATCTAATCTATCCCAAAATTCTCTTTTAGCACTCTCAGTCAAGCCTATTTGTGATGCGTAAGTACTAAGAGCATCTCCAACAACTTCCCTAAAATTTTCTCCAAAATGGAGAAACAAAAGTCATATTCTCCAAATTATTTTTGCTCTAACTCCAACAGTTTCCCCATTTTGAAAAATCGCATTTATTACAATAATAAAGCTCTTCCCAAAAATTTGGAGAATGCTGCAGATTTGGGGAAGGCTCCCTATTTTTTCTCCTCCTTCCCTATTTTGGGGAATGAGATGGGGAATCTGTTGGACCAAAAAAAAGCTCTATATTCTCCAAATTTGAGTATTTCAAGAAGATGGGGAAGCTGTTAGAGATGCTCTTAGGGTATATATAGCATTGGCCCCGCTCATCAATTTCGTTCAGGACGAAACCCGAACAGACCCACTCGTGGGTAATTGTAATCATGTGGGTGTGGCCCCCACAAGACCACATGTTTTCACACTGTTCATGAGGCATTGGTGAATAATTGGACGCCAAAGTTTATGGCTCGTAGGGGCACAACAAAAGATATTATTTGAAGTGATTTTGATAGTTTAGCTAACTTTAAATCCTTATACATATCCACGGTACATAGGTCTACCAAGTGTTTATGAAGACCAGCAGGTCTACAGAAGGCTTGTTATTATTACTTTCTTAAATATGGTTCAAACTTCTAATGTGGGAACTTCAATTATACAAGTTCATTTTTTTATCAGATAGAACTTTAATTAACAAAAACTAGTTTCAATTATTACTTTCTTAAATGCACTAAATATATTTTTATATATGTATAATATATGTATATATAATATATTTCTATATATGTATAATATGTCATATATGTGTAGATATATACTCTCTCTTAGTATATAAGTATATATAAGTATATATAAGAATTCTCTCTCTTATATATGTATAATGTATGTATATACTCTCTCTCTTAGTATATATGTATATATGAGTATACTCTCTTATATATGTATACTCTCTTTTATATATGTATATATAAGTATACACTCTTATATATGTATAATATATGTGTGTATATATATATACTAATATACTCTCTCTCTTAGTATATATAAGTATACCATTTCTTATATATGTATACTCCCTCTTATATGAGTATACTCTCTCTTATATATGTATAATATGTGTGTGTGTGTGTACTCTCTCTTAGTATATAAGTATAGTATATTACAACAGCTACTTCTTACCCATTGGCACAACGGGCAACGGCTACTTATGCGATTCTCTCTCTCTCAAGTTATAACTTATAAATATATACAATATATTTACATATAATATATGTATATATAATATATAGTTACATAATAATTTGTAAGTATACACTAATACATAATTATATAAAATATAGTAATATTAAACTAAAATTTAGCATTTTTTTATCAAAAAAAGGAAAAAAAGAAATTAAAAAAAAACTAGTTGGGATGTACTTATCTATTGTGACACGATGAATTCCAAAATAAATTTATACTTGTAATTTGTAAATGATTTATTAATTATTAATAAAGAATTTATTTTTATAATTTTTTATTTATAATTTATGTTATTTTAAGTGATTAATAAAAGTATTAATTTTTATTAATTTTTTGTATAATTTAAAATTAAATAAAATTAAAAAAATTTGATTAATTTTTTTTTTAAAAAGAAAAATAAACCGGGCCGGCCCGGATGGACAGGCCTATCCGGGGGACGCCCTAGCAAACCGCCCTGACTTACTTATCATTGCACTTGGATGACATCGATGCAATGCGTCGCGATGGGGATGCCCAAATGAGTATATAATATGATTCATTTTTCATGTGGATCCGACTATGTTTTACGATAACCGTCGGCTACCTAACACAACCCTCATCCTTTTTATACTGGCTTGGGATAGGCAGTACAAGGTATATGTGATCAGAAAACTAGTCACCCATTTGTAATGCCTAGACAAACCAGTTTTGATTTACAAATTCGTAATGGTTATTTTTCATTATTGGATTGGATAATTTGTTTTTTTGTATACGCATTCTCTATTTGGTACTTTTCATGTGCAGTAGCATTTCGTCCGCTGCTCTTCTCATTTAAGTCCACCAACAGTGTGCTTTATTTCTTCAGGGTAGAGCTTTATCATCCCCCACTTCATCCTCGTTTTCTATATTTTCAATGAGGCGTTATTTAATTTTCAATGAGGCGTTATTTGTGCACATTAGTTAGCCCAAATTGCCTACAAATATAAATGTACCTCATTATTGGAGAATCGTGAAGGTCCAAACCATATTTGTATTGATATTATGCTTGATGCCTTGCGATAGAATCCTTGGTTTCTTAAAAAAAAGACGAGGTGTTGTAATTTGCAATGTATTTGGAGATGGTTAAATTCGAAGATGGAAAGTATCTTTCTCGTGAGTAAACTGTGATTGGGATCGGCATTTCTTCTTTTGGCGGAGAAAGGTGAAGATGCGAACGATAGAAGAACATACACAGGGCCGAAATTTAGATTTATAATGGATTTGAGTTGGTTTTTCTTTAAGCTTTGAAATAGCAAGGTAGATGTAATTTAACCCTAAAAGCTCTTCAAATTTTAACATTAAATAAGGTGAGGGCTAAATTTGCGCGAACAAAACAACAAGAGGGGACAATTTAGAAATATAATAATGCAGAGGACAAATTTAAAATTACCTTCAATTTGAGGGGTATAAATCTAGAAAACCCCATTATCAAACAAATTGTTACCCAAACCCACATCAGAATCTCAGACGACCCTTGTCCATTACCGCCGATGTTACTTTGCCAGAGAAAAACAATTATATATCATATATGTGAGTTAAAACCACTTTCTTTCTACGACGTTGGATGGGTAATATAGCATTTATTCATTATTTTATTATGGGGTTATTATTAGTTCATGTAACGTTTGGGCCTTGATTCATCCTCAAGGGCCCAACCCACAACTCATGAGCCCAATTGCCAGACACGGACCGCTTAGACGCGTGCTCAATCCTCAAACGCCACACGAAACTCGCCGACTTAACGCCATCCTCTTCCACTCGACCCGGCGACTTGATTCCTCCCTCGCTCTTCCCCCAGAAAAAACCCCCCAAATCCCGAACCCTAACCCTAATTCTCGCCATGGCTCTCCTCCCTCGCACCGCTCGCCTCGCACTGACCTCATCCCAGCATTCCTCCTCCCTGATCCAATCCCTCACCTACTCCTCGGCCTCTCCTTCCACCGCCCCCGCCCCCCTACGGGCGTGCTCCGCCGCCGTCGACCTCTTCTCCGGCGGGCCTTTCAAAGGCGTCGGAGTTCGTGATCTCGAAGGTCGATGATCTCATGAACTGGGCTCGCCGTGGGTCGATCTGGCCCATGACCTTTGGGCTGGCTTGCTGTGCTGTGGAAATGATGCATACTGGAGCTGCGAGGTATGATTTGGATCGATTTGGGGTGATCTTTAGGCCGAGCCCGAGGCAGTCGGACTGTATGATTGTTGCTGGGACTTTGACGAACAAGATGGCTCCTGCTCTTCGCAAGTGAGTGACTGATCCCTTTTTTTTTCCGCTGGTAAAGTTCGATTTTTGTTGTCAACGAACGAGATTGAGCTTCTTTGGTGTGCTAGATCTTTTAGGAGCTAAAACCCAATCTTTAGTCGCAGCAGTAGATAATGAAGTCTTTACAAGGAAACAATTTGTAGACGTAAATTTGTTAGTAGATGGTTATTTTTCACTTGCTTAAGATAATTTAAGATAAGAAAACCCTAAGCTGCTTCATGTTACTATCCTCTCAGGCTAAAGGAATTAGTTCTGACATAAAAACTCTTACAGATTTATTTATGTTAGACCTTTCATAAGGATATAAAATTATTATTTTTCTTTCTTTTCTTCAGAAATCAACCTAGTAAAAAGTCTACACGCCTGTCAACGATTTACACTACCCTTTCAACGCCATCTCGGCAACAACTGGGATTTATACTACGCGACTTTGGTGGCGTTCCATAGACATAAACTAAGCTCATAAAAGAAGAAAGGAAAGAACATATAATAATTCTGTATTCTTACAAGAAGTCAAAACACAAATAAATCGTAAGAAGATATTTAGCCAAGCATGGCTCTGATACCAATTTTTTATGTCAGAATTAATTCCTTCCTCGTCTGCCTTAAGTAAAACCCTTAATAAGGGTAAAAGAGTAAAAAATGCTCAAAGTACAGAATATACTTCTGAAATTGAGACCTTAAATAAATGGACAATTTCTGCTATCCCTAATAAAGATATTTATAAAATTGGGTTTTTGGATTATAAATCTTTAATAACTATTAAAACCCTTGAACGAACTACGACTGTAGATCGTGATGAGCAAACTTTACAATTGCTTAGTCCTGTTGATATTGAACCTTATATGGACAAATACAATTATATCCACATAGGCTTAATACAAGTCGCTTTCAGACCCTTGACTCTCCAAGGATTAAATGCATCAATATTAACTTGTTTAAGAGATGCAAGATGTTTAAATTGGACCCAATCGTTAATGGGCATAATGGAAACTAGTCTTTGTAATGGGCCAGTTTATTTTAATGTCTATCCAAACTTAAGTTTATCTTTAACTGACCCAAATATATTTGAGGCAGTAAGTTTAAACATAAAAACACATGGTTATAATTTTATCTCAGGATCTGAGACTATAGCCATAATTTACAGAATTCATTATAAAACATTAACATCTTTAGCTCCAAAAGCTAAGATTCATTCTAAACCAGGAAAAACAGTACTGGTTGAAACTAATGTTTTATCATCTAATAGACAAATTAAATGGGATGAGATAAATTTCCCTGACAGTTGGGTCATACCTAACGCTGTTCAACCTCAACCAATTATTAACCAAGAAATTGATCAAATAACCCAGACGGTTGATGGAGAAGTAGAAATTATATTTAATCCTTCTCGAACTATTAGATTATCTGATGTTACTAGTACATCTAGAAAATCAGTCTCTGTTTCTAGATCAGGTTCTTATAGAACGAATGATGTTAAAGGCATTAATATCTCAGAAAATAATATTCCTCATGGATTATACAATAAAGAAAAGGAGAGAAACTCTCCAACCAGCTCTGAAATGAGTTTTAGAATGCCTGGTTAAAATGAATATTAAAGAAAACAAAGATATAAAAAAGTTTCTTAATAAAGAATTTTATGAAGGAAAACATAAAGAAATTAGACAATGGTTTTTTAAAAGCTTTTCAAAAACTGAACAGCTAGAATTTAAAGACAAGTATTATACAGACTTGCAAAAAGAGAAAAAAATAGAATATTTTATACCATGGTTTTTAAAGTATTATATACAAAATCAAACAAATCAAGTTAGAGTAATAGAAGAACATTATAAACAATGGAAATCTGCCACTGGTATGAATATAAGATCTATATATCCTCCAACAGATGCTTTAAAAATATCTGGAATCCATTCTAGTAATCTAGAAACTAATGCTTTTGTTAAACAAAATGAATCAACATATATAACTCTTAAAGAGTTAAACAAGATAATAAAACAAAACAATTATACAAATCTACATCTTCAAATAGTAGGAAACCAATTAACAAGAATTGAAGATGACTTAGATAAATTAATAAATAAATTTAATGAAGTGATACCCTCATTAAAAATTTTAGAAACAAATAAGATTATTAACACTGATAGCAGAAAGGCAAAGGTTATGATAAAACCTCCTATAGATATTTCAGGTTTTAAAAGAGGTGATGAAGTAACTTCTGATATAATAGAATTATTAACTAAGAAGTTTAACAACTCTAAGCTAAATATGGTAGCTTCCACTTCATCCTTTATAGAAATTCTATAAGTTAGAAAAGTTCCATAGACATTAAACTTTGTCGGTAAGTTAGAAAAGTTATTAAACGAGTTTATTTGTCCATATAAGGTTCAATATCAACAGGACTAAGTAATTGTAAAGTTTGCTCATCACGATCTTCTTACGATTTATTTGTGTTTTGACTTCTTGTAAGAATATAGAATTATTATATGTTCTTTCCTTTCTTCTTTTATGAGCTTAGTTTATGTCTATGGAACGCCAACAAAGTCGCGTAGTATAAATCCCAGTTGTTGCCGAGATGGCGTTGAAAGGGTAGTGTAAATCGTTGACAGGCGTGTAGACTTTTTACTAGGTTGATTTCTGAAGAAAAGAAAGAAAAATAATAATTTTATATCCTTATGAAAGGTCTAACATAAATAAATCTGTAAGAGTTTTTATGTCAGAACTAATTCCTTCCTCGTCTGCCTTAAGTAAAACCCTTAATAAGGGTAAAAGAGTAAACAATGCTCAAAGTACAGAATATACTTCTGAAATTGAGACCTTAAATAAATGGACAATTCCTGCTATCCCTAATAAAGATATTTATAAAATTGGGTTTTTGGATTATAAATCTTTAATAACTATTAAAACCCTTGAATGAACTACGACTGTAGATCGTGATGAGCAAACTTTACAATTGCTTAGTCCTGTTGATATTGAACCTTATATGGACAAATACAATTATATCCACATAGGCTTAATACAAGTCGCTTTCAGACCCTTGACTCTCCAAGGATTAAATGCATCAATATTAACTTGTTTAAGAGATGCAAGATGTTTAAATTGGACCCAATCGTTAATGGGCATAATGGAAACTAGTCTTTGTAATGGGCCGGTTTATTTTAATGTCTATCCAAACTTAAGTTTATCTTTAACTGACCCAAATATATTTGCAGTAAGTTTAAACATAAAAACACATGGTTATAATTTTATCTCAGGATCTGAGACTATAACCATAATTTACAGAATTCATTATAAAACATTAAAGCACTGACACCGCACTGACATTGCACTGGCAAACGCACTTGACAAAGCATCTACTTTCTAAAAGGGGCTTTATAAAAGTTCCTTTAGAAAAAGCTTCTTTGAGAAGTAGTTGAGGAATAGAATCAAATGAGTGGCTCCCCGGGGCTCAGCTCATTGGGACCTGTTATCTTTACATAATTACAAGTCTTTTCCTTTACCTTTTAGGTCAGATGTTGGAGTCTGATTAAGAATCCCCATGGCAGCTTTCCAGATGTCTTCTTCATCTTCTTCTTCTTGTGCATCTGGCAAAGTGCTTTCTTCGCCGCAATAATTAACACTTTTACTGGACTGAGTATCCATGGTGTCAAAAGCTTCGAAAAATTGTCTTTTCATATGATCAAGACATTTTTGTTTAATTTCTTCTTCTGAAGCTTGCGGGTATTTCCGCCTGATTATTTTAGCTAACTGCATCATACTTCTTCTGAAGCTTGCGGGTATTTCCGCCTGATTATTTTAGCTAACTGCATCATAGGGTTAACTTTCTTAATCTCTTGAGATATTGAGTTTTTAAGAACACTATGATTTCTTTTTATAATTTCTTCAATATGCTGTACTTTCTCTTCTACATTTATCCCATTCCACCATCTACAGTAGTGGTTCCTTTTAAGGATAGGAAGATGAAGATTATCCCAATCAGACTCAAAGGTCCATGTCCATATCCATGGAATTTCAGTTTCAGAAAAGAAGTGAACAGCGCATAGGCCTTCGACAATATTATTGTCTTCCATTTTAGAAATAACAGGGTGAGATTCCACCCAGGCAGAATATAATTTGGATAATGGTTCAGGCAAGATGCTTAATTCAGCACCATAAATCGTCCACCAATTGTAGAACCAAGAAGGAATACCCTTTTGAAGAGCTTCTGGACATAGCTTTATTAGCCAAGTATGTTTATTTTTGGGATTCTGGTATAAGAAGATATTATAAAAAGCTTCCTTATAATCCCAATAATTGAAGGAATAAACTTGGCTAGAATTCTGAGCTTTTACCAAAGGTAGATCTTGGTTTGGGTTTAAGACCCATTTCCGAGGTAAAATAACCTCTTTAATTATGCATTTACTAAAATTAGGAGGGATAGTCCTGTTTTCAGATCCCCAGAAATGGATTATTTCCATTCCCTTCTGTGTAAGATAGTCCTATTTTTATATCCCCAGAAATGGGTTATTTTCATTCCTTTTTGTGTAATTAAGGTCCTCATCCATGACCTAGATTTTAATGACAAAGTGGGATAATAGTTATCATTTAAATATCTTGTTCTGATATGATCAATATCTTTCATAGAAGAGATATCTTCTGGTTCTAGATATAGAACCGTCTCTGATCCTTTTTTAGGAGTCCATTGTACTTCATTTTTTACTATAGCTGAGAAGGGCTCAGGATTTTCTTCCTGATTAACTTCATTTATAAGATTATTGACCAGACCTTTATAAAAGGCTTTAGATGGGCTTGGGCTTTGAGCCTGACTTGGAGGTATCCTTAAACAAATTAATCCAACTACTAATAAAGAGCAATTAATTAGATTTACCTCTGGTAAATGGGATAAAGCCCAATTTAATTATTCCACTATAAAGAAAGAAATGCTTTCTATCATTAAATGCTTATCTAAATTTAGAGATGACATTCTTAATCAAGAATTTCTTCTACGTATTGACTGTAGTTCTGCTAAGAGCGTTATTGAAAAAGATGTTAAAAATCTTGTTTCTAAACAAATCTTTGCCAGGTGGCAAGCTGAACTAGCTATGTATGAATTTAAAATCGAATATATCAAAGGTAGTAATAATTACTTACCTGATTTTCTTACTCGTGAATTTTTACAGGGTACAAATGAAGCGGAATAATCCCTCTTCAAGAGGGGGGAGAGGCAGGGGGTCACCCCAAAATCAAAATATTCAGAGGGCTTATAGTCCTTACGAATTTTTTGAAAATTCAAATCTTGAGCCAAGTTCATGGAGAACTATAGCCAAAAAGAACTACTCTAGTAGTCAGGCTCAAAGCCCAAGCCCATCTAAAGCCTTTTATAAAGGTCTGGTCAATAATCTTATAAATGAAGTTAATCAGGAAGAAAATCCTGAGCCCTTCTCAGCTATAGTAAAAAATGAAGTACAATGGACTCCTAAAAAAGGATCAGAGACGGTTCTATATCTAGAACCAGAAGATATCTCTTCTATGAAAGATATTGATCATATCAGAACAAGATATTTAAATGATAACTATTATCCCACTTTGTCATTAAAATCTAGGTCATGGATGAGGACCTTAATTACACAAAAGGGAATGGAAATAACCCATTTCTGGGGATCTGAAAATAGGACTATCCCCCCAACTTTAGTAAATGCATAATTAAAGAGGTTATTTTACCTCGGAAATGGGCCTTAAACCCAAACCAAGATCTACCTTTGGTAAAAGCTCAGAATTCTAGCCAAGTTTATTCCTTCAATTATTGGGATTATAAGGAAGCTTTTTATAATATCTTCTTATACCAGAATCCCAAAAATAAACATACTTGGCTAATAAAGCTATGTCCAGAAGCTCTTCAAAAGGGTATTCCTTCTTGGTTCTACAATTGGTGGACGATTTATGGTGCTGAATTAAGCATCTTGCCTGAACCATTATCCAAATTATATTCTGCCTGGGTGGAATCTCACCCTGTTATTTCTAAAATGGAAGACAATAATATTGTCGAAGGCCTATGCGCTGTTCACTTCTTTTCTGAAACTGAAATTCCATGGATATGGACATGGACCTTTGAGTCTGATTGGGATAATCTTCATCTTCCTATCCTTAAAAGGAACCACTACTGTAGATGGTGGAATGGGATCAATGTAGAAGAGAAAGTACAGCATATTGAAGAAATTATAAAAAGAAATCATAGTGTTCTTGAAAACTCAATGTCTCAAGAGATTCAGAAAGTTAACCCTATGATGCAGTTAGCTAAAATAATCAGGCGGAAATACCCGCAAGCTTCAGAAGAAGAAATTAAACAAAAATGTCTTGATCATATGAAAAGACAATTTTTCGAAGCTTTTGACACCATGGATACTCAGTCCAGTAAAAGTGTTAATTCTTGCGGCGATGAAAGCACTTTGCCAGATGCACAAGAAGAAGAAGATGAAGAAGACATTTGGAAAGCTGCCATGGGTATTCTTAATCAGACTCCAACATCTGACCTAAAAGGTAAAGGAAAAGACTTGTAATTATGTAAAGATAACAGGTCCCAATGAGCTGAGCCCCGGGGAGCCACTCATTTGATTCTATTCCTCAACTACTTCTCAAAGAAGCTTTTTCTAAAGGAATTTTTATAAAGCCCCTTTTAGAAAGTAGATGCTTTGTCAAGTGCGTTTGCCAATGCAATGTCAGTGCGGTGTCAGTGCAGTTGCCACGTATCATATATCTTTATTCTCTCCTCATCTATATAAGGAGAAGTTTAGCTTGTTGTAAGGGTGTGCTTTTTTTTCATATATTTTCCAGTTGAAGTGTGAGCTTGTAGTGTGAAGAAGTGTCTCTTGTAAGATCATTTTTTTTTCATATATTTTCCAGTTGAAGTGTGAGCTTGTAGTGTGAAGAAGTGTCTCTTGTAAGATCATTTCTATAAATAAGATTGAAGATCCAGCTATTATCTTAAGAGTGGGTCGTAGAACCCTGTAAGTTCTTCTTCTTTTTAAATTATTATCTCAATTATATGCATGTTTAAAATTGGTATCAGAGCCTTACACTCGTTTAATAACTTTTCTAACTTACCGACAAATAAACTCGTTTAACAAAGTTCTTCTTCTAACTTACCGACAAATAAACTCGTTTAAAAAGAAATGATCTTACTGTAAGAAGAAGAACCTTATATGGACAAATAAACTCGTTTAATAACTTTTCTAACTTTTCTAACTTACCGACAAATAAACTCGTTTAACAACTCTAAGTTTAACAATTATA
>NC_033798.1:115575393-115608840 GCF_001876935.1 Asparagus officinalis | reverse complement strand
TTAGTTGTATTAGTTCAATTCTTGGTTACCGTTGTTTTCTATCATATACCTTAAGTTGACCATAGTAAAACGATATGCATATTGGTAAATATTTTGGAAGAAGGTGATAGTAACTGAAGAAGTTTACATTGCACGTCAATACATTTGATGAATAAGATGATCCTTGTGTTTGGAATCTCAAGCTTTTCCCTCTTTTGTTGGTAAATATTGTGTTTTTATTTGAGCAATTTACCTTTTGTTGAGTAAGTTTGATTTGTGTTGATTATGAGTGAGATTTAGCTTATGTGCTTTGTGTTAGTTCTCCTACGATCTCAAAATTTCCAGTGCTGGTGGTAGGACAGTGTTTATCTCCATTCAAGAGAGCCAAACACAGTCTTGATAGTAGTAGACTAGTAGATGATAAATTCTTTATTTTGGAACAATTTGCATAAGAATTTTGTCAGCAAATTGTTTTTGTTACCTGCTTAAGAGAATTAAAGTTTTAAGAAAATCCTTAGCTGCTTCATGTCAGTTCTGTCTCAGGCTTCGATCCCCTAGATCTACTACTATTTGCACTTCATACTAACAAATTTGGAAGTCTAATTTTTGCATCCATTGTGTTCTTATTGTTAATTTGGTAATTGGATGTGAAAAGTTTGTTTGTTTTTGAGAAATGTGTGTGGTAAAATCATTAATTTATGCTATCTGATTGATGGAGATGCTTTTCCTATGACTTAAGGTGGGAACCTAGTTCTTTATAGCAAATCATCATTTTCTGCGTCCTAGGCTTGTTAGTTCTTATAATCTAAAGAAGAACTTCTGACAAATAATTCTTTGCTGTTTGAATTATAGCTACATAAACAATAATGCTGGAGTTTCAGCTGTTAAATGATTTTCTTAGCAACTATTATCCTCCCACACCCCTGCTAGGAATTTGGAATTGATATTAACATGATGTTTTGGGCTGTTTATAAAATTTTATTAGATTTGTCTTTTGAGAGTGACCCAGTTTTTATGGAAAAATCTTAGATAATGATAATGAGGGATGCTTTACATTTGTTCATTTGTCCTCCTCTTTGACTGCTGATAAGCTGCTAATTACAGTGATCAGCCACATCTAAATTTCCTTGATGGATCTCATTGCACGAGTGTTGAAATTCTTGCAATTAGCTTCATGCCTTCATCTATCACTCTTCTCATTTTTAGTAAAAATGATTATTTTACCATGATGTATTCCTTTCTCACTTGTTATGCTATTTCTTCCTCATTTTTAGTAAAAATGATTATTTTACCGTGATGTATTCCTTTCTCACTTATGCTATTTCTTCATTTGTTGTTAATAAAGCATCTGTTACCTCTTCTATACATCGCACAGACTATTCATTTATTGATATTTCTCGTGTCAACTCTGTTCTCCCCTTCAGTTCACATTATCCTCTTTGTAAGTTTGGTTGAAAAACACACGCCATCTTAGATGTATTTCAAAATTCTCTTTTTTCCATACTTTCCTACACCTTCATTTATTACTATGCAATTTCTTGTTCAATATGGTGTATTTTCAATTGCATAGGAATAAGTGAAGGTGGTATCATTCTTTTTTTTTTCTTCTAACTCTTGTTTTTTCTAAGTTCTCAAAACCCGTCTCATAAACTGTAAACTATGTATTATTCTTGATATTTGCAAACCAATAGACATTCGTAAGTTTCATGGAGACCCTTGCACAAACATTTCCCTAGGGTTGTCTGTTTATTGATTGTAAAAGTCAAGATCCTTAATAATAGAACCAATATCTATGTTCAAAAGAAGAAGAAAAAAATTGCATCGAGCAAAACATATTGCATTGGCAGTAGGTAATTAAAGCAATGTAACACTAGATAAGGCATTGTAGTTTTTATGTTACAAAAGTTAAAGGATGGGTTAATCCAAGCAAGTCGAATGCTATGCTCTAATAGCTTCCAAGTCAAAGGTTATGTTAGATTATAATTATTTGTATTCTTTCTCCTGCCTTTTCTGTCTGTTGTGCTGGAATGGTGGTGGGAAGATTAAGCCGATAAATTTCAACTTTTTAGTCATTACTAGTTACTGATCAATATTTTGCCGCCGTTCTGGTCACTTTATTGGACCAAAATGTTTTAGAATCATTGCTCTGTTGTTTATGCTGTTTAGAGTCTTAACTTTTTTTGAACCATTTAGTTTTGCAAATGTTGAAGCTCGTTGATTGATTCAAAGTTGCTATAGAAATTGAACTTACTGAATCCTATGACCTTTTGGAAAATTTAACTTGACACTATAGTTCTGACATATGGATGGTTCTGGAGTAGTACTATTGTTGCTTAGTACGCTTTATCTATGCTTCGTTCTTTGAGACTTAATATTATGATTGTGATTGGAATGACTTTCCTATATTTCACTAGTTCTGAATATGCTAATTTAGCTCCCACGGGTTGGAGATAAGTTTAAAGTAAAAAAAAAGGAGAGTTCCAAATTATTAGCAAGAATTAGACTTCCTCATGCAAATATTACGTCCTTGAAGTTACATAGGAAATTCAATGAAGGATAAATAAAAACTTAAAAAGAGAGGAAAAGGTGACTGGGGGAGAAAAAGGTGAGAAAGAAAGAAACTAACACACTCTCTCCATGTGTGCACGCGTGTTTTCAATTGCTGGTAGTTGAAGGGTGGGGGGAAGTCAATTGTTGAAGAACTGAAAATATTTCAATTAAATCTATTATTGAAGATGTATGTTTTGCGATCACTCGAATAATGGGTGAGAGATATTATTATTATTATTATTTTGTTTAGGACTTAGGGGTAGTATAGGTTGTAGGGTTTTGATTTTGTGTTTAGAGATAATTTCGTCCTTAAGTGTGCTGATTGATCTTCCATTTCCTCTGGATCTATTGTGTGTCATGGATAATAGTGTTCATTTCATGGTAAGGCCTCTATGGCTACAAACAATGAAGAGGGAGGGAACATAGAATGTAATTGGAAGAGTAGTGGAGAGGGATTGACTACATGTGATCACTTTCCTCTAGGGTCTGATAAGCAACTGAATATATATGGAAGTCGATAGAAGGAGAAAGTACTTTCTCAGTTCTTTTATTTATTCATCTTGTTTAAATGCTAGAGAGCAAAACAAAAGTTTAGGTGACATCTGACGGGTCATTCCCTATGTTTTCTTTAGTTCCCATAGAAGCAGACATTTATGAATGAGAAGGTGAAGAAAGAATAAAATACTATTCTGTCTCTCCTCCCATTCATTTTCCATTCAAATTCTCTAAAATTTAAAGGGGAATGCTAACTATATTACATACTCTATACTATTTTTGTACTACAAGACACAAAATGTGTTGCCTTTGTCCCAAATTGCTGTTAGAAATTATGAGTCTCTAAGGATCCAACTTTCTTGTCTTGTAGTGCGAAAGTAGTGTAGAGTTTGTACCTATAATTACCATTACCCATGCCTCCCTCAGAGCTTTTGGCATCTCAAATATACTCTACATGATCTTCTCTACCACAATCTTGAGCACGTACATAGCTTTGAGGCCTTGATGTTTCACTTTCGTAGTGCATTGCCTGTTATGTGAGGTGTTGAGATTTCGATAATCCCGATAACCGTCCAGAGATCCTGACCTTGCACATAAGATGTCACACGAGTCTCTTAATAGATATAGACGTTGTCTTTGAGCTTCCTGAGTGTAGTAGTAGTGTTGCTAGATCTGCCATCATGATGTGGTAGTTGCTTAACGTTCCCACGAAGGCCTGGTTCTTGACCAATCAACTTCACAGTTCTAGACTGTGCACAAACTTTTGCTTTCACGAATACTGAGAGGGTCATTGTTGCAGAAGAGGCGGTCCCTGGGAGCATGCTCCAATGCCACTTGTTTAGTAGAGAAAGTAGAGAAAGTGAACACAAAGAAATAGTTTATTATTAATTCCTTTTCGACAACTTTCCACAGAAACTCTCTAATACAAAAGGGGTCGCAATTATACTTGGTTTCATAGCTCAAGTGATTTACCCAATCTCTTAAGTTGTCTCTCTCTTAATTGCCAATTGGAACACAACACTCACTGTAAATTATGATGTCGTTTGATGCTATTCAATACAGACCATCTCATGGGCATAAATGAGTTTCCAACTTTCTGTTGCTGTGAAACCTTGTTTATTTATTTGAAAGTTCAAAAAATATGACTTCAGACATCTAATTGGAAACTTACGAGTTAATATTAATAATTTCCTTCTATGTCATAGATGAGAATTGGCTAGCAGGCAGAATCTTCAACTTTTAAGTCTTTAATGTTCCATGAAAATATTTATGAAAATATTTTGTTTGATTCGTCCTATAATGCATATATCACCCTCATTTTTCTTTATCTTTTTATCTCCAAGATTTGGAGGGTGACATCCTGGTGTTCAATCTGTTTTTCATTGACCTTGAGTTACAAAGGTGATTAAGCTCATTTTGGCAGTGTTTATGACCACTTCACTTGATATGCAGGGTTTATGACCAGATGCCTGAGCCACGCTGGGTTATCTCCATGGGAAGCTGTGCAAATGGTGGTGGCTATTATCACTACTCGTACTCTGTTGTTCGTGGCTGTGACCGAATTGTTCCGGTTGACATCTACGTGCCCGGATGCCCTCCTACTGCTGAGGCTCTTCTCTACGGCATTTTGCAGCTGCAGAAGAAGATCAACAGGAGGAAGGACTTCCTACATTGGTGGACCAAGTGAAGGGAGAGGGGGGGGAAAGGTACATTGGACTTTTTACCGTATCTCTGCTGTGTTTTGCGTTGTGTTGCAATAAAGAGCAAGTGCTCAACATATCGCATGTTACTGAGTTGTTTGGAATGATTTGGGAGAGCGATTCCCCTTTCTGTTATACTATTGGAGGTAGTACTGTTTGGTGTATTCCAGCTTGCTGCTTTTAGTTTGCACCCTTTGTGGGGGTATTGATTTCCTGTTAACAAGAAGAATCTGTATGTGAAAATGACAAGGATTTTCAATTATGAATATTTATTTTGTATGTCCGGCTTCATGCGTTTTCAGTTCTGTGCGCTCATCTGACTGAGTTTGAAGGCATTTTGTTTTAGCTTAGGCATAGTGTCATGTATGGTAACTAGGTTTGTAATTAAGAAAAAGCGCAAAACTGCGCTGGGCCCGGATGCTCTGTAGTAGAATTTGTTGCTATGACCTGTGTTTCTAGGTTTTTTGCAATGATTTGAGAGAGCTATCCTTCTATTTACACCATTTTTGGTGACACGCGTTGAAAAATTATCTGTTTGTGGGAATGAGAAGGATTTCGCTTATCAAGTTCTATTTTCTGTTCTCTGCGGAGTTCAAAGCATTTATTTATGTATTCTATGAAATCTAGCAACTTATGGTGCTACAGGGAACTGAGTGAAAAGGACCTAAAATCTATAGGTTATGCTCGTTGAATTAGGAAAGTGGTAGAGGCACACTCTCAATTACAACTCTAACCACGCCCATTCTCTCTCTTGCTACAGTACATCAGGCCCCGCATGAGCTTTTAAATTTTTAAAATTCTATGTGAGGCCCGGTGTACTGTAGCAAAAGAGGGGGGAAAAGAGAGGGGGATGTGGTTAGAGTTATGGTTGGGGGTGTGCTCCTAGTGCCACTCGTCGAATTTAGCCATAGGAGTTGGCCGAGGACTTAGGAACTGTGTGGAAAAGAGCTTAATAATTTGTAAGGGATGTAAAATTTAAGTTAAATTGTATGATATATAATCCATTATAATCACATAAAGCCTCGCATTCAAAGAAGTTAAAGTGTATGGCATATTAATCCCGTGTTATCTCATAAAGCCTCCTACTCGAAGACAGCGGAGGCGATTAGAAAATCATCATGATTCGTATTCTAACAGAGTCGATTTTTAATATTCTTACTCTCTTTTCGAAAAGTTTACTTTTCCTTTGTGGGAAGTGCGAACCTTTTGGTTTCTTTATACTCATAGGCCTAATTGCACTTAAATACCTTATTTTCACAACTTCGCACTTATACACCCTAAAATTTAAAAATGTTATGGTGCTTTCGGTCATTAAAGTACGACCCTTTTTCAGCAACGGACATGTGTCCCCCCTACATGCACCACTCAAACCAGATTGACGGTCAAAACAACCAAGAATCTCAACTTAGCCGATACGCCGAGTCGACATCTCCTTAGATCAACTCGAATGACGGTACTTGTTGGTCCTCTTGTCGAAGACGACTCGCTACGAGCCCACTCGACCAATTATTCGACGCCTCGCAAGGTCGACTCGAAAGGCGTTGCTTCTCAGCCAAGCTAAAAGACGACTCCAGCCTCGAGCCTCTCCCACTGACAGCATGTTGGCGTCACATTAAATGCTTGACAGACACATCATACCTCTAGCCCCAATCATCTTAATGACTCATCAGACCACGTCAGCATCGCTGTATCTCCAATCACTTCTCATTTAATGCTGAGGTGATCTCTCATTCACTCGCCGACCAGCACGTGTAAAGTAGGTGCTGACGCAGCCACCAGTCCATACTTATTTACTGTTATCCTGTGTTCGGCCGAAATGACGGTCTACCCTTTCAGCACCACCACAAATAGAAGTACTATTCTCAACATAGAGAAGATATTTTTCTGAAAAGATTCTTTTTCCTAGCAATTTCTAAGCCATTTTCAGGCTATTTTTCCAAGTAATATCTGCTAATTATACTGCACTATACTAAAGAACTTATGTAGTTCTTCATTTTCTCACTCAAGTTCACTAGTTGACTTGATCGTCGGAAATACAACGGGGGAACTAAGCCTCGTCCTGTCACGTGTTGCTATTTGTGCAGACTGAAAGCTACTCAACTCAAAACAAGATATTCAGAGAAGTGACCAGCTCCTAATCAACCTCACCCTCATATATTTAGATGTTTGATTATTTAACATCGACAAAAAAATATGCATTTAAATATCTTAAAGTTTTTAAAATTTTATTGTATATAGTTTCCCACTAGTAGAATGTGGTTTTAGTTTGTTGATGTTGTGGTGTTGCTTTATAATGAGTAGAATCTCTTGACTATGTGATCACACTTTTAGAGTGTGTGGTTGACATTTTGTAATCAGCCTAAATTTTGAATGAAGGTAGCCAGAGCCTCTTTCGGGAGGTTCCATTATTTTTCATAAATAAATAAATAAAAAGGGGAAAAAGAAAGAGAATTGCACTTAAATGTCCCAGTTACGCAAATTCTCATGCGACACCCATATACTAATCTTAGAATACTTTTTAGGTCTTAATATTTGTTAAAGTATTAGACAGAGCCAAAACTTATTGTTAAAATAGAATTAGAGTATGTTCGAAATACAATTGCAATAGTTTTAACAATAAGTTTAACAAAAGTAAAGGGTTAATGAAAGCTCTAAAATAGCATATGAGTGTTGCATGAGAGTTTTTAGAGGGAAATTCTCGCGCTTGCATAACTGATGACACGTAAGTACAAATTATGAAAATATAGGAAATATAAATGTAAAATTTAAAAATTGTAGAATATATAAATGCTGCCAAAAACCAAGCAAGGTATACAAGTGAGAAGTAAGGGAAACAATAGGATATTGAAGTACAATTGAGCCGCTTTTTAATGTTAAAGCGCTTTGGTCCATTTTCATCGCTTCGGCTAGCCCATCAATTTATCTCGGGCTTAATTAGGTCAAACACGCAGCATCCGGTAAATCAAATCGTAAACCGTAAAGGCGTAAACGACCTCATCGATAGCCGACATCATCATATATTGGACAAATTTTCAAAACCAACCCATTTGAGTTTTTATTCGCAAAAAACAACCCGTTTCTAGGATATTTGCAAAAACCAACCTGGTTTCAGCGTCAGCGCTGAAACCAGGTCGGTTTTTGAATTTTTTTTTTTGAAACTTCACGGGAGTTGAACTCCCGTGAAGTTTAGAAGCTTTTAATTAATCTACTAAACTTCACGAGAGTTCAACTCCCGTGAAGTTTCTTAGTTCAAAAATAAATTTTTTGAATTGTGAAACTTCACAGGAGTTGAATTCCCGTGAAGTTTAGCAGCTTAATTAAAAGCTGGTAAGCTTCACGGGAGTTCAACTCCCGTGAAGTTTCGAATTTTTTTTTAAAAGCCGACCTGGTTTCAGCGCAGAGGCTGAAACCAGGTCGGTTTTTGCAAATTTGTTTAAATAGGGTCGTTTTTTGACAATAATAAATTTCTAAATGGGTTGGTTTTGAAAATTTGTCCATCATATATTCTCTCCCTAGTTGGATTCGCCTCCAATTCTAGGGTTTCCCTTTCCCCCCGGCGCCCCTCTCCCCAATCTATTCGACTATTCTCCAAAATCTCAAACCCTAGAATCCCCAATCACAGAAACTCCGTACCCTCCAATGGCGGACGAGTCCCAGTTCTCTTCTTCTCGACCCGACAACAAGCGGAAGTTCGACGACCCCTCTCCTCCTCCTCCTCCTCCTCCGCCTTCATACAACAGCGTCCCTCCCCCTCTCGATGGGATCCAGCTGGCCAAGCTCAAAGCCCAGGAGATCGCCGCAAAACTCTTCAGCGAATCCGAGGCCAAGCGACCCAGGGCCGACAACGGCGCCGCTGCCGACGGTTTGTGATTATTTTTCTCGTCTAGTAGGTTTCCAGTGTTGGCTATGATTTCTGATTGTGTTAGATTAGGCGAAAATTTGATCTTTAAGGGCATAGTGTCCGATTTCGCCGATTAGGGGTTGGATCTACTGTTGCTGATGACTTGGTTCCGTGTTGCGTGTATCTTCACGGGTTATTTGACTCGTGACGGGATTTGGTTGCTTGGGATCTTGTTTTGACGATCTCGTGTTAAAAATTACCGATCTCATTGCCTACGGATTTTTCAATGTCTACGCTTGGGTTTGTGGGGTTAGCCTCTTATGATTAGGGTTTTCAGCTGGAGAAGTACCATTTCATCTAGTTATCTAACTAGAATTATTGTGTAGAAGTTATATTTCTGATCTACTGCCGTTGTTGTTGAGAATGATACTGCTATTGATGTTAGTTGATGGAGTTTAATTGTGTCTGTAGTATTTTATTTGTTCTTCCCTGGTAATATAGTTTTAATTCTCCCACACCTTTAACAAAAGGAATGGTAGTTATATTTCTCCTTTGAATGGTCTCCTTCACAGGGATTCCTCTGTTTAGCAGGGAGATTTTGATTTCTAAATATTGTTTCTTACAATTTGCTTTCTTGTCTTTTTAGCAATCAGGGTACCATGAATAAAGTTGGATTGTATATAGATGTCGATCGCAAAGTGTTCTCGATTTGTCACTTTTTGATTGTTACTTCTGTTCTGTTTCTAGCATTTGATCACCCTTTTGCGTGATGCGTTAGTGGTCTACTCTGACATTCATTATATCACAGTGCAAGATCTAATTTTTTATTTGGATTCATGTTATTTTATCTTATATTGCTTTCTTCTTAAACAAGGATAACATTTTTGGTTCTATTATATGAATATTTCCAAATTTTTGGAAAATTTACTACTTCTGTTATTTGATTTAACTCTATCATTTCTCTTATTCAGATCATATGCAGAAGCCTTTCAGTCAAATGTCTTCCCTCGCTCAACCTGCATCGTTTTCTTCGTATGGCTATGGCAATAGCAAGAAGATTGACATTCCAAATGGAAGGGTGCTGAGCTTTGTGTTATACATTCTCATCGGCAAATATGCATCATTGCATTGAGACTGTCGGTTTTTTTTGTTTTCTCTCTTATTTTAATCAGTTATCTTCTGCCTGTTCCTCTCTTTTTTTTCAGGTTGGAGTTATCATTGGTAAAGCTGGTGAGACAATTAAGACTCTCCAGCAACAATCTGGGGCCAAAATTCAAGTGACTAGAGACATGGATGCTGATCCTAATTCGCAGACTAGACCTGTAGAAATCACTGGCACACCTGAACAGATAAGCAGGGCAGAGCAGTTAATTAATGAAGTTCTTGCAGAGGTATGCGTTGTGTGATTACTTTAGCTCCCTAGTTGCTGATAGCTTGTTTATAGTTTCGTTTTGATTGCTTTTTGCACTTTCTGTTAACATGACATCTGGTGTAGGCTGATGCTGGGAGTTCTGGAATTGTTTCTGGTCGTAAATTTGGCGGAGATCAACCTGGCGCTGAACATTTCTCCATGAAAGTTCCTAATAACAAGGCATAATAGCAGGATATACATGCCTATGCTTAGATTTATAAACTTATGTTTCTATCTCATTTAAGTAAATTGCATGCTTGCTTGCTTCTCTTAGGTTGGTCTTATAATTGGTAAAGGTGGTGAGACAATTAAAAGCATGCAAGCTAACTCGGGAGCTCGTGTCCAGGTTGTGTTTTTTCTTTTGAAATTTTTTATAAATGCTTGGTTTACTACTTCCTGCATTTGGCTTCATCTCATGGCAATATTTCATGCATTTGATGATGTGTCTTATTTCTCTAATTATTATGTCTGTGTATACGATCCCTTAACTGCAGCTTATAATTCAATATCGCAATTTGGTTATCTAATCTTCATCTTAATCAAGAGTTCTTGTGATGTTTTGTTTAATGTGTGATAGAAAAGTTGAGACTGTACTAATTCAAGTTGCCCGGTGTATTAAATTTGACTAAGACTGATATGTACTAGGTTTAATGCTCTGCTGTTTTTGTTCTTTTAATTTCTTTTATATAAAGTCACATAAACACGTGGAATGCTTCTTACTTTTCCTCTTCACTCTTTTATTTTGACTCTGACCTTTATTTCTTTTTCATATATATGCTACTTTCTGTCAATGGACGCCCCTTTGTTTCTGAAGGACAATGTTTAGTAACAATTTATATCTTGCAGTGTGTTTTGCGTTATTCTAATCATCAGATTTCGTATTTAAGCTTCTGGCATAAATTACTTCTATGTTTTATCCAAGGTAGTTATTGAATTTATTTGCTTCAGTAGTGTTCATGGTTTGCTGTAAGGAATGTGTTTGACCTTTTTTCTCAGCTTGTCATAATTTTCGTTATAACTAAATTGCTAGCTTCCTTTTGAGAAGTAACTAATGGTGTTTCTTACTCAAATGTTTTTTCAATAAAGCGGGTTATTCCATTTTCTAATACATTCTTTATACATTGTTGTATTCTTTGCTTCCTTTCTCTGAATGCTTGTGTTATGTTCCTCATCATACTGGTCCTTTCCTCCCATGGAAAGCCATTTCAAATGTTTTTATGTTCTTTGTTTAAAATTTATTTTGATTATTTGCTCACTGGCAACTGCACAAGGTTTTTATTTTTTTTGCTTATTCTTGAGTATATGAATATATATGTATGTGTGTGTGTGCGTGTGTGTGTGTGTGTATATAGACACGCGCGCGCGTGCATATATATGTATGACACATACATATATGTATAGACACACACATATCTATCTATGTATGTATGTATGTATGTGTGTGTGTGTGTGTGTGTGTGTGTGTGTGTGTGTGTGTGTGTATACATGCATGTGTGTGTGTGTGTGCGCGCGCGCCAAACGTATATATATGAGAAAAATGGGTATGCTCAAGCACAAATTTTGTGCTTGGTAGTGAGGTGTCATATTCCCATCCACTCATTCCAATTCCCAACCACTCCCCAACCCATGTGAATGTGGGCCCCGATTTCAATGAGTGGAGGGGAATATGTCACCTCACTACCAAGCACAAAAACTTGTGTTTGGTACCAAGCATACCCATTTTTTCTCTCTCTCTCTCTCTATACACACACGCATATATATATATGTGTGTGTGTGTGTGTGTTTATATTTATATATATGTGTGTGTGTGTGTGTGTGTGTGTATGTGCGCTCGTGCATATGTGTGTTTATGTTTTTGTACTTTGTTTTGGGTATTTGCCATTGTCTTAGCATTTCTGCTTTAGTTTTATGATACTTGTGTTTTGACTCCATTGCTATTCGTTTCAGGTTATACCTTTGCACCTGCCTCCTGGTGATACATCCACTGAAAGAACGGTGCATATAGAAGGTACCAGTGAACAAATAGAAGCTGCGAAAAAACTAGTCAATGAGATTGTGAGCGGTGAGGTATGGGTTCTCCCTAGGCCCTTATTTTCCATTCTTATATTAATGTCTTGTTTTTCACAATGATGTTATGTGTTTATAATATATATATATATATATATATATTACTAATTATATATAATATATATATATATATATATATATATCATATATATATATATATATATATATTTATATCATATATATATATATATATGGGAGAGAAGAGAGAGAGAGAGAACGGGAGGTGAGGCTGGCAGGCGTAGGAAAATTTCCTACGCTGCACATGTATGACATGTGAGCCGCCAGCCGATGTGACTAGTGGGGGGCTCCACATGTCATAGCACTTTGCAGCGTAAGGAAATTTCGCTACCGCTGGCAGCTCACCTCCCGTTTTCCTCATATATATATATAATATATATATATACTATATATATTATATATATATATATATATATATATATATTAAAATTATTTATATATATGATAATTATTGGTTCTGTGGATTACAATATGTGATAAGAATATTCATGTTTGGAGGTTCGCCAGTTTGTTTCTGGCTATCTAAACTGTTAGTTTTGAATGGGAACTTGCTTTAATGACATTGTCATATTTAGTCTGCCACATTCATCACTTTGTAACACAGGAATTGGTATTATCTATTTATCCTGTTGGACATTTGACTAAATTTTCAATTTCAATGGTTGGAACTTTGGGAAATAGTTAGTTCATTGCAGTGGTATCCTGTATCTTTACTTCAACCCAATGATCTTTTAGAAGATATGAAGCTTCACCGCAAGGATTTGGAGGTTTGCTACTTTTTATGGAATCCTAAACTAATGTGTCTTATAATGATAATCCTATATCCTGGCAGGTATAATCACTATCAACCCATTGCCACACTATGATTTTACTTTTTTTAGGGATAGCTGTCTTCTGTCATAGTCACTAACTGCTATCAATAATATTTGCTAGCCCAGATTTGGGCTTTACAGTGTTGCATCTTGTTATTTTGCTAGGGTTTTTTTCTCCGTAAAGTGTCTGTTGTCCTTCCTAGGTGTTGTGGGGTCCAGGTGATCGAAATTGTAATAATTTTACTTTCTGCACCTTGTTTTCAATTTATGCTAAGAGTGGTTAATTTTTATATTTAAGTTGCTAGCTTTGAACAAAATCTAGATAGCTTTTATATGGTATTCCGGGTCTGCTAAAGAGTGATCATCTCTCTTGCTTGGCCATGTTCCAATAGCAATCGAGTCAAAAATACGGATTTATTTTTGTATTTAAGTTGGTAGCTTTGAACAATATCTAGATAGATGTTTGGTATGAGATACCATATAGCCCTCTGAATAAGTAACTTTCAAGCATCTGGTCTAGCATCGAGAGTTGATATGGTATTCCAGGTCTGCTAAAGAGTGATCATCTTTCTTGCTTGGCCATGTTCCAATAGCAATTGAGTCGAAAATACGGATTTCTTGCAGATCTGACCAAATTCGTTTACTTTATATAGGGTTTTTTTCTTTAATCATATATTCGTAGGAAAAGAAAAGTATGTGACATTATCATGAGAACATATACATATTGACTTTACAATTTTTTTAAGGTTTTGTAATTTAGTTCTTTTGACGCAGTATCTCATCTTGTCATGAGCACATGTGATATTAAATATTTTGATGCTTGATTCTTTCTCATAATATGTAATTAGTGCTGTTCCAGCTAATATTTGTATTAATCATGGCAGAAATTTGAATCTTGAAACTGTATCCTTTAAACAATTATATTATTGGAAGTATCTGTCAATGTAATAGTTCTCAGTTCCTTCTCTCCTTTGAGAATCACTTTATTAAAGTTTGTGGTTTGTAGGTTGTGTTACTGGGATTCTTATGCACATATCCAATTACAAAGTCATAGGCTAGAGCTGATTATTTTGATCATATATTTGATGATAATGAGGAATAAATGCTGATAATGTTATGAATATTTGAGCTTATTGTTATTGAGGGCTATTGTAGGATTAGTTTGTGTTGGTGGTCCCAACACATTGCAGGTCTGTAGGCAAGCAGTTGGTTGTCTTTCATGGCTTGATACGGGTATGGTCTTGAACCTCCACTCCTACAGTAATTATTTGATATTTTGATTGAGATACCTCAAATTTCGCTGCTTAGAAGGCATATACAAACGTTATATCATCTTATTACTAGGGAGAGATGAAGTTTGGCAAATTTTGTGCTGTTGTCCATATAATTCAAATTATTCTCTTGTCCTTTCTTTGGCAAAATATATTACATGTCTAGCTTGGCATTGTTCCAATTAATTTTGAATTAGGAGAGGATCGGCATCCACTGATGTAGCCGGAAACAGTTCCCTCCATAATTATGGTACGTGTGTTTCCCTTCAATAATGAAGCAGCTGTCATTCCATTTGATTAATAGCAAATGCTTCGTGATTTCATGGTCTTTCTGTATATAGTAAAACACACACCCCGATTAAATGCAAAGTATTCGGATATATTGCAATGCATTACTACAAATTATTTAGCTCCCCTTTCATTGGCAATAGATGGTTCCATTATAAATGCGTCTGTAGTGTTCGTCATCCCTAATTAGTTTTATTATACTGGGAGAGGATTGGCATCCCGCTGATGTAGCTTGAAACAGTTCCCCATTGTGGTACGTGCGTGTTTTCTTTGTTGTGAAACTTGCATTTCAAAGCCTGGAACCTGATTTTACATTGAATTTTATTTCTGTTAAATGCTTCTTTACCTTTTCTGTTTATGTAAATTATGTTCCCTTCTCCATTATGTATGGAAATATTATAAGTTCGTATACCAACATTTTCTGTATAGGTTCGTTTGAGGAATCCCCAGCAAAGCTACCGCCCTCCTCAACCTCCAAGCTGGGGTCCGCCTGGACAACCTCAATTGCAGCAACCAGGATATAACTACATGCAACAACCTGGAGCCTACCCTCAGTATTCACAACCTCCATATGGAGGCTACCCACCTCAACCTGCTACCGCATATGCTGGATATTCTTCTGGTTGGGATCAAAGTTCCACACAAGGAACTCAACAAACTAATCCTGGAACTGGTTATGATTACTACAAGCAACTAAGCAGCAGCAGCCCGCTGCCGCCGCCTCTCCACATCGGCACCTCGATATCCAGCCTACAATTACAGTCAGCAAACTTATGGTGGTGCTTCTTACTATCAATCTGGACAGCAGCAAAGTTATGGACAGGACAACTATGCTGCTGCTGGTTATAATGCTCAAGCAACTCAGAGTGGATACTCCCAGCCAACATCTAACACCCAAGCTGGGTATGAACAATCTTATGGATCTGCTCCGGCTTATGCCGGAAATACAGCGAATCCTGCTAAAGATGGATCGACTCCTCCTCAGCCTGCTGCTCCTGTACAACCTTCTCCAACCCAACAAGGGTATGGAAGTCAACCACCAAGTAGTAATCCACCGAGCTATCCCTCTCAGGTAACTTCTCAATCAGGGTATGGCGTGCCCCCAATTTCTCAGCAGGGATATGCTCAACCTGGTTATGGACAGTCTCCTCAAGGCCAGAAGCCACCAGCAACTCTGCCTGTTTATGGGCAACCGCCCTCCAGTCAAGCTGGTTATCCTGCACCAGCGCAAGCAAGCTACGGGCAAACATACCAGCAGGTCCCATTATGGGTTCGGCTGGTTATGCACAACAAGTCTTATGGTGCATTCTTATGCAGTGGGTGGTATTGCTCAGCCCCGGCTTGAGGTAGTGAGGGTGGTAGACAGCTCCAGCGGGCGGCTCTGGGTCAGTGAACAAGGCTTCTCCAAAGAGTTAGATTCAGTGCAAGTTTTTTTTATCGGTAAGTTCGCCTTTGATATGTTAGGTTGTAGCTTAGATAGTGTTATCGTTCGTCAGCTTTTGAATCTTCTTTGTGTGTTATGTAATGTTGAAAGGATTGACAATGTATTAGTATCTTTCTGTGTATTTGATATATTGTTTCTGAAAGGCTGAATACTTTTGATTGCACTTTATATATCAGTTTTAAGTTTGAATTCTTATATCAGATTGATTTTTAAATCTATTGATATTTTTTCCGTCACTTTTTTGGGGTATCAGAAACTCAGAATGTTGGAGGGTTGAGGTTTTATAAACTATTTATTCTGTTCTTTTCTTCACCTAAATTACATTCACAGTCGTGTTTTGAGGGGAGTCATTCTGGATCTATTTATTCTCCCAATTATTGCGTACCTTTAGGTGGTGTTTGTTTTGATTTTTTTTTTGGGATTTCAAAATGGGATTTGAAATCCATAAATGATGTGGCTTTTAGGATTTGAAATCCATAAGGGGGTTGTAGGGGAGTCATTCTGGATCTATTTATTCTCCCAATTATTGCGTACCTTTAG
Organism: Asparagus officinalis; assembly: GCF_001876935.1. Taxonomy (NCBI): domain Eukaryota; kingdom Viridiplantae; phylum Streptophyta; class Magnoliopsida; order Asparagales; family Asparagaceae; genus Asparagus; species Asparagus officinalis. The sequence continues at coordinate 115,592,424 of NC_033798.1, read as the reverse complement.
GTGGTGTTTGTTTTGATTTTTTTTTTGGGATTTCAAAATGGGATTTGAAATCCATAAATGATGTGGCTTTTAGGATTTGAAATCCATAAGGGGGGTTGTGTTTGCTTCAACAATATTTTGGGATTTGGAATGCTAAAACTTGTAATATTTTGTTTGTTTCATCAATATTTTGGGATTTGGAATACTATAAATTATATATTATAATATTATATAAAATTGTTTAGAACCCAAAACTAACCAAAAAGTTTATTGGATTTCAACATCCGCATGTGAAATCCGATGTGCATCGAAGTGGGGATTTGAAAACAAACCAGGGTCCCACTAGGCAAATTTCAAAGCTTGTTTAATGATATCAATTTCACAGATTGAGAGGATCAACGTCATTGGTGTTGAGTCGCTCCAATCCTTTCTCCTGCTACTCTTGATCTATTGAGAAAGTTTTCTAAACTAGCCATTTCAGCAGTTATATCTATTTATTTGATTATCATCCTTATTAAAGCTAGTTTTATCTTGCATTTAGTTTTTGGATATTTATTTCACTGTCATTGTTACAACCCTGGCCACTTGAGCTTATTGTATTTCCATATTACGTTATATTTAGGTTGGTGAGAGTGTAACAATTGAGTGTGAGCTTTTAATTCGAGTTCTCATCTATTGTACGAGAAGATATTTGTTGTTAACTGTTGTGTTTAAAGTTTTCGGTGAGCTAAAACCAACCGCGGGTGTGAGGAGTGAACGATTGATTCGCCTGAGCCGGTTGAAAACCGACATTGTGAGTGGTCTGAACGTTGATCGTGAATGTTGAAAACGACATCTGTGCAGTGTAAACGCTTATTCAGCCTAGAAAACCGGTGTGAAATTGGATTTCTCCCCGGAGTGGGGAGCGGAGACGTAGGCGGAAGGTCCGAATCCGTGATCAATACCTTGTGTGCTGTATTGTTTAATTCACCTATCATCTTGTTTATGTTTATGTTTAATTTCACCTTTGTGTTAAGTTGTAATTCGTGATATATTCGTAGTATATTCAATTGGCTAGGAATATTTTTCTTTGTTCATCATTGCTATTCTTGCTCATATCACCATTGTCTATACTATCTTGTAAGAATAATATTCTGAATTAGTTTTACTTGTAAAAACGATTAGATTATCATACAGACCCTAAATCACCCCTCTTGGATCTAACAATTGGTATAGAGATTGGTAGCTCTTTGATTTAACCAGTCCTCACGCTTGAGTTAAAGATCCAAGTTATCTTTTCTTGCTAATCTTATTTTATGTATTTGATCTTGCCTTGGCATATTTTTATAAAATTATGGATATGATGATGCATCTTGTTTAGCTATGATTCATATTGCTGCATAAATTCAACTGTTTTTATCCCTTATCGCTCAATGGCTGTTTTAGGATTCAAAATATGTTGTTTCAATCTAAAATACAAGTTTAATGGAAGTCCTTGATTTAGCTTATATTATGCCCACATTGGAGTAAATCCAATGTGAATAAAAATGATAAAAGATTAGTTATTATGAACAGAGCCTCTTGTGGACACTTCTTACATAATGCCATTTGATTCATCTTTTGTCTAAGCAAGTTTATTCATTTGATAAGTGCTTACACCTTATAGAAACTTATTGAGCACATCAAGCGGACTTGGAGGCGATCCCGACTAAGGCTTTGGGATCCAGGTTCAGTTCAAAAGGATGCGTCATTGCACACGCGCACTAGGCGATAGGCCTAAGTGAGGTTTGCGAGTTCGAATCCATACATAATTTATCTATCGTGGATGACTTGCTTGTGCTTCCCAAAAAATTATTGCATGCCTTTATCCAATTGGCGTAAAGATTTTAATTGATTTACAAGCAAGCGATGTTATTTTTAAAATCCGATATGAGAAGGCTAGTACACAAATTTCGATGTCATTGCAAAAGAAAATACTATGCTTAAAGAAACAAGAGCTTATTAAATTTGAAAATAAATTAACCTCAATTAATTGCTACCTATCTAATGCTAACGATTGATGCCGATGTTAGAAGTAGAGCGAACATATAAAAATGATATTGCTCTTTCATAAATGACTATTTATGTTCAACTTCTAATGTTAATGCATATGTCCTATGATGAGTTGAACAATATTAAACCGCTAATTTCATCTTTAGCTTCACTTTGCAAAACTGCATTAATAATCATAAGAGCTTATGGATATGTGCTGCTAAGTTACAGTCAAAATCATCTACCTCATTAGCCCATATATAACAAAGTTTACAAATGCTATTTGCGACCCGTAAATTCGGCATTTACACCAAATTTTGCTATGATGCCACACAAAATAAAATCTAATGCTTCTTGTGCATCTCATGTAGTTTTCTTCATCTGAACACTATAGCACGTTCACATGCTCCATTCCAACAAGTCTCGGATCATAAGCATGCTAGTGTGTCAAATGTGATCATTGTGGCGTTTTGGTCATTTGCGCTGAATATGTTCTGATCTTGAAAAATCAATCTCCTTTGCCAATGTTTCTTAGTAGACGCAATCATATTCTTTAAATATGATGTTTATTGTAGGCTTTGGACATCTTGCAAAATTTTGTCTATGATATGCAAAAGCGTTCTAGTTGAATATGTTCCAAATAGACTATTGTTTAAGAATGTTTCTCATTCTGCAACATAATTTTAAAAGACAATCTTTATTTGCAAATGATTCACTGGTGCACGACTATTCCCGTGGCACGAGCTAATGGTCCCAAAACAAATTGATTTTTTTATTGGCAGCAAATTGTAATTAAAAGGGTTATTTGGAGGTTGATTATTGCTTTGACTGTGTTAGTGCACGCATATGTGCCAAGAGCGGTTCATACCTAAGGCTTTTGAGCTTGAAGATAGGGGTCATGTCCGCTAAATCTCTTGGTAACCAAGAATACTTAGAGTACAAAGCAACTTTACTTTTTTTACTAAGATTTTAATTTATTTAGTTTTTCTTTTTCTGGTTTTGAAAATTGTGCTTACAGAAATTTTTATGAATAACTGAAAAAATTTTTCTTTGGATCATTCTTTGTTTTCATGATTATTAGCTCGATCTTTGATGAGAGGATTGTGTTTTAGTATAACCCCCCCCGGGTTTATTGGGTGTTTATTCCCAAATCTTGTTTAGCCAGGTTCTATAATTTTTATATGGGCTGGCGAACAAGCTTATAGAAGCTTGATATATTGTTTCCTCTCTGCATTTCTCTTTTGTCAAAAATTTTGTTTTGATTTGTTGCTTTAAATTCATTATATAACACAAAATAGATGATTCAAAATTCAAATATGCTTTATAATGGTTCTATCTTGTGTGCTTGATCACGGCTCTAGCAAGAAATTTTGGCTTTATTGATCAAACATCATTTTTAGGGTTCTTCAATCTGATTATGATTTCATTTCGTTGATTTGTTTCATTTGAAAACATTTTGCATGAATTTTTTCTGCTTTTTTTGATTTCAATAAATCTTTATATACCATGGTTTTTATGTTAGTGTAATGCAGACATTATTTCATAATGACATCTCTATGTGATGTTTCTTGTCTTGTCTGTCGTGTGAGGTTATATTTAGCATTTTTTTTATTATGCTTGCTCATCCGATGTTTGGCTTTAGCATTTATTTATGTATTCCCATCGAGACATTTTTGATGGGCGAGAATCCCTATATTTTGTTTTATAACTCAGCCTCATACTTATTGTAGGCGGGGCTTTCGCTCTCTTCATCCTTTGTCCCTTTCTGATGTTGTCAATGGGGAGAATGATTATGAGTATAGTATTTTTGTTTATATGCATCATTAATTCTAATTATATATTTATTCCTCTTCATGGGCTATTATCTTTTTATACAATTGTTTGTCTCATAAAAGCGGGGAGACTGTTGCCTCTTGTGTTTTGACTGATGTTTCACAACAATTAGCCATGAATTCGTATTATGTCTAGTATTTCGTGTTTTTCTTATTTATTATAGATTAACAACACATGTTAGAGGATGAGTTGGATAGAGCTTCAATGCATCATCATCCAATGGAGGTTGCGAAATCAAGTTGGAGTGAAGGGCAATGACAGTCCAGTTAAAGATACAAGTTCAAGCTTCTTCCGTAAGTGTACTAGTCATCCGCCTTGGGTAACTTATAAGTTTAGTTTTATATTAATGTGTGTTGGTAGCTTTAAAAGGCCTTAATCATATACACACATGATACGTATTTGGTTTATATATATATATATATATTATATTATATATATATATATATATATATATATATATATATATATTATATTATATATATATTAAATTTTATATATATATATATAGATGTATTATATTAAATATTATATTATTATAATATTATATATAATATATTAATCTTATATTAATCTTATATTATAAGCATTAATACATCAATATCCAACCCACATCCTCTCTCAAGTGTAGAATTTCACAAATGCCTAAATATAATAGTTTTTAATATTTTGGGATTTGATATCCCAAAATTGGTTTTGAAACAAACAAAGTTATCGATTTCTAAAACCTTATATCCCAAAAAAAAGATGGAAACAAGAGAGAGGATTTCACAAATCCTAATAAAATATTATTGTTTTATAATTTAGGGATTTGCCTAAATATAATAGTTTTTAATATTTTGGGATTTGATATCCCAAAATTGGTTTTGAAACAAACAAAGTTATCGATTTCTAAAACCTTATATCCCAAAAAAAAGATGGAAACAAGATAGAGGATTTCACAAATCCTAATAAAATATTATTGTTTTATAATTTAGGGATTCAATATCCAAAAAAAAAAAGTGAAACAAACAAAGTTATGGATTTTTAAAACCACAAAAAAGCACTTTTTACATCCCAAAACTATCATATCCCAAAAAAAAAGCAAAACAAACACCCCCTTAGTGACGATCTCCTGCGTTCTTGGGTTTATTAAAATCAGCTTTCTTCGGACTGCTTTGCAATTTATTTTCAAAGCCCTGTGCCGATGCACGGATTTGTCAATATTTGCTTTAAGTACATTCTCTAAGGTTTAATTCCAGCTAAGTCACAGATAAGTAAATTAGATATATTTTTTTGTTATCTTTTCCGATATGAGCATGATCCACTGTAAGTCTGTAACCTATTTGCCTAAGACTGATTGTTATGGTAACTAGTTTCAGACCCGTGCCGATGCACGGATTTGTCAATATTTTTCCACATAGAAAAATGTCATCAAGGGCTCTTGAAAAAAGTAACACATGAACTGTTCTTGAAGAAGAGTAAAAGAGTAGACATGTCAGTGTTCAATAAAATCATAAACGGTTCTTGTTAAAATAAAATAGAGTAGATATTCAGTAATATTCATAAGAAGAAAAGTTTTGAAGCAACAATCATTAAAATTGTTCAATAATTAGTCCCAATTAAAGAAAAATGAATAAATATTCAAGCAATATTCATCAGATTCACTTACACATGCTATATAGTATCTGTCAAGATTCAAAACTTAGGGAACAATCCAAAAGAACAGTGGGTTGCAGTGTTTCCAAAGAACTCTTTAACCATGCAACAATTGTAAAATAACCCCTGTTTAAGTAACATACCAATATCTAGAAAAGCTACAACATATAAAAGATTAGCTTAATTAGGTGTCATTTGCTTAAATCATAAAAAATAAATATACCAAAAAAATCTCCAGCATATCTAATAGGGTATACTTCATTATCCAGAGAGTAAATCATAAATATAGTTTATAATATATAGAGATTAAACTCTCTAGAAATGTCTTAAGATGCATGGTAAGTGGATATATCAATGAAAATCAAAGAGACATGCATATATAGTTTAGAACAGTTTTCAGCTGCTTGTTGATTTCATTTTCAGGTTTCGGTATACACACATCCAAAACCAAAAAAAGGCAAGATGTAGACATGTTGCAAATAGAGTAGAACATAGTGTAAAAATAAATTCAAAACCATTACACCTTAAGTAAAGACTCAACTAATTAAACTCCAAAAATCCAATGAAATTACAGAAAATAAAAAATAAAAACATCTGATTTCATCAACTAATGAGAATTAGAAGAAAATAAAAAATAAAAACATCTGATTTCATCAACTAATGAGAATTAGAAAACAACACTACATAAATAATCATTTCCAGTCCATAATGGCAAAAATCTATATCCCACAAATAACAAAATAGAAGGCAAAAGAAGCTGGTAGAAGAGCAAAACTATGATCATATAGTACAAAGGAGAGCGAAGCATCGTACATAAGAAAATCTATGTACAACCAAAAGGAAAAGAATGGACAATCGATCCATCAAGTAAGCAACCATTAGTCTATAAATTTCCTAATTAGCTTATTCCCCCTTATATATCGAATTTGAAATTTAATTATATATGATCATTGATCAATAAAAACAGCACAAAAGTTTATATTAAAGTTAGAGATTAAATAATTTCATACTGGGTCCTTCTTATGAATCACTATTATGAACAATATATTAAAAATAAATCAAGTCTTAAATCCGTCCGATTATTAATTGTTTTTCAAAATCTTTTTCTTTGACATTTCCAGATAACATTTTTATGAAGTATCATATCCAATATAGTCTGCAGTTAGAAATATGATGAAGTCAACTTAAAATCTGAATAAATTGATAAAAAAATATTACTGGACCAAAGATTTTTTTTGAAAATAACCTAAAATTCAAATGTCCAAGAAAATCTAAATCACAAAGGTGAGAACTTCAAAACTGCTAAAATAAGTAAATACATCTAGGAAATTATATGCTTACATACACTGACTGCATCCTCACTGGTTGCATCATATATTGTGACATCTCTCAATCCTACATAAATTTGAATCACAAACGTTAAGCTCAAATCCTACAAATTCCCAAAAAATGTTAAGAATTTCATGAAGAATAAGGCAACGCATTCCTAGTCATACATAAGTACTAAGCACGATTTCTAAAAGATTAGTTGTGGAAGTGAACCGAATATTTAGAATTCATTCATCTATGAAATACTATTAGAATTAAATAAAGATGAGCAAGAAATAATACTAAGAGTTAATATTAGTCCCTTAAATATTTAATATTTTGAAACTGGTTTCTCAAATCAGTGAAATTGCTATTAGGTGTTCTTATTCCTAAATAATATCGAAATTAGCCCCTTGTTTTATTGAAATTAATAAAAGTTTCCCAAATTCTCAGTAGTTGTTTCAAATCAATCCCTCCAATTAAGAGAAGAAGTAGCATTTCGAGGGGTTATTTAAATCACCTTACGAAAATTGTTGGCCTAATAACGATTTCAATAATGTGAAGGTTTAATTTTAATAATTAGGGTACCTAATAACAGTTTTTGTGATCATTATCAAAATCAATTCTAAACAACGACGGGCAACCAACTCAAAGGAAGAGAAACTTTATGGCTCGCCTCAGGGAAGGAAGAGAGATTTAACCAGAAAAATATTGACTGATGTATAGTGTATAGGATGCCAGCAGTAGTGATAACAAATTTGACGACTACATTAAGGAACATTGGACTAAGCAGTCTAATGTAACTAATCAAATGAATGTTGTTTGAGAAGCTTACAATATGATATCAATTTAATGTGGATCGGCCTAAGAAAAAAAACGAACAAATTCCACTTTTCATGTCCCCAAAAATGGTCTGGGCAATAGCCACGCTACATATAGAATAAACTATAGCTTTCTTCAGAAGAAGAATAATTACTAACCAAAGCATCATACCAAAAATGCAGTTAGCAGCAGTTTAATGATGCTTTTACAACACATGTTGCAATAATTCCAAAGAAATTTGCAAAGAGATGCACAAAATACACATCAAACATAAATTCAATAGTCCAAATAAGTGTGCTAAAGAAAATAGAAAAAATACCTCAAAGCATAGAATGCAATCACAAAAGACATGTAAAGACTCTGCAATTGTTCTAAATTGCCAATATTATTAATAATACATGTACTCCACAGAAGCTCAGAGAAAAATCATAGCATGCCATTACTGGAATTCAACAACCATCAACTCATTGTTATGCAATTAAAAAATAGATCAAAAGCGGACAAGAACAAAGCATCAAAGAAACTAAGCCATTCAAGCAGGCGTGTGAAAGTTACCAGCTTCCTATTGGCAGGATGGTTAAATTTGCAAGTCATTCCAAACCTGCAAAGGCCAGTTCTAAGAGCAAGTGCAGCAAGCTCCCAGTTGGGAGTCCTAGTCAGCATGCTCTCAAGAGCTCTCAAGCTTTTCAAAATAAAAAATTAACAAATTATACCTTGGGAGGCACTCCTTCTTTTATGGAGCTCCAACAAGCTCCTAGTTAGGAGCTCCAACAATATCAAAAAAGCCCCTCTTCTATTTTAATATTTCACCCATTACTTTTAATTATTTTTAAACCTCTTGTATTTCAGAAAAGGAGTTCAAGTTGTTGTACTACGCCAATTTCATTTTTAATAAAGTAGTTGTTTTCATTCAATGCCAAAATTTTCAACTTCAAGTACAATCATAAATCTAATATAAGATACTAATTGATAATTAGGAAGAACTAATGAGGATGCGATGCGAGTACAATATATGATAATTAGGAAGAACCCTTGGACATCCACCTCTCCAAAATCTCTGCCTAACGCATTTCAAAGTATTGACGTTGAACTGAATTGAGTGTTGAGAGATCGATCTTCATGATATCGTCATCTTGTTTCTTCTGTTTTAGCTCCATTTTTTCTTTGTTGGTTTGCTTCATCCACGCGAAAGCCTCTCCCATAATGGACTTAGCGGACTCAGATTTCTCCACATTTTGTTTCCTCTTGAGTTTTGCCGCTTTCCTCCCTTCAGGCCTTGCTATAACATCATCCGAGTCAATGTTCAACTCGATGGGGGTCGCTGGCAGGGAATTGTTTGGTGAGGAATCAGAGTTCGTGGTTCTTCTCGGCTGTGATCGAATCTTATTATAATTTTCCATTTGTTGGCTCCACTTTTGGTGATGACGCAACTCAACCCAGCAATGGTCAAACACGAATGGCTTACCATAAAGGGATTGGTATAATTCTTTTACTTCTGCAGTCTACACAAGAGTTAAATTTAGAATAATCAAACATATAAGTTAAATATTTACATAAAAACATATAAGTTAAATATTTACCTGGTCAATAATTCCCGTACCAGATCTTTGTCTTCCTTCAATCTGAGCAACGCACCCGCAGAACTTGATCTTTGTCTTCCTTCAATCTGAGCAACGCACCCGCAGAACTTGTTGACCGACAGTTGAATCGTTGACCGACGGTGCATCATTTGGTTTGGTGTGCGACTCGTTGCATCGGTGGAGTATTGGATAAAGTAGTCGTTAGCTCTGTGCCAGAACTTATCTGTGTTGCCCTGTGCCTTGGATGGAGTCTTGGCTCGTGTTCAGCCAAGCAGATACAAGAAGCTTATCCTCGTGGACAGTCCATTTTTCGGACCGCGTGTAAGCCTTCTTCTTCTTTGTTGTCGGATCAGGAACTTGGGATGACACTTATCGTGTTGCGGATTGTGATAACTCGATGGGATGACCTTTTTCTACGATTTCTGTATAGAACGGCGAGTATAAGGTTGATCCTTCACCGGTAAGGAGTGACGAATAGTAGTTGTTTTGGGAGGGATCCATGAGATTTGTAATTTGATAGGAAATTATATAGTTTTTTTTATGAAAGAGTTGTGTGGATTGTGAATTGTGGATTGTGAATTGTGAATTTATAGAGGTTTTTTACTGTTTACTGTACAACGGTAAAATTTTTCAACAGCCATTTTTTAACGGCTCTTTCAACTCAACGGTAAAATATCAACTATCAATAGGTTCTCAAATATTATACATATAAATTTTATGCCAAATATCAATAGTTCTCAAACAAACACCCCACCCGATAATAAAATCCCCAAATTAAACCCTCAGATCTCAAATCTCAAACCCAAATCTCACTTCCGCAGCTCCTCATCTTCGGCGACGACGACCGCACACCCTTCGGCGACGATGTCATCACACCATTCGACGACGACCTGCATCCTGCTCTTCGCCGCCAAACCCTCGACATCATCGCTGGCAACGGCGTCGGAGGCCTCTTCGCCGCCAAACCCTCGACAATCATCGTTGCGCCAAACCCTCGACATCATCGCTGGTAAGGGTTTTTGTTAAAGGGGGGTTTTTGTAAAATTCTGCTGTAGTTGGGAGCTCCCAAGCGCTCCACAAATTTGTGGAGCGCTTGGGAGCTCGGAAGCTCCCCAACGCCAGCTCAGCCTTAGGGGAGGGGCTTGGGAGGCGTTGGGAGTTTGCTGGGGGAGGGCTGCCAAGCTCCACGGCCACGTCAGTCTTGAGAGGCTCCTTCAGAGGTTGCTGTCCTTGCTCTAACAAAATAAGCACAATTTGGCTCCCCTGGACGCTCAGGATAAGGTCCATCATCCATTTCCTCTCTGCCTCTTATATTCATTTGCCATATCACCTCTGTAACACAGCCACAATTATCTCAGCTAGATTTCATTCACTTCCATGAAAACTCAGCAATAATTTGAAATATGATGAATAAAAATACCAGAAAATTTTCCACAACATAATTAATGAGTAACCAAAGAAATTATTTGATCACAAGACAATGATGTTAATTTCAAAGACATAATGAAACAGTATAAAGGAGAAGAAGATGATGTTCACTGACCCCCGTGATCACAATTGTAATCCTAAGTTCGGAATACTATTATACAAACACATACACCTAAGGGCTTGTTTGGATTGAGGGGAATGAGGGTGAAGGGAATTAGGGGAACCATTCACTTCCATTCACCTTGTTTGGGAACACTTAGGAGGTGAAGTTAATTCACCCTAGTTCCCCTTGGTTCACCCCCTAATAATATAAAATTTGTTACCCCTCAAATTGGGGTGTAACCAAGGGGAAGGGAACTCCATTCCCTTCTCTTCCCTTCCCTTCTCTCAGTTTCCCTTAACTTCCCTTCACCACTTACAAATCCAAACAGGCCCTAAGGTGATTTAAGATAATTTACTAATCTAGTTGCTCAAAGAAAAGAAACCTAAGAATTTAGGTATCAAGAATCTAATCTACGAGAACTAAAATCTTTCAAACCAAATTAAATAAAATTATTTGGGAATTTGAGAAGAAGAGCACCTTCAAGGCTTCAACTTTAAGATCAGCAGCCATAGAGATACGTGCGAAGATTGAAAAGGGAAAAAGTGATCTTTATGAACTCAGTTAGTGATCAAAGAGACGGAGCGGGAGATGGGCAGGGTGCGGCGGTGCAGGTGTTGGGCCGGGCGGCGGTCGAGGGGGGCGATGCGGTAGACGGCGTAGAAGCGGGAGGTGGGGCTCGCGTGCGGTCAGAACGACGGCATGACGTGGCGGGCCGAGGTGGGTATGGTGGGGGCTTGTAGAGCGAGCATGAAGAGAGGCTCTTGCAGGGGCGGCCGGCGGAGGAGTAGGGAGCGGGAAAAGCGGGAAGAGGATGAGTCCGAGACACGAGACGAAGGGGGGGTTATTCATTAGGGTAATTTGTTCCAATGGGGTAATTTTACCCAATGAGATAATTTGAGTGGGATAAATTGGGGTAAAATGGGATAATGGGACAATTTGAGTGGGACAATTGGTATGACTTTTTTTTATAATATTATATTTAAAGCTCAATTAAGTTCAAGTTTAACTTAATATAACATCAAAAAATAAATAATAGTTATAATATACAATAATATTATTTTTAAGATTATTTTAATATTAATAATATTAATATTAATCAATCTTTGAATATTTTGATGTTTTTTTTTATATTTATGCTATATTAACAAATTTTTTAATTGCAATAATTGTTCAAACATACAACCCCAAAATCTTTAATAACACACAAAATTTTTCAACTGTCATACAAATCACCAGAGCATAGTTTCAACATCAAATTATCACAAGTACATAGTTTTAACATCAAATTATCACAACAATACAAGAAAATTCACAAGTACATAGTTTCAACATCAAATTATCACAACAATACAAGATAAATGGTTTTAACCTTCATGTTCATAATTATCACAACAAGATAAATGGGTCTTTTTGGAACAATTCAAATAACAGCTCGAATTGTGGCCGCCGTTGCGCCACCACCCTCCTCCGCTCACCTTCCCTCACCGCGCCAAACACCCCCAACACCACCTCCCCCTCCGACCACACGCCGCCAAGCACCCCCACAACCACCTCCTTCAACCCCAAACCGCCCGAACCCGAGCTCCACCACCTCCAACGCCTTCCCTCCGCTCACCCAAGCCCTCTGGCACCACCACCACCAGATCTCCACCACTCATGAGGGCAATCTTCAATAAGAAAGACATCAGCAGGTATATCGGAACCTGCAAATAAAGAGCATATGCTTATTCAAAGGAAAATAAATTTGGAGGATTTATCATTACTGAGGAAACAAAAACCAGTGACATCTACTAAGAAACCCCAATCTGCACATTTATATTACTAGTCGATAGCAATGCTTGAAAACTGGTGTTTCTTATTATTTTTTATGTTGACCGATACACAAATAGCGCAAAGGATTCATACAAGAGCAAGCTCTAGCAGCTAAGCAAACAAAAAGGAAGACAGGCGCATATGCAGCATAACAATAATCAGAATTGAATAACCCAATTTTGTAAATAACAAAGTCATAAAAACCATAGAACGGGTGAAAGTTAAATGATACTCCTCAAACGTATATACTCTCCATAAAATCTGATATAATGTGGAGCCAGACAACTATCCTCTATGTCAATTTGTTCAACTTTAGAGATATTATAAGGATCTGCAACTTAATTATTGAGCATTTTTATGTTGAATATACTAATTTTCCATGCCAATATGCTACTGAATAACTGAAATAACTTCCTTCTCCAATTTGTTTCTCTCAAACTGTGGGTTTTAAGATTGAATACTATCATACAACTAAAAAAACAGGCAACAGTTTTACCATAGCATTTATTTAACTTTGGGATGGTATCATACCATCAAAAGAACATGCAAAGTTCCGGATTCACACAACAAAAAGTATCGCTTGATTGATCAGGCAAGCAGCTTACCCATCTATGATTTCTTTCTATTTTTCCCCTTCTAGCATAGAACAGGAAGGAAATAAATAAAGTAACAAAGAGTGCAGCAGATGAAAACTATTTAGGATAGAATCTTGGCCGAATTCTTCGTTGTCGTCATCTTCAAGCAACCCCAAACCCTAGGAACCTCCCAAAACAACACAATCGATACAAAAACAACGGTGTCGGAGGAGTAGATACGAGGGGGGAGGGCAAGATTACCCCCAATTTGTTCCAGCAAGCCATTTGGTGTAATTTTGTGGATGGGGTGTGAGGGATGTTTATATAGTTGGGGTAATTTGGGGGAAAGTGGGGTATTTGTCCCCCAATTATCCCATCAAACCAATAACATCAGAAAGTTAACTCCAGTTCCAATTACACCAATGAATAAGACCAAAAAGTGGTGTTCCAAAAATTATCTCATTATCCCAATATTTACACCAATGAATAACCCCCCGAAGAGGCGGTATCAAATGCAATTAATTGATTGAACGCATCGTTTAAAGGATCAAATTGAATGCTAATTGATTGAATGCTTTGAAAACGAAACATCAAATTGAATGTATTGTTTAAAGAAATTGTGTTAGCTGGGAGCTTTGGAAATGAATGCGTGGAATTTTTTAAAAAAATATCAATTAATTGCAGAAGAATATAGATGCTTGGAAATTGATTCAATTAATGTGCTTGGAAATTGCGGAAGTAGATGGGAGCATTAATAGCAGAAGTAGATGAGAGCAATGATTGCGATTTTTTTTGATATAACTGTGATTTTTTTAAGGAAATTTGAAAAATCAGAATTTGCCAAGTGTTATTTTTGTCAAGTGGCCTTTTGAAAGGTAACAGTTTTTAGTAATTGTATATAGATATATAGATTTAAGAAATCTATATACGGAGAACCAATGACCATAAATAAAGAAATCCAGCACTAAAGGAACATATCTTTGACAATATATGAATTTAAGCAACTAAGAGGGAAAATTTGAATTAAGGTCAGTAGAATAAACCAACTTTTTATTCTTCATTAAATGACACGGAATTCATCGAGAAATGAAAAAAAGGGGGTAATATATCCACCATTTTGTAAGCAGCCAATTTTGTTAAGCAGCCGAGTCAAATTTGGACCGAAATGGTGAACACCCTCTCCCTCTGGCAAATTAAAGAAACCAAACTTAATTCTTTAACCCATCAAAAATTTTGGACCAATATGAACAAATAATTCATCAAGAAATTCGTAGAAGTGAAACAACCTACCATTGTTATACATTAACTCAGGTCAACTTTAGAAAGGAAGAAGCATGAGATCAATGGATAATTTCTTTTTCAAATCTTTTCAAAAAAACGCATCAGAATCTTGACAACATAATGACAGTGTTCATCACTAAAAAAAGAGGATTCGCCATTTTTTTTTATTAAAGAGAAAGCGAGCGACAGAGAACGTACAACCCACTCGGTTAAAAAACCAAACTTCTTCAAAAGCCCATCGAAGTTTAGAAAGAAATCAGGGAGAAATTACAAGTGAATTCATCAAAAAGGAGAGAGAATCACTGTTTAGTTTGGAGAAAGAGGGAAGGCACGATGAGTGTTGAAAGAAGTCGGGGTATTGTTACCAACGAAGTGCAGGTGAGAACGAACAGAGATAGCACAAAATAGCTTCATGCAGGGATGATTGAGGATAGACCCCTGTACGGACTCCTAATTGTGGATAAGGCCACTATGGAATTCTCTTGACAAGTAGACCTTCAGAGGGTGAGCCAAAAAAATTCGCTTACGGGTATATCTGCAATCGGATCGATGTATAGGGTGTCTATTCACAATAGCAGAAACTTAAAGGGGTTAGCAGCAATTGGGCAATAGTGCAGGGGTTTTAATCAACAATTAGCCTTTTTATATATTCACCCGAGAAACCGATGACTCGGTTTCCTTATTTAACAAGGATAAATCATGGGGCCTCAATGAAAATTTTGTATTATTAATTTATAGGTGATCATCACCACATCATCATTTTTAGATGATTAGAAGATCAAAATTCTAACCAAGTAAATATGAATTTGAAACCGAAAACATGTTTTCAAAAAATATCAGAAGAATATGCGTTATATATTTGCCGACCGCTTCGGTGCTCCCAAAAATTCAGTTGGGAGTTCCGATGGCAGGAAATGTAACTGGAAATGTTAGTTAAAAGAAATTCCACTGGCATTTTAGTAAATAGATAGAACTTTTAAATTAACCATAAGGATGATTTAGGAACTAATACAAAGTGATTAAGTTATAAAACAGATGTAAGATCTTTGAGATCATTGACCACGAAACTTTATTCAATTTTTTCTTCTTATATAATGTATACGCCTCCCTTCCACAAAATTTGAATAATTTCTTTTATCAGAATATCAATTTTTTCTTCCAAAATTTAGCGGCATTCAACACATCAACTAATTTCATCGAGGGAGGAAATATGTAAGGTAATTAAAAATTCCTTTTTTAATTTTTTTCTTTTGTTGAAAAAGATAATATCATCAAAGTTATACTTTCGTAGAGTCAGTCATCTGATTGTGTTTCTCCTTAATAATTTTTATTTCTCTAAATTTTATGGTTCAGATTGATACATAGAACAACTTGTAAAATAACATAACAATTGATCATCGAAGTTCAGAGTGCGGGATCATAATAAACACCTTAAAGCAAATGATTAATTAAAAAAGAAAAATAGCAACAAGAGGAGGGGATCGGTTGGGTTCGAGGAGGAAGGATAAGGCGGACATGTCTCCGGAGCGGAGGAGAGGGCGGAAGGTCAGTGAGAAGGCACGGGTGGAGGAGGGGGTCGGGTGGAGTTCGGTGATGACTCTGGCGGTAAAGATTTGACGCAGCAAGAGAGAGAACAAAGATGGAGAAAACAAAGAACAATTTTGGAAGAGGATAATTAGGAAAATATGTAAATTGGTTGGACAAAAATACCCTTCCATCTTTCTAGACAGTTTTAATTATTTTTTCCAAATAAAAAATGCTAAAAAATGTTAATTTGGAAACACCGAAGCAATGCTCTATGTATATATATATATATCATTTCTGCAGTTAAAATTGAATTTCCAGCTTCCCTACCTCATCCTCATTATCTATTTTCTGCATCGCACGCGTAAAGAACTAGTGATATTAATATATATATATATGACAAAAAAAAACATAAGCTAATAAGAGGAGAAAATTTAGAAAAAATTGAGTCCCCTCAACAGTGTGATTGTTCGAAGTCGCGCTCTCACACGTCGCGTGAGTCCTCTAACGAAGTTTCCCAACCGTCAAAGAAAAATATAATTAAAAACATGTCTCATACGGTTCGAAACATTCCACATAATACTGGATAACTGGAATATTATCAGCCACGTCACGAATTCCCTCACTTCAGGGGCAAGTTCTTTCCGGAGGTTAACACGTGTTTATTAGACACGATTACAGGAAACGAATCAAATATTTAATAAACGATTTGGTTAATATTCATTCAGATATTCAGTTATATTTAATTTAATAGTTTATTTAATATTAAATGAATATTTTTAGTATCCTGCTTATAAAAAAATAAAATTGAACTAAAAATATATTCGATTTCATTGACTATTAATCACTTGATTGATAACTTTTTATATGTTACTCCTATTAATTAAACTTGGTACTTACCAAAATTTTTATTGCAACATCTACCCCCATATATATATAAATGGACGTAGAGGGACCTAGGGTTTTCGCCGGTTTCGACCTTCCGCTTCCTCCCAACACCCGACTCCGTCCTCCCTCCCCGCGACGACTCTCTCTTCCCTCTCCGAGGACCTGCGCTCCTCTCTCTCCGACGCTGTCCTCCCTCCCCGCGACGACGCCCTCTTCCCTCTCCGATGACCTGCGCTCCTCCCCGCGACGACGC
>NC_033798.1:115553377-115575387 GCF_001876935.1 Asparagus officinalis | reverse complement strand
TGACAACGCCATCCTCCCTCCCCGCGACGACGCCCATTTCCCTCGATCTCTGCAGATCTTGGAGATTTCGTGCGGTGATTCTCGAAATCCTTTTGTTATGATTTTCGAATTATTTAAAAAACCCCTTTTGTTATGATCAGTTAAAAAAGCCTTTTGTTTACTGATTATATTTTTTTTTATGATTTTCGAATTATTAGCGAATACCTATATAATATTTGACGAATAATTCGAAATAAAAGTTGCATAATAATGCTAGTCGAATATTTGCGAATTTTTTTCGAACATCAATATAAATAAGCGAAACGAATTCGAACTTGTATTACTATTCGAATCGAATACGGATACGAACTCGAATTTGAACCTTGCACTAGTCGTTCAAATTCGATTCGATTCCACCCCTAATGTGCACTCGTCGTCCAACGATACGCGGCCATGCGCAGGAATTAGTAGGGTCGACGAACGTTCGAAGTTCCTCTGCTCCGGCGGGACAGCGTTGAGCTGCACTCAAGATCCACTATCAGCTTGGTCAACTCTTATACTGATGCCGATTGGGTTGGGTTGCGTTGGGGAAAACCCAAATCGCTCGAAGATACGGCGTTCCTGCGGTACAACTTATTCGAAAGGCTCCCAAAATTCCCCAATTAATACGGTGGAGGTTAGGTGTGACTTTTATTCCTTCGTTTGGCCGCCAACTCTATAAACTCTTTCTTGATCTCTCTTGACGACCATTTCCTAAATCTAAACCCTAATTTTGGACGAACTCGGGTCCTCTCTAGATTCTTTCACTGATTGTAGGAATTCCGTTGATCACAACCAGGTAAATCTTCACTCTTCGCATTTTTCTCTACTTTTTCGCTTATTTTGATATGATGCGGTTAAAGTACAAGAGGCTATTTTAGATTGTGTTTCTTTTACGTATGATTTTCTTTGTTAAAGTTTGTTCATTTGATCATAGCAATGTACGCTTATTTTCCCAAAAAACTCACCCTAATTGGTGTATTAAGCAGCTGGTAAACATTTAAGATTCTTCAAGATCTTGTAGACTTGTACCCGTTTCGAAAAAACCCCTAACCTCCACAAACACTTTGCACCTGATCAAATTGATGAATCCAACGTACGCTTTCAGTATCTTCGATAAGATCGGTGTGATCCTGCTGAGATTTGGCGGTAATTAGACGTCTTGAGGCGTTGAGGCGACGATTAGGGTTTGAGGGAATTAAGGCAGTGGAGAATTTTGATGGCTTTGGGGGTTTTGCAAGCGCAATTTGTCGCCCTACTTATTTCAGAAAAATTTCCTCCATTTTCTACACTTTAATATTGATCAAATTTTATGTTTTTAGCTTGTGAGCAGCATTATTTTGGTAGTTTTTCCCCCCTCGCACTCAGGTGTTCTCTCTTCTGGTCTTAGTTTGGAGCAAATCTATTTGAGATATGGAAGCCTTAGGCACTGGAATTCCCCAAACCAAGCTCTTGGGGTTTTGTCACAAGCAAATTAAGCAGAGGTCATTATCAGGCGAAAAAATGTTTATCGTTCTTTTCACTTATTCTTCCATTTCAACTTATTCAATGAACACAAATTGTCATTTCTATTTCTTTTTCCAGGTTATTTCATAAGAGGCAGGTTTCAAAATGTGATATTGTATCTGCATTTCACAGTTCAGATAAAGAGCACCACCACTCACTCTCTTATAATGCATCGTCTCTATATATTCCATCTAAAGAAAGAAAATATTTGGGGAAATCATCTTACTCCTCTGAAGCGTGCTCTTTTGATGAGAACATGGCTGGAGCTTCTTCGACTACTGCACGTGAGAAGATTGGTGTGCTGTTGCTGAACCTTGGAGGCCCAGAGACCCTTCAGGATGTGCAGCCGTTTCTGTTTAATTTATTTGCAGACCCAGTATGTGATCCGATTCTAATTTTCTAATAAATCACTTTTGTTTCTTGCTTTATGGCTTTTTTTTAATTACTAATTTGCCGATCTGATTTTTATTTCATCTGTTAAAATTGTGCATCTATATAGTAAGAAAAGGGTCATTTTCTGTTTCTTGCAGGGAAGCTTTGGTTTGTGATACCATATGCTTGTATAGATGACAGTTGATGTTCTGTTGGCTCTTCTTTCCTTTTATTCTCTTCATTTTTAGTGCGGCTTGGGTAAGAAGTTGGTTTTAGGTGAATTGAGAAGTGGAGTGACAAGGGAAAGTTTTATTTTGAAGTCATGAAATTGGATTCTGTTCTAATAGAAAGCATGCTATATTTCAGAATCTAATTTGACTTTCAACCTGATAGGAGCTGAATTTGACTTCTAACCTGATACTTCAAGTCTACTTCGACTTGTAACCTGATAGGAATTCAATTTTCTTCCTAAAGATAGAAATACCAGGTAAAGTATACCGGAACCAAACTGAATCAACCCAACAAACATTTTTGACCTTACTGGAACCAGCATAATCTAGATTGCTTTACTAAGTCTGTACTAGGATTTTGAATGCCTCCCGAGCGACTTGATCTATTCTAGTCTTGAGTTCTCATGATAGTCATAAGCTATCTTGAAGGTTTTAGACTCAATCATGTGGCATTAACTGCCTGGATCCCGCTCATCTGACCACAAAAATCAGATCGGCAAAAGTTTGACAGTGTAAACATATCTGACAAAGAAGCATATTAGCCGCCTGCAGGAACATCAAAGAATTGAATTAATATAACTAACCCTGCATTTGTCATACATTGCTTCAAGTTCTGGGGGTTACAGAGAGCTTGATCAGTTCTAATGACATGAACCTGACCAATTGAGAGAGAAATCTGATGCTTTAGATGGGAGGGAAAACTGTTATCTTTTCCAT
Source organism: Asparagus officinalis (assembly GCF_001876935.1). Classification (NCBI taxonomy): domain Eukaryota; kingdom Viridiplantae; phylum Streptophyta; class Magnoliopsida; order Asparagales; family Asparagaceae; genus Asparagus; species Asparagus officinalis. The sequence goes on along the minus strand of NC_033798.1, from coordinate 115,572,544 downwards.
AACTTTTTTACTTCAAACTCATCTTTTGCGATTACTTCATGTAAATATCAGATGTCAAACTCTTTAACATTCACGTACAACATGATTGACACCTAATCTAGATTGTAGCAATCGTGATCTTCACCTCTTTTCGTTCTTTTATCTACTTATTGCTTGCACTTTGAATTCCGTATGTCTCCATTACTTGGCTGCCTACGCTGAGTGATCACTTGCTTCTTATGACAGGACATAATACGACTTCCAAGGTGGTTCCGCTTTCTGCAGCGACCATTAGCCCAACTAATTTCAGTTGTCAGAGCCCCAAAAAGTAAAGAAGGATATGCTTCCATTGGTGGTGGGTCACCTTTGCGAAGAATAACGAATGAGCAGGTTTGTTTACTTTTCTGTCTCGTTTTCCGTTTGAAATGCATGGTGCTTATTTTCCCTGACAGCTTGCCTTCAACTTCGGAATCCCAAGATAGTTCTGGGTTTTTTGGGGTGCATATGCATCCTTTGTTGTCTATTACTAATCTTGTGATATTTCTAAATTATCTGATAGTCATTAAGTGAAGTATTTGTTTGGGATCTTATTAGGAAATTTACTCTGCAGAACATCACTGATTATATTAAGATATTTTTCCAGGCAGATGCACTGAAACATGCTCTGGAAAAGAAAAAGCTGCACACAAATGTATATGTCGCAATGCGTTACTGGTACCCGTTTACTGAGGAAGCCATTCAACAGGTTAGCCACTAGCCAGAGGCAGCCTGCAAGGCAAATTAAACTTACCAGTGGTCATATTTATGTTATATTTTATGTTTTGTTTCGAAGTAATTCTTACTCTTGAATGTATTATTATGATTCATATAGCAATTTTAAGAAGTTGAATAGACTTATGTATTTGACGCAAAAAAGTGACTGAGATTCACCATCTAGACATATCTTCTATCATCGCCTATCAAGTGTACGGTTGAATAAGTTGACAACAATTAAGAAAATGTTATACTTTAGTGTTTATCTGCTAGCTAAATTTAAAGGACTGAGATGTTGTATGTATGCAAAATTGTTATTGAAACTTGGCATCCTTGCGTACATTGCAATTATATATTTTCATCGTCATGTGATATATTGATTTTGACATCCCTCTGTTTATGTGATAGATTAAGAGGGATAAGATTACGAAGCTTGTCATTCTACCACTTTATCCACAATACTCTATATCAACAAGTGGCTCAAGCATCCGTGTTCTACAAAACATCTTCAGGTAAAAATTTAGTTTTTCTTTTCTTTTTTTCTTTTAATTATTATCACTACTTTTTATGAATAGCTGCACATTTAGGACCTCTTCCACGATCGACCTTTTCAATTTTGTCATCCTTCATCTTCACTGTACCAAGCACCTTTTGTTGTTTCTTTTTCTTTATTAACTCCAATATTTTCTTTATTTGTTGTTCAACAAACACTGAACATGAGCCACTGAAAACAGGGAAGATGCTTATTTTGAAGGATTACCAATCTCTATTATAGAATCATGGTATCAGCGTGAAGGCTACATCAAGTCCATGGCTGATTTGATAGAGAAAGAACTATTAAGCTTTTCAAACCCTGAAGAGGTAATTTTCATGGCTAGTTATACTGGTACCATTTATCATGTATCATTCTGGTTAATTCATTTTGACCCGACCTTAAGAATTATTTGAGCATGCTTTGGTTCTCCAGAACTACTCATTACAAGCCCCATGTTTGGAAATAATGAGACAGGGCAAGCATGGTACTTGAATGTGCCTTTACCCAGCATATGCACATACATTACATACGCTCTTGCAAGTTGTTGTAAATCCTACATGAATCTGATGCTCTTGGGGTTAGGCTTGTAAATTGAGCCAAGTGTGAGAGGTTTAGGTTCACTTTTGCACTTTATTTAAGCGAGCTTCGAAATTTAATTCATTGTCTATTTTAAGTTAGTGAACTAGCTTGAAAGAGCTTTTGATGACCCCAGCCGAGATGACACAATCATCAAGCTTATGTCACATTTCATCCCATGTATAAGCAAGATACTGAGCAAAGAATGCTTTTAGACATTTTCTCATGTTTCTACAGTCCATTTCTGGACTCTTTGAGTTTTTTATTATCCCTAAATTGAAGCTTTGAGTTTTTTATTATCCCTAACATTGATATCAAGTCAAGCCTAAACGAGCTTTAAATGACTTGAGCAAGAGTCGAGCACTAACTGAGCTCAATCCCAGGATGAGTATAAACGGTCTTTATTCATGTTCATTCACTTATTTATCAAACACGGATTTATTTTCATGCTTAGATATCTAGTTATCAAGTGGACATGAACAAGCTCTTATCAAATCAACAAGCTTTTCAAGCATATTGAGACTGGAAGCATTAGTATGGAATAAGCATGCTTAGTTATTTGTTGATTTTATTTCTTGCATGGCATAATCCTGTTTTCATTTTACGTCTACTGGTCTAGTAATCATATGTGGAGGTGTGGTTTAAGAAGTAGAAAGGTGAGATCTGGTTGGTGTGAGAAAAGAGAGAAGGTTGATGGCGCCTGTTAATTATCATGATGGACAACAACATTTACCTTGAAGAAAGCCATAGATGGTAGGATGCCATACACTTGCAGGAAGACACTAGAGTGTTAGTTTTATTAAACTAGGTGGTGGTTTCTTTTGCTATGTGTAATCTAGTTGGTGTACAAAAATGGCAAATTGGTTAGCGAGCATTAGAATTGCAGATTGGTAGTGGCATGAGAATGAGCTTTGATTTTGCTAGCAAACACAAGATTCGGTTTAGTCATTTTGTGCTTATTTATTATAGTACAAACATAGATTTGATCATGAGTCTGAGAAACTGCAATGAGATAGCAAAGATGTTTTTCCTCCCATCTTCCTCCCCTTTTTGGTGAAAATTACTTGTATTTTTCTTGGTTATCTGTGTTCTTTCTAAAATTTAGGTTTCTGATTGGACATATTTAGTATAAAGGCTAATTCTGGCTAATATAACCTGTTTTTTCGCTGGGCATTAATTCATCTCTTCCTAAAATATTAGGTTATGATATTCTTCAGTGCACATGGAGTTCCAGTCAGTTATGTTGAAGATGCAGGGGACCCCTACAGAGACCAGATGGAGCATTGTATCCGTTTGATCATGAATGAGTTAAAATCAAGAGGAGTCACCAACCAACACACACTTGCGTACCAGGTAGTACATTCTGTTTCAATTTACATGTTTCAGAGTTTCATGGTGTGATTGCTTGAAATTTGAATCATCCAACTATGTGAACTTTTGGCAGAGCCGAGTTGGGCCTGTTCAGTGGTTGAAGCCTTATACTGATGAGGTCTTGGTGGAGCTTGGCAAAAAAGGTGTAAAGAGTCTTTTGGCTGTCCCCATAAGGTTCATTTCTTAACTTGAACCAATATCTTACTTTTCATTCTTGAGCTGAACCTTCGACTAAAAGAAAAAGCATCTCTTCTTTCAATAATAGGTTCGATTTTAACTCAAAAGATCTTAAGACGTTTTCCCTCTAGTTGACGAAATTTAGTTGCGGCCTTGGTCCTAACTCCTAAGGCAGCTTTCTTGATTTGGATTATGTCTAAGCTTTATGATATCACTAATTGAACATCATTGATATCACCATCAATCAAAGTGGGTCATAGTGTAACTTCATGATGATAACTTATTAGCAAAGTTTTATTTGGTTGCAAATTATCATGTTTAATTCCACCATAAGAGTATCTGCTATATAACGTTTCTTTTTTTTTTAAATCTTTTTGAGTGCCTACATTAAGCTGAGTCCTACACCCGTAGGAATTGTGAGTTAGAAAATGGTAATTGATAGCTGCAACAAGTTCCAAAAGTAGCATGCACAATTAATGTTCATCTACATACAGCAATATCCAATAAAGTGTACCCTACTGCTTTTTTTTCCCCATTTCCCATCGATACTATAAAATGTGTACCCTACTGCTGATATGTAAATAACAATGTCCTTTGCACTATTCATTCTAGCAGAATTTTGTGTTCTTATACGTATCATCGTGTCCATTTCAGCTTTGTAAGCGAGCACATTGAAACTCTAGAAGAAATCGACATGGAGTACAAGGAACTGGCCTTAGAATCTGGCATTAAAAACTGGGGGAGAGTACCAGCTCTAGGCTGCACATCTTCCTTCATCACGGATCTTGCTGATGCTGTCCTCGAAGCTCTTCCTTCCGCTTCCGCTACCTCGAGAGCCAGAAGAGAGACTGATGACTCTGACAATGATTTCATGCAGTACGCAATCAAATTATTTTTTGGGTCAATCCTGGCCTTTCTCTTTCTTTTTTCACCAAAGTTGATTTCTTCCCTTAGGAATAACCTCCTATGATAATTTTTATAGAAGATTGGTACAGATTGAAGGATATATCTTTTTCTGTCGGGTGTTGTAATAAAAATAATGTTAGAAGCACACCACCCTCCACAACCTCAACCACACCCCCCTCTTATTGCTACAGTAAACCGGGTCCCACATGAGATTTTAAATTTTTTAAAATCTCATGTGGGGCCCGGTTTACTGTAGCATTAAGAGGGGGGAGTGGTTAGGGTTGTGGTGGGTGGTGTGCCACTAACACCACTCTTGTAATAATGACAAAAGGAATCGTGTCAATTTTTTTGTGATACAATACATGAAATATAGTTACAAATGCTATGGACCCCCCCCCCCTCCTTCCCTACTAAGCAAGAAAAAAACAACCCATCCCACAAAAAAAAAAGGTCTCCACCCAGCGGGTGCAAAGTTCTGTGGGGTTTGTTTTGATTCTTTTTTTTTTTTTTTATAGAATGCTTGTATCTCTAAAGACATCTATATCTCAATGCCTTTAGTTGTGTAAGTCAATTATGACGTTTCTTGCTTCTGGATTCTATCTTTTTCTTTTCTTTTTTTTTCCCGGCCAATCTTACTCTAGCTTATTTGTGGCAGTTTGGTTTTATTATTATTTTTTCCTTTGCACATGGCTACAATGACGCCGCCTATATATCTGGAAGTGAAAAGTCGAGTGCTATCATCGCACGCCTCCGATGACTGTAAAATTCGACGTATGTCTTAATTTTCAATCTTCTTTCATTGCGTAAGGGGAATTTTTTTTTCTGTCTACTTCTTTTCTCTTAAGGTCTGTTTGGTTGTTTTAGTGTAGAACTCTTAAAATTCAATGTTGCTATGAGTTTAATCATCCACACCAACCTAACAGCTACACTAAGTGCCAAATCAGATCAAAGTGGAGGGAATTGTCTAGAGCTTGCCACATAGATTTTTTAGTGGCCACATCAGCCCTTCACTTGCCCAAATAAACAAAGAAGTTGATGTAATACCCGAGTACCCGCCTGCTACAGTAGAACTCTACCCAAAACAACCCCAAACAAACAGATCCTTAATCGCTCAAACTAAGTACATTTTGTTTAACTACGTAAATAATTTGAACAAATTTTAAAAACAGCTCCAAAAAAAATTTTATTTTTCAAAATCGATCTACTTTTTTTTATCAAAATTGACCCATTTTTTACTACGTGGGCTTAATGAAGTTCCTAAACAGTCGGGGTTGGTAACCCTGACTGTTTAGAAGGGTATTAAACCCTAATTAGAATCCTTAAACCCGAAATTTTTATGTCCTAAACAGTCGGGGTTGGCAACCCTGACTGTTTAGGAACTTCATTAAGCCCACATGGTAAAAAGTGGGTCGATTTTGATAAATAAAAAAAAAGTGAGTCGATTTTGAAAAATAAAAAACTTTTTGGGTTGTTTTGAAACTTTCCTCTAAATAATTTATTTGCAAACAACTATTAACACTGGTGATGAAGAAACGATAACTCTTTTTAGGGAAGATGAAAATATTAATTGTACTACTAATTTAACGCTATTATGAGAATTTAAGATTTAATCCTTTCTAAAATCAACATATCTTGGCTTTTAACGGAGAGAAGTATTAGGCATTGTTGTCACCTAAAATTTCGAAAACTTGGATTCATCTTAAATAAACCTTGTGGGGAGGGAACATCGAGTGCCTGTTCTGTCAGAATAGTTTCATAAAATTGAGCTATCTATATCATTCGCATTTGGGGGATTTATATCATTCACACTTTTATGTATAGTGTAAATTAACCACCTCAATTCTACAAGAATGATTCTAATGAGATTTTTATTCGGAAACATCCACATGCCAATAGCAAAGAGTGAATCCCTATGGACGTAACTTCAGCTTGATGTCACATACCATTTCATTTTCTTAAAATTTTCTTCTCCAATAGTGCTGTAGGTCGTAAAAGATGATCTTGAATTTGTATTGATTGAATTGTGTATTACAAACTAGAAGTTTCTTTTACACAGAAGAAGAGAGAATTGATCTGATCTCTCTTTTTGTTTAACGTGGGTTCTTGGGGGCGAAATGATGTCTCACTCGGTGCTTGAGTCGAGTTTGCTTTCCGTTGACGATTCGAACAATGTTGTCAACAAACTTCCTCAAATGGTAGAAGTTTTGTTTTTTTGGAGTTCGAGTACCCGAGCTAGAGATTGAAGGCCGAGTGCAAGATGCTCTTAATTTTTTCGTTCTCTCAATGCTCTTCATCCAATGCTAGGTTCCTTCTTTTCTCCTCCGCCCCCCTTCTTTTGGTAGTCATTAGTGGCTATTTATAGAGGAGAATGATGTGTAACCGTCTCTTATGAACGTGAGAAGTGGGCACAATTACTTCCACATTTTAAGCCTTAGTGGCTGTATTGGTCCAACAATGCAGGCGGACTTGCATGTTCAGGCAAGCTTGACGAGCTTGCAGGCGAATTGGAGCATGCAGGCGAACCTCGTAGGCGAAGTTAAGTGTTTAGGCGAATTTAACTTCGCACGAGCTATCCTGGTGAAGCTTGATTAGTTCAGGCGAACTTGAATCTGTATTTTTGATTCAGGCGAAGCTGTGTTATCAGGCAAACTTGGCTTTGCCTGCAGAGTCAAGTATTCAGGTAAATTTGGATCTGTGTGGTTGATTTAGGCGAAGCTGTGTTATCAGGCGAACGCGGCTTTGCCCGCAGAGTCAAGTATTCAGGCGAACTTGGATCTGCGTGGTTGATTCAGTCGAAGCCGTGTTATCATGCGAGCTTGGCTTTGCCTGCAGAGTCAAGTATTCAGGTGAACTTGGATTTGCGTGGTTGATTCAGGCGAAGCCGTGTTATCAGACAAACTTGGCTTTGCCAGGCAAACTTGGCTTTGCTTGTAGAGTCAAGTATTCAAGCGAACTTGAATCTACATGGTTGATTCAGGTGGAGCCACGTTATCAGGCGAACTTGGCTTTGCCTGTAAAGTCAAGTATTTAGGCAAACTTGACTTTGTTCATGCGGATTTGAATGTTTAGGCGAAGTTCAGTGTTCAAACGAAATTCTTCGTTCTTCGCGGGCGAACTTAAATCTTTGCAGACGAACTTCAGACAAAATTTAGCCTCGCAGGCGAACCTCTGAGCTCCTCTTGTTAAGGATAAAGACAATTTCATTTGCCTACAGGTGTAACTTTGTGTCTTGCTTGCTCACAAAGCACCCTGTTTAAAAGACTTTTGACGTCTTTAAATACATGTGCGCGGTCTATAATCGCGTCTGCATATCGTTGGACTTTTCTTAAAAATGTCTTCTACTTCAATCTCACGCTATCACAAAAAGTTGAACCAGACGCTCAGAGGGAGCCGTCCATCAAGACAAACGGACGGTCGGATCTGAAAGTTTATCTATTGGAATATCCTCACCGTCCTCGTCGCTTGCATGATTAATTACATGTATTATTTTAATTGATCAACCTTCAAGACATTGACTATTAAATTCAGCGCTCCGCAGTTTAGCTGTACAACCTTAATTAGACTACGGGCCTGTTTGGTTCAATAGAGTATAGGAATAGGATTAGGAATCCTATTTTATTTATGGATTCCAACCTAATCCATAAAATTTTTATAGACAAGTTGAAGTTTTATGGAATCCTATTTTTTTGGCATTCTATGTTTGTTTCACCCAAAGGATTAGGAATCTAACATTTATAGAATTGGTCCAATTCCTAATACAATGTTTGCTTCAAAAAGGCTCTTTTTTGGGAATAAACACTGTAGCAACAGCAGCCTCTTTATCAATTTAAAAATTCCTGTAGCAACGGCTAGAAGAGGCCATAATTTCATAATTTGTGCTGGAATTACTGTAGCAACGGCTCTTTTCAGCCTCAAAAAAATACAGATTTCAAAAATCTTAGTCAGAACACTGTAGCAACGGCTAGAAGTGGAACATGGTGGCTATAAATTCATCTTGAGGCCTCACAATTAATCCAAACATTCTCAATTTCAGCATTTATAAAATTCCCATTGTCTTCAATTTGTTGTCCCGGCATGAAAATGATATCAGAAGAGTGCTGGCAGGATTATGAAGTTTATTGCGACTGCCATCTCCGAACACCGATGAAAGTGTGCAAGAATGGTAAAAATAAGGGTAGGTGTTATTGGGGGTGTGCAAAATTCCCAAATAAAGAATGTAATTTTTTCGAATGGGCTGAAGAAAGAGGAGAGTCATCAAGCAACCAAGGAAGCCAATATGTCAAAGAAAATAGGTACGGAGAAAAATATATTTTGCAATCAAAGAAGCTGAAGAAAGAATTGAGACTTGTCGAAAATCAACTACTAATTTGGAAAATTTCTGCAATTTTCTTAGCAATTTTTTTGTGTTATTTTAATTATTACAAACTTCATGTCATGTACCTGTACTTGCAAAAACTACTGAGGATGTAATGAAAACTGTTGTTTGAACTGGGTACAAATTCTTATTGATATTGTATGGCTCAGTAATAGATCAACTTGTCATCATTGATTGCCCCACCTATAACTTAAACATGTTTATTACAGATTGCATTATAAAGATGAATTGCCTCGCCTAGACATTGCCAATTCAATGTAGGCTGCAATCTCATCTCAAATATTGCCTCATCTGGATATAATAAACGATGTAAGTTAGGTTGCATTCTCAGTAAACGTTGATCATCATCATTGCCACATATCAAGTGCAAGGAAAACCACAGGCAAGGCAAACCAACCAGCAGCAGCAGCGTGAGTTGCACAAAACTCAAAACAGGCACAAACTAACCAGCAGCAGCAGCAAATGCTGCACAAACAAAGGCAGCAGCATGAGCTGCAGAAAGCTCAAAACAGGCACAAACCAGCAAGAAACAGCAACCAGCAAACCAGCAAGAAACAGCAACCAGCATGAGCTGCAGAAAGCTCAAAACAAGCACACAACAACCACCACCACCAGCAGCAAATGCTGCACAAAGCAACAAACCAGCAACAAACCAACCAGCAGTAGCAGCATGAGCTGCAGAAAGCTCAAAACAGGCACAAACCAACCAGCAGCAGCAGCAAATGATGCACAAAGCAACCAGCAGCAGCAACTGCTGCAGGAAGCTCAAAACAGGCACAAACCAGCAACCAGCAGCAGTATGAGCTGCAGAAAGCTCAAAACATGAACAAACCAACCAGCAGCAGCAGCAAATGCTGCACAAAGCAACCAGCAGCAGCAACTGCTGCAGAAAACTCAAAACAGGCACCCACCAGCAACCAGCAGCAGCATGAGTTGCAGAAAGCTCAAAACATGAGCTAAGTTAAACAGAAGCAGCAGCATGAGCTGCAGAAAGCTTACCTGATATCAAAATATAATCGGAAAATTCAAAGAAATCAATGATCATTCCACGACCTTACCTGCAACAAAGATTGCAAATATACCAATTCATCAATCCCACAACGACATAGATGTTCTTCAGAATGAAAATACAAATTGCAACATTAATAGTTTGCAATAAACACAACAATATCCATCAAAATATCCATCAAAAAATTATAAATTATACATAGTTAAATAAAAAAAAGTTTATTTGGAAAATTATTAAGTTGTATGTATTTAATTTACCTTAAAATACGGAAAATAATTTGAGTTGTTTGCAATCTCCTCGGGAACTTCTTTTGGGGCTTGCTTCATGTACCGATCACGTAATCCATTCATTGCAGACAAGACTTTATTGAAATACCTGCTAACTGTTTCCCCTGATCTTATGAACTCAGTTCTTATTATTCTATTTTTAGTTTTGTGCCCTATAATACTCAGGAACATAGCAAGCTGTTCTTCAACTTGAACGTGTCTCGTATCTTTTAATAAACTGTTTGCTTTCATTACTTCAACAAGTTTAAAAAAGGTCATCGGTCTCATTCTAATATAAGATTGGCAGCTATCTTGATAGCCCTCCAGTACACGTCTGAAATGAGCCTCTCTACAATATATTTTCCTGACCCTTTCTTGCTGCGAACAATTTGGTATTCTCTTGCGCTTAGCACGCATTCTCAAAATACATGTTACCAAAGTGACCACGGCGCAGACAGCTGTATTAGCACACATCCTCTTCAATTCTTCCTCATCTTCCATATCCATCTACAACCGTTTTAAAATTATCATACAGTTACAGCTTAAGATGGCTACTTATTTATTGTCAAAATTAAGTAGATAATTGATACAAATATTTATTTCTTTTAAAGCAAAGAAATCTAATTGAAATGAAAATTATTTTAACTAATGTTGCATTCCATCTCACACAATTCTAAACAAGCAAGATAGACCCAAAACAAACAAACTATATGGTTATATTACTAATAATTTACACGCACACAAAAAAATGAAATAAAGTAAAAAAACAGCAATTTAAGTTATTAAAAGACTGATTTGAAACATATTATGAAATTAATCTCTACATAGATACCCGCATGAAATTAATCTACCTAACAACCTAATTCTTACACATTTACAAAAAATCCACTACACAGATACCCGCATGAATTGTTTTGCTGTAATATTATGAAATTAATCGCTTAAATCATTGAAATTGCTATCAGCCTCTATTTCTCATATGCTTCAAAATTAAAATTAATTCCTCAAATCACTGGAGAAATAAGCCAAAGTAAGAGAGGAAAATTTTTATACCTTACTGCAGAGGAGGGAAATGCCGACGTTCAAGCAAAAAACCCACCGAAGTCAAAGAAAACACCGTAGCCACACTCCAACCAGAACAAGATCGAGAAAGAGGCCCGAACCCAAGTTGAAGAAGATCCCAACCAGAAGGGATCACCAAGAATCGAAGGCAAGAAACCCACCAACAAGCTCGTGGAAAACAAAGCTAGGGTTTCGAGAAAGAGGCCAGAACCCAAGTTGAAGAAGACGAAGCGCGGGAGCAGAGGCGCGAAGAAGAGGGCGATGAGGCGGGAGCGGAACAGCGATTCCAAATCTAGGGATCGAAATCGTGAAGATGAGGAATCGGAATCGATGACATAGCGCCCTGTCAGAAATCTCGCCCAAATCCGAACCCAACGCTCGGATTTGGGTTTCTATAAAAAACGACAACTGTAGCTACTTTATGGAAATTGTAATCCCAAAATTTTTGCTGAGCCAAACTCCAGAATAGGATTCACAAAGAATCCAAAAATTACGAAAATACCACTGTCAGAGCCCAAATACTAATCCTATTCTATAAAAGGGTGAAACAAACAGACCCTACGTGTCAGAATCCCATTCGACTTCTACAACAAAGAAGCCGCGGCGGATCAGGTGTCAAGAGGGATCCACTAACGAGTCCCAACTGCATCTTTATACGCTTCATTTCCAAGTGGACCCCATGCCGACCCGCGTGGCGCGGAATTGCGGATGCACTACCTAAAATACCCCTAATAGTACAGCTGTCTTTTCTACATTTGAGGGTATTTACGACATTCAAAATTTTTATATATAGTTTAGTGATTTTGGCACTTAATCATTTTTAATAGATTTCTTCTCGTCACGCAAGAGGAAGAACGACGACGCGTCTTGGATCAAATCAATCGCGACGTTGACCTAAAATCCCAGAAAAACGAAAAAAAAGGCGAGAAAAGTGGGGAAATCTCAATTTTGATTCTTCATCGATTCCTAATTCTTCGAATTTAGAAGCTGAATTTGAGATTCAAAGTGGTCCTCGATGCTCTCGAAGAAATTTAAGCCGGCAAAATGGTAATTTCGATCACTTCTCAGATGCCCTAGATTAATTTTTACTCAGTTTATTTTTTGGATGAGCAATTGTTTGGATTTTGATTGGTTTTTTTTTCTCTCGCAGCAAGACGTCGTTGAAGCTTGCGGTTGCTCGAATAAAGCTATTGAGGAACAAGAGAGAGGTTCAAGTCAAGCAATTGAGAAGAGAATTGGCTCAACTTCTCGAGAGCGGACAGGAACAAACTGCTCGGATTAGGGTTTCTTATCTTTTTTTAATCCCAATTTATCTTTTTTTCCCCTGCATGCACTATAAATTTTTTTTTCCTAATCTAGGTTTTGTGAATAGAAGCTAGTAGAGCATTGGATAGACCTTGAATAGAATGGTTAACTTTATTTTGGCAGTCTATTGAGGGGAATGTTAATTGCGTTTTTTTAGTGATAATAAATTGTTTAGGCATTGTTTTGTTTTTGGATTCAACTTACTTTTTGTTGATGTGGGTAAATTTAGATGAGAGATGCTTAATAAGGAAGAATTTTTAATCTGAGTTTGCTTCTTAGTAGTGGGAGTGATTGATGTTAAAGCTTCTCCTAAAAGTATCAGATTCTGTAATTCTAGAAGTGGATGCTGATTCATTCATTTCTTTGGGAATGGACGTATTAAACTAATAAATTTGACTCATTTAGGGGCATATAAACTGAGAGGCGCAATAATGTGAATTTAATAAACTATACTAGTGAAATGCTTCAGAAATGTCTTCATTAATGCAGGACATAATTCATTTTGACCAAACTTTACTTTCCAAAACGTTAATATCGTAAACCAGTTAGAAAGATAAAGCTTTCGTTGTTTACTGATTTGAGAAGACTGTCCTACGCTAAGTCATTCTACGGGTTTAAGGCAATATTTTTTGTTTCCTGAGTAAGCAGTAAACCATACCATGTTAGAACTAACATGTTTGGTGCTAAATATAATATTAGTACAAAATTTAAAATTTTGAGTCTTTAGGATCTTGGTAACCATTGCTTGTGATGCAAACATCTTGTTCTGTAGTTGTGTCGCTTCATCTTTGGGTGCAGATTTAATGTTGACAACATCAAGGAAAAGATTCATTTTCACTCAGCATGTAGAATAAATAATCTTATTTCTAAAACTTGATCTCCATGATCTTTTTTAAATCTGTGTTTTATGTATTATTTCTTTTCCAGGTTGAACATGTTATCCGGGAAGAGAAAACAATGTCTGCATATGAGCTCATTGAATTATATTGTGAACTTATTGTGGCGCGCTTGCCAATTATCGAGTCACAAAAGTACGTAATCCAAACTTGTTATGTTTAGTTGCAATTTAGTTTTGGTACTTTTTACTTCTGTTGCATTCTACTTGGATATTTTAATGCAATTAATTCTTTCCTTTTTTGCCGCAAGTTAGCTAATGTATTTGCAAGTTTATTGAACAATTGCATTTGACCTTAGTTCTCTATATAGATTATATGCATGAAGATCCTGATATATCTGTTACCTATTACCCAATGCGAGAAAATGTTTAGAAAATATATGTTTCTGACTGAGAGAAGATTCAGCAACATGGTAATGTTGGCACATGCCACCACCTGAATGAAATTATCTACTACAGATTGAAGTTATTAATAGAATCACAAAAGATTCTACTCAGTAAAGCAATGTCAGACTAATAAAAGGAGAAGAAATATATTGTTATTGTTCGTCTCTAGCTATTGTGCCATCATAATTTTTAAGACATACAACAAAGCCTTACATGTAATGGTAATTTGCGCCGATGAAACCAGAGCATTGCTACTTCCAAAGTTGATGCTTTCATGTTAAAGTTAAATCTTAAGAAGTATGGAAAGCAGCACAAACTTTCCCCCCTAATATAAAAGGATCTTTAATGCCCTGAGTCGATTTGGTTATCTATTTATAGCAATCATTTCAATGATATAAAGTTACTAAAAGGTTCATAAGAACAGCTCTCCTATCTGGCCCAGTTGACAAGTTTATCCTGTCACCTGTGGAACTGTAGCGTGGACTGGATCTTGACTTGGAAGCTTTGTCAATCAATGGACGGCCAGCCATTCTGAAAGCATTGTCTAAATGTAGAAGTTTTGACATATGAGTAGATGAATTGCAAACCAACGTGCTTTATATGCTTATTATCTTAGCTAGAGGATGACCATATTTTGAGGTGACTAATATGTTCGTCAATTTCTTTAAGTGAAGAAACAAACTTGTGTGGAGTGATCAAAGCATAGATTTGAAAATTCTTTATCTTTTTTTCTGCTGATTATTTTTCGTGATACATATTAGTGGCTTCTGGTTTCATTCTTACAAATTTCTCTGCTTTGCTTGAATTATCTAAAAGTTGTGTAGTTACTTATGAACTCGTCCACAGGAGCTGCCCTATTGATCTGAAAGAAGCAGTAGCTAGTGTGATTTTTGCATCTCCAAGATGCGCAGACCTACCGGAACTTTTAGATATTCGCAAGCATTTCTTAGCAAAATATGGAAAGGAGTTTATTGGTTCAGCTCTTGAAGTCAGGCCTGATTCTGGAGTTAGCCGCATTGTATGTTTTTATGATTTATGAGAACTGTGCATCCTTTTTATGATGACTAAATTCACCTTTCACTGATGTCAATCTCATTGCTATTTTTTTTTCCCCTGAATTCTCTGTTCTTGTTTCAACTAGGTTGTTGAAAAGTTATCAGCCAGGGCACCTGATGTTGAAACAAAGATCAAGACGTTGACAGCAGTTGCCCAAGAACATAATATTAAATGGGATTCAGAAGCATTTGAGGAGCAACTTACGAAGCCTCAGGATGACCTATTGGTATCAAATTTATAAGTAGAATAATGTTATGTTTGTGTACTGTTATGAATGTATGTATAAACTCTTGAACTGTGTTGTTGCGCTTGCGCTTGCGCAGCATGGACCAAATACCTTTTCCAGTGCCAGCAAGATGATGCCAATGGAGTCCTCTAGTATGACTTCTTCACCTGCGCCTATTCAAACTGATGAATCAAGGGTGCAAATTCCTCAAAATGACGCTGCACGTAGTACAACAACTTTTCTTGCGTTTTCTGAGGCGAACGGTAGAACTGGCACTTCAGCATCCTTCACTTCTCAGTCTGGATCAAGACAATCAGGTATCAATTACAAAATATCTCTTATTCATTGATTTTGTTATATATTATCAGGGACTGACATTAAGTAATCTTTCTTGTTGTAAAACAGAAAGTAGATCTCGAGGTGAAGAAGTCAACAGTTCATACTCTAGGGAAGGAAATACTTCTTTGAATCATCCATCTTGGAACATGGAATTCCAGGATGCTACTTCTGCTGCTCAGGCAGCAGCTGAATCTGCAGAAAGGGCTAGCATGGCTGCTAGAGCGGCTGCAGAGCTTGCAAGTCGTGGAAACATGCCTAGACAAAATTCTAGTGAATCCAACGAATCACCCACGTCTAGCAAGAAATATGAAAGACCAGAAAAACTAAGGGCATTTTTGGGTGAACATGTTGTTGATAAGCCTGATTCTATGGGGAGTGGCGAAATTAGAAATTCTCGAGGCATGAAAACTGAAGTGCAACATCTGCATCAGGCTGAAAGACCACAAACGAGCTCAAGGAGAGAGGCCGAAAGGACATCCAGTGACTATTCAACTGCTAGGAAACCAACCAGTCAATCTTCACGGCACTCCAGTCAGGATTTTATTTATGATGAGGATATCAATCTTCACTATGATGATCTGAAGGATTATAGTCATGGCCAGAGGATTCCGTCTGAGTCTGAAGCTGTGGAGTCGAATCGGCTGAATATGAAATATGGGAATGCTGAATCTAGTCAAGAGAACATAAATGTTAATTCCACAAAAACAGCTTCTTCCGATTTTGTTGGTGATGATGAGAGAAATTGGAACTCAGATATCTACAAGCATGAAAATTATGGAGGTGAGGCTTCTAGAATGGACACGAGAGAAGCTTCTGTCAGAAGTGATCACAAACAATCAACTTCAAGTGATTCTTTTGCAGTTGTATTTGATGACTACGGTTCTGATGCTGAAGATGACAATTTACATTTTGGGGAAAAGAAAGGAAATATGCTGGATCTGTATAATGGAGGGGAATCTTCTAGTTTCCAGTCTAATGAAGGTCCTTTTAGTATTGACCAGAATAGAACTGGATCCTTTTCTAAGAACACCGGTGCACAGTTGCATTTATTTAAAGAATCCGAGCCTGACGAGCATTCTAAGACAACAACAGAAGATATGTTCCCTTCACGACCTGCTTTTGATGACTCAGATGGAGAAACCATGGACAGTGAGGATGAGGTTGCCAAGTCTGTTCACCACGAAGCAATGAAGAACGGTAGTTCTTTGCATGATCATAGGCCATTCATGAGAGGTTCAGTTTCAGATGAATCTGCTGGCACTACAGATCACTTTGATTTGGAAGCGAAGGAAGTTGAAGAAAAGATTAGAAATTTTGGAGTCTATGATGAAAACATTGACACGGATTCAGATGATGCTGATAAATTTTACAAAAGATCTGGTTCGGGTAGCCTTCCTAATAATCAGCCACCTCCAAGCAGGAATATGTCTCCTAGGGATTCGAGTATCTCAGTTGAAGGTCCAGCATACAGCTCAAGTGATGAAGAAGAGTCACAGCCTTTGCGCTTATCCAAAAGACAGCCCCCGATGGAAAATGAGGCTAATAGGAGGACAACACTGCAATCGTCGCATTTGGGTAGTGAAATTTTTGAAGTTTCAGATGAGCTTAGTAATGAAAGTGAACAGGGCATAAACTTTGGGAGATTAACCGGTGGACTTAAACACAAAGGTTTCCCTCGCCCACCTTATGTAAGAAGCTCTGCTGCCGATGTTTCGCTGTCATTGAAGCAAACCTCTGGCTCTACTTCCATCCATGAAAAGCCTATCATTCCAAACGTGGACAACATGCAATCAGCAAGCTCTGAAGTACCAGATCAAGAATCGCACAAATTGAAATCACATCCGAAAGCTTATGCATCTGAGTCAAGAACTTCAGGAGCTTCCATTGATTCTCACTTGGAAACTGCTGAAGATGTTTCCTCTAAATCTGAGATTACAGAAGCTGTAGACTTTCCAGCTCAAGAGTCATATTACCCAAAATCACGAAGCAAAGGTTATGAGGAAAAAAGCTCAATGTTTCAGGAAAGACAAGGTCATCCAGTCAGCAATGAACAAAATCATTATCCTGTAGTTACCCGACACTATAGAGACAGTGCTTCAGTGCCTCCAAAACAAAGTGTGGATGCTTTCCCTGAGATTGATAAATTAACTGCTTCCGTTCCAAAAAAGACCTATGCAAGTTCTGAAGCAATCAACCTGGATCAATATGATCAGAAATCACATACAAAAGCTAATAGGGAATCCAGCTCGAGAAGGACTCACTTAGATTCAGAGACTGGTGGAGAGGCTAGTGGAAATAAGATGGATCCAATTTATACTTCTGGCAGTAGAATTAAGCTTTCTCGCAGGACAAAGGAAGTGCCATCAGAGTCCCAAAGTAGTTTTCCAGAGGTTACCGGAGCTCCTTTTAACACAGCTTCTGAGTCAGTAACCCTTCAAGGGAGAGTAAGTTCTAAGCCTGTACAGACAAATCCATCTGGTCAACAGCCTTCAGTCGCACCTAAGCAGATACCATCAACCTTTGAGGAAAGTTCAAAGTCAAATCTTGGTTCATCAGAGGATGTAGCTCCGAGAAGCAGTGTGAATACAAGATCTTCTAGTTTAAGTGGAGAGTCAGTATCACGAGAGAGCTCACTCAATCAGGCTTCTCATGTTCATCCAAAGCTTCCTGATTATGAATCTCTTGCTGCTCGTTTTCAGTCACTACGGTCAAATAGGCGGTAAATATTTAGGACCTACACTTGTTGTCTCTATTCTTTTATTTTGTTGTGTGGCTATAGTTGGCTAATAAGTCTGAGAATTATTTCATTTCATTTATGATTGTTATATAGCCGATAAATTTTGTCCATTTTGTGTGGTTTATACTGTTACATCGTATGAACAATAATTCGTCATGGGAATAAGATTCATTTTTCTGGGATTTTACACCCATGTGATAGTTCAGACATCTACTAAAGATAGATCAAATTCTGCAATTTATTATGGTAGCCGGTTACTTTTCTTTCTCCTTTGTTAACATAAAGTGACTGTTTACTGGCTTGGGTATTCCATCTTATATTACACAGAACGTTTCGACCCTGTTGTACATGATATCCCTGATAACATGATCGCAGATTCACAGATATCCTTGCAGAGGCCTTCAGTGTATGCCTATAGGTTTGGTTTGTTGGGTTTGGTGCGCGGAGTTAACATGGTTATCCATCAGTAAATATACTGTGAAACAAATTTCTCGTTCATCTGGTGTCCTCTAATTATGTCCTACACTTTTGTGTATTCAGCTGTATAGGTCGTTCTTAGCTACCTTCAGCTTTTTTTTTCAAATGTCCTTGAAACATATTTGATAACCAGTAGTGCAATTATACGTCAAAAAATACATCAAGCAAAAGTCTGCAAACATTGTAATGGTTTTTCAGTTGAGCTTGTGATTCTTCAACTTGGCAGTATGTATCTAGACGCTAGCACTGCTCTTTACTATTTCTTTTCCCCCCGTTTTCCTAGTTAACAATAAACAATGACTATGCATAGAAGTTTTTTTCTTTTTGCTTCTTGGATGTTTTTCTGGAAGTTTGCGATTTGAAATATAATCTGGGATGTTTACTATTATTCATAGGCAGGTTTTGGGCCTTTCTCAAAGTTAATTTTTTTTTTTTTTGTTCTCAACTCTTTTCAAAATTGGTCGTTCATATCCTGCCTGCTGAATTGAGTTTCGCACATTGTGATTGCTTGCGAGCTACCTGTGCAAATATATTTTCTTTTCTTTTCTCTTCTCTCAGGCAGTCAGGCTTTCCATGCATTTTCAGAAGCAAAAATCAGATAAAAATGTGCAGATTACAACAGTTATGCTTCCTTGAGATAGTCTCTCTCATATTATTTTCCTATGACATTTATACTGAATTTTTATAAAGCATCATTATATGTTTGAACTGGTCGAGGATGTGACACCCCCAGTCG
>NC_033798.1:115509247-115553363 GCF_001876935.1 Asparagus officinalis | reverse complement strand
TAATTTTTTACACATCCAAGCTATTTTTATATTCCACCACGTACATTTTCTTTTATGTGTTGAGAGGGGAAGAAGCATGCAACTAGGCCTTCTTTTTAATCTACAGCTGCTGATGCAGCATAATGCAGAATGTTGCCCGTAGATGAAAATATTGAGCATTGATATATGTGCCTAGGAAACTATCATGTGTAACCAGCTTCCTGATGTGTTTGATGCTGAATGTTGATATTCTATGGTAAAGTAATACACTTGTTTGTTTATTAGAATGTCTTCTTGATGATTAATTCGGACATTTCCTTAAATGTGTACTTATACTGGGTAGAGGCTATGTAAACAGATGACCTTCCTTTGAAGGCAGCAGCACTCTTCTTGAAGACAGACAGTTATCGTAATATATCAGAATCCGCATTTTGGCACAGTATTTTCAAATTAAGAGGTAATGTTGAGAGAATCTCATATCATTAACAGTTGATAAAGCATTTTCGGCATAGTTAAGTATCTGAAGTACATTACTAATCTTGGACACCTTTCTTAAGGATAAGACCCTGAACTAATTAACTTTGCACCCCAGAAAGGGGTGTAGAAACAAGAATTTGTCTCAGTACAGCATGTAATAGGAAAACATGCCCTGCATCTATAATGTCTAATTCCAATCTTGATATCTAAATAGTGCCAGAGTCTGATCACCTTTATATGGATTTTCTTCTTTATACATAGAGGCCAGCGTCTTGCGTAGTAAAAGTTTCATGCGTGGTTCCTCATGTGTAATCATGATTTTTTTTTAATTTCTTCTATTCAACTTATAGAAAGAAGTCAGTTTTTATTTTCGGTGTTAAAATGAGAAACAGCATGCCACTTACTGCTCATTTTTCAGTCTATCTGTAACAGGACGGATTACGCGAGGATTCATTTACTTGTGTTACATTACTTTGTTCCTGTTAATAGGTTATCGGTCCTCTGATACAATTATGTATATTAATTATGATGTTTCATTCCTGCATCTATAATGTCCAATTCCAATCTTGATATCTAAATAGTGCCAGACTCTGATCACCTTTATATGGATTTTCTTCTTTATACATAGAGGCCAGCGTCTTGCGTAGTAAAAGTTTCATGCGTGGTTCCTCATGTGTAATCATGATTTTTTTTTAATTTCTTCTATTCAACTTATAGAAAGAAGTCAGTTTTTATTTTCGGTGTTAAAATGAGAAACAGCATGCCACTTACTGCTCATTTTTCAGTCTATCTGTAACAGGACGGATTACGCGAGGATTCATTTACTTGTGTTACATTACTTTGTTCCTGTTAATAGGTTATCGGTCCTCTGATACAATTATATATGTATATTAATTATGATGTTTCATTCCCTTTATTTGAAGTTGGACCAAGGCTCTTAATGATGATTAAATAGATTAGTGATATCAGATTTAACAAGGACTTAGTTGTTTATTAATATTTTTGATTGATTCTCAGTGTTTTGTGTGTTGTTACTCCTTATTTAAAGGTTCTGGTGATCATTTTCCTCGCAAGTTTTATTTTAGCTTTTAGATTCCTTTTTACCTACATATAATCCTTTCATTGGTTATTTGCATAACTAAATACAATACGTCGTGTTTTGATGAACTATTGTACTTCCTCATCTCTTTATTTATTTCCGTCTGCAGCTTCGCTGTTATTTTACATTGTTTCAACAGTTTTAAGATTTTTTTTTTCTCTTGATAGTTAAAAAAGAAGGGGGAAAAAATGCTAATCTTATCTTAGAACCCCAAATAACATGTACTTTAAAATGCTAATCTTATCTTAGAACCCCAAATAACATGTACTTTTTCGCTTTCGTGTCATCACTGCCTATATTCAGTTGGCATGATTAAGGTTTGTTCAAATAACATGTACTTTTTCGCTTTCGTGTCATCACTGCCTATATTCAGTTGGCATGATTAAGGTTTGTCGATATTTTTGCTCTGTACAATGCTTATCACGTAGAGATAAATCCAGAGATTAGGGGCTAATGCTAGGTAGCTCAAAGCTACGAGGTTGAGCAGCAAGAGTAGATTTCACTTCTTCTGAATATAACTGAAACTGGTAGGTACTCGGGCGCTTTCAGTTTTTCACGATCTTCATGCTTTAGATTCTATTGATTTTGTTCTCTGTGATCAAATGGCTCGACAGAGCACTAGAAGCTAAAGCAGTTGTATAGAATGATGATGTCTAAATTGCCGATCATGACCTTAGATATGAAATTTAATTTAGCAAGTATCCTTATAATTTTCATGATTTTATGAAGAACACGTTGCTTCTTGACCTCTTTGACTCATTATGCGTGTTGAGAATGTTGTCTGTTGTGATTTATCAAGGCCATAACATTTTACTAAAACATGATGCATGAACTTGTGGGGTGTACATGTATATCTATTCCTCTATAATAATGGGAGGATCCAAGATTTACTATTTATGCTATAGTAAATTATCACTGTAGCATTATTATTGTTGTTCATTAGGATATTGTAGCATTATTACTGTAGCTCAACGAGATGCTAAAAAATAGTTACTGTAACACTTACAAAAACTGTATTTTAATATAGAATTAATATAACAAAAATAAAAAAAAATAGAGATCGTACTTCCTAGTACGGGTAATAGTATGGGGTAATAGGAGAGGGTAAATGCTGATTACTAATGAATAATGCCCTGTGTATAGTGCTGACTGACCCGTCAGCGTCAAATCTCCAGATAAAAAAAAGGGTTATTTGCATGGATGGATCAGATATAAATACAGTCACATCAATCTTATTCCCCCATGGAAAATCTAACAATATATAGTACATAATTACATTAAGATGGGACTGATGGTAAACAGAAACGGTTGACTCAGTCAAGGGGCAAGATACAGCAACAGCAGCAACAGAGATTGTTATATATTCTAAAATCTTTTTTCAGCTGTGAAGCCTGCCAAGTGCCAACTACTGCCATAACATGAACACTGATGCATCAGCAAAAGCTTCTCATTTTGTTTGCTAAGTAGAGGTAGAGATGTCTGGTTATATGCAACATGAGTTGGTTCAAGCTGAGCACCATCACATTGTTTAGCGACCGTGTTATCTCTCAAACACAGATCTAGGCTAATATTTCAAATTGCCCTTGAGAAATGTAAGAGGCTGTTTGGTTCCCTGTTTTTGAGGGAAAGACTATCTTAAAAACCTGTCAAAAATGTCAAAAGTGTCACTTTTTGACAGACTTTCAAGAGAAAGAATTTCTAACCAAACGAGCTTTAAACTGCGCGTAACTTGTCTCTCCCTCGCTAATTGAAAGAGGTGTCCACTTATAAACAAGTTAAGCAATGATTAAGTGCTAATGATGGCATTGATGGAGAGGCTTGTAATGAGTAATCTACCCAATTTATTACTTATTGGAGATGTTATCCTTTAGAGGTGCGTCAGCCACCATCTTTCAATAACTATTATTTATAATGATTCCAATATAAAAAACAGAACAATAGCTTCTATTGAATTCTTTAATTAAATATTCGTCACTGTATTCTCCTCCACATAACTTTTGAACAAAATGCAAACGACTATTCCCTGAGTCTTCTCAAACTCCAAAACCAGTACATACAAATTCAATACAGTAACCACTTGACCTAATCATCCATAGATGTATAGATATAGTCAGCAGATATGTGCCGAATCTTATCCCTGTGATTGTGGGAATAAATTGTAGTGGTTTTTTTTTAATTATCAAATTGGCACACTGCCCAATGACAGCATTATTGGTGTTTGGATTGTAGGAAGCTCTATCTAGGGCCTGTTTGATTCTCTATAATTGCATTTTAAACACAAATATCAATTATAATTGTTTGATTAAGTTCTAAAATTTTGTTCTGTAGGCATCTGTCGTCTTTGAGTATTAGGTTTTTTGAACTTACATTGGAATGATCGGAGATATGTTGTAGACTGAATCATAAATTAAATAACACTTGAAAAAATACCATCTGCGGCTTACATATATATAAATATACATGAGCTATCAAGTGTATTTAGAGTTGTGTTTGCGACTACACAAGTTGGATGTTCCGATCCATTTAGGAAGCAGTGAATTATCCAAACTGCTCCCGTGTTTGACATCTAAAGGTCGAGGATGTTCTGATAGGATCCGCACTCTCTGGAAAGAAAATTTGCTGCTGACCAGAAAGTTGAATATGCGAGTCATTACGTTTGTTTCTAAACCTTCAATTAAAATTAATTCACAGCAACGGCAACAACAAAACCATTAAACTTCACAGTTATTTTGATAATATGCAGTTCTTAAAGTTATCATTACCCAATAAGCAAGAACTATCAGATAATTTCTCCCATACTGCCAAAATCCTAGCCAACTGCTCCGCTTGCAGAGACTACTACTGTTTTCCTATCTCAGGTCTCTTCAGTAAAAGACAACGTCTCTTTTCTTCACAAACCTAACCTACTGTCACCAGTTACCAAACTACCGCGGGTTCCTACCGCAGGGATTGACTCGGCTCTTTAGCGATTGCAGCAAGAGCATGCATCAGAGGAAAAGCGTGCAAAGGCGCCTTCTGATCTGGGATCCAATACCTGGCAATTGCTTCAGCGCGCTTTTCCACTGGTACCTCTGTAGTTGGTTCAGTTTGGGTGGACCCAATAATTGATTCCATGCTTGAAGAGCAGCTTGGGTAGTTGGGCTCGCCCATTGGCTCTCAACGTTTTCGTTGTGTAGAAGTTTTATGACAAAGCCAAAGGTTGAACGTGACTAGGTTTTGAATTGTTTTCCGCTCGACAAAAAAAGACCGGATTAGAATTGGTTAGCCTGATATTTTGTAGGCCAAATAGTAACCATTCAGTCGGTACGTTCTAGGTTGCACCGCTGTTTTCTATGTTCCGAACTAAAACTTGTTTAACCGAGTCAGGACCATTTCTAACCTATTTTCTATGGTTTCCCCCTTCTTTTTAGCGCAAAATTTTGTAAGAATTTAGCCGGTTCGGATCTGTCTACAAGGAAATCGTCTATGCTAATGCCGAAAAAACCAATCAGGGGGAGAAACAAAATGGATGAGTGGTGGACAAAATATCATTTTTAATTGTTTTAAAAAGGGTAAGATTATAATTTTACAATGAAATTTTTTTCCCCTTTCCTTTTTTGTTTCTTTCTAGAACATTCTACGCAATTTTACAATGAATGATGTTGTTTGTCTTTTTCTATTCCTTTTCTTTTCTAGAACATTCTACGCCATTCAAATATCATGAAAAACGACGGGGCGTACATAATTGAATATCTTGTTAATGTTTTATGTTATAAAAGATACAAAGAGAATAAATATCTATAAAGAAAAGGGCAAGGTTCTAAGCTTATATCTATGCTACAATTTATTTACACTAATACACACAAATAATGAGGATAAGACAATCAGAGAGGATTTCAAGTTCAAAAAATAAAGGTAATATCTCCTCTTACCATTAAATATACATTCTAAATAATATGATAATTACTTCATATTCTTTCTAAATAGAAAATGTGAAAAAATAATATTCATATCACGTGCATTTGCACATGTCGGTTCCTGTTATAACAATAATTACACCAAGCGTTAATCCTCCTCTTGGAGTCGACACATGTCTCATATTAGCACTAATTATTAGATCAGCCAGGGAGACTTAGGTCGCATGGGCGCGCTCGGCCCTTCCCTAGCCAAGACGAGTTCTCACTCAACCTTATCGATCATTCGAGTCAACCACCATCATTAACTCATAGCCAGGTCGACAACTTGCAAGGCCGGCAAAAAAGGCGGTACTTGTCGTCTAACTCACGAAGCCGAGTCAATAGGCAGTTTGTCCGCGAACTCTACGTCAACAGCTGTCCATCATCACCATGACTAGTGCCACTAATCTCCATAACTCATCACCCCCATACCTCCTCAATTACCATCACATTATATCAATGGTGACTCATCACCACTCATCACTCATGCAGTCGACATCTGTAAAGCTATCTGCCGATTTAGCTGTCTACCTGGACTCTGCCAAAAGTATGCTTCTACCCCTCTCAACTGGGTATGTATATGGGCTCATCGCCCACTGATCAGAGATCTTGGGAGGCCCCCTCCTCGAGGCCATATATATGCCACTTCTAGTTAATTAATCTTATCACCTGCATATCTAGAATTTATACAGTTTATTGATTCCCCATCAAGCTCTATACTGACTTGAACGTTGAAGGAATCACCGAAGAACCCAACTCCGGTCCTCTGACGTGCCTATTTTGTAGTTCTCTTATTTTTAAACAAGGGATCAGTTGCTAGAGGGGATGAGGGATCCCACTTCGTTCATATTCACCCTAAACACTATCACTGATTCGAGATTATCTACTAATTAACCTCGCTGCTAACTCCCTGTACATCAACAATTTCTAGTGAGTACTATTAAAGATTGAGTAAATAACAAGTATTACCCAAACAAATAGTTTGTTGATTCTATCTCCACCCCGTACGTGCCTTACAACCCAGGGCATGATGGAAGCCCGACCAGCACGCGTAGGAGGGCCCATTCTCCATGTTTGCTGGGCCTGGTGGGCCTTGACATCTCTTCGCCGTGTGTGCAATTAGGTCCCACTAACCACTGCCCCCCGCTCCGAATATTTTGATAAACTTCGTTGTAGGTCGTTTGTGAATCTAATGTCATACCAATGCAATGAATAACATAGATTTGTTCGTCAATTGCCACTAACAGATATATATAAATAAAACGTGAGAAAAATGAGTATTTCTTGGTGTTAAGCTCAATTTGGTTGTTTGGTATAGTGACGTAGGTATTTCTCACATGCATATTTAAAAATACCCATTTAAAAAAATAAATCCCACTTAATTACAACTTATTAAATAAGAGGATGAGAAACAGTCACATTACTACCAAATACCAAATTTAATGTTTAGTACTAAACATATCTATACCCCTCATAAAACAAGTATCAGAGAATTACACTATCTAATCCATTTAAACTTGAGAATTGATGTGTATTACTGAAAAAATACACAATATAACAATATTTTCTCAATATCTGCTGGCATCGTGGCATATGCAAACGCACGTTTTAGAAGAAAAAAAAATATTTTTTAACTTCGTGTACAGGAAAAAGAATGTATATGATTATGATATAGATATTGAAAAGTTAATACTTTTGCCATTTTATCCCTTCTCCTTAATTTTTCCGGTTATCATCAGCGGCTTCGACATCAAGAGAAAAAATGCCGCGTGTCTCGTTTTATTTTTCACTATTTTTGGCACGTTTTGTTAATCTTGTTAGGTCCATACAAACAATAACTTGATGTATTAACTTAAAATTTTAAGTAGTCGATAATTTTCCTACGGAAGAAATTCTGCTGCGGGGTGACACCGGAGGCTATCGTACGCCGTGCAAGGCGGCACGTGACACATACTGTACCACACTGTTAAGTGGGACCCATCTCAAGCTTTGACGGCAACGCGACGTTACGATTCCTCGCTCTCGAGAACCTCACAGGTGGACGGCACGGGCCGTTAGATTACGGACGGCAGAGATTCACGGTGGCAGATCCGTAAAAAAACAAGCGATAAAAAAGTAAAAGGCAACAGTAAACAGTGAAAACTGGCCCGAAAGTTCTGACGCCTTAAGCCCCTTGCTTCTTTGCGTGCTCTGCACGCTAAAACTGCCCTCTGTTGGTCTCGTGCGTACGGTTCCAAGGCTGGACATTATTTTTTTTCTAGTAGGCCCCTCCAAGAATGTTTTTTTAGCATGTTATGTCTAGTTGCTGTATCTGGGCCTAGAAATGACATAAATTATTTTTCTCCGAATATGGATGGGGAAAAGAAAATATAGTCCCATATATAGATCGCCACCTAGGCAAAATTATACAATAGAAAAAGATCGTGATGGAGTTCTACACTGTCAGGTTTAATATCAATACGATGTTACGGTTGGAAGAAGGTGTAGGTGTATATTTAAAACGAATATAGTATGGATGTAATTTACATCGCATAAATACCATCAAACTGTTGCGTGAATACAATTATCAACTTTATAATCATTAAATAATTGTTGTTATCTATGCAAATGCTAAAAAATACCTATAAAGATATGCAAAAGTCTCGTCCTATGGCCATAATAGAAGTCATGTAAATATTTACTTATAACATGATTAGTTTTGTGAAGAATAGTTTTTGGAAGCAGGTTGATAACTTTATAAGAATGGTAAATTGCTTCCGGCCCGATTTTCTTAGAAGTTTTCTACCACTTCTCAAGACTTTTTCAACGCTCCTAAAACCTTCAAAAGTAAACACATAATTCTCTGAGCCCCCAAAACACAAAACCCAAGAGTTTTAAACATGTCAAGACCATGATACCCTTTCTCTCACTCTCACTCTCTCAGAAGCCCCCGTCTCCTTCAACCTCGCCCAACACCAGCTCAACAAGCAGCACGAGCTCGAACAATGGAGCTCAGCCATCAGCATCCCTCCCTTCTCTAACTCCCAAATCAAACCCTAACGGTTATGCTGAGTCATGTCACTCCTTTAAACCCTGGTTCTTTCAATAGATCGCCAGTGAGTTTGAATTTGGAGATCTCGGTCTCGCCGGTGAGAAAGGGTATTATTTGCACCTGTCATCGAGGAAGGCGGCGCCGAGAGACACTGAACCGCCTAAGCTTCTGCCTCTGTTTCCGTTGACTTCACCGAAGATGGAGTCCGGCGAAGTCTGCAGGCGGTCAATCGAGTGTATGAGGTGTGATTGGTACTGCAGTTAATTATTGAGAAATTAAATGAGATTTTCGATTAGATCTTGTGATCGGCCAAGTCTTTTACATACAATTATCATCTATATGATAAAGCTGCTTAATGTTGTTTCTTTCTGATTAATTTTTGGTAATTTAGCTTAATTAGCATTTTAATACCATGAAATTTTACTCTCTTTAAAATTTTGATGGCATGAAGTTTATTTTGACAATTTAATGTTTGGATTGTAAAAAGGTTAACCTATAATTTATGGTCAACTTTCGGCATTTTTTGCTCAGAATTGAGCTTCACGATTTTAAAGTTGGTTGTGAAGGATATGCATTAGTTGTGAATGTGTTACGGTTTGGTTGTGAATGTCTTATGGGTTGGTTGTGGAGGTTATGTGTTAGTTTTGGAGGTTACGCGTTGGTTGTGTTGGTTGTGAATGTTACGGGTTGGTTGTTAAGGTTACGGGTTTATTGTAAAATTTACATGTTTATTGTTAAGATTACGCGTTGGTTGTGAATGTTGGGGGTTGGTTGTGTAGGTTACAAGTTGGTTGTTAAGGTTACGGGTTGATTGTTAAGGTTACAGGTTAATTGTGAAGGTTAACATCACAACCAATGCGTAACATTCACAACCAACACGTAACCTTCACAACCAACACGTAACCTTAACAATAAACTCGTAACCTCCACAACCAACTCATAACTTTCACAACAAACGCGTAACTTTAACAATAAGTATTTGGTATTCATGGTCCATTACAATAAACACTTTGTTATTGTGGTTGAGGGTGATATGATTCTTGATTACCCTTCTTTCTACACAGCTCCCCAACTCCATTTGACTGACGTTAGTCTCTCAAAATCTCATATTTTGAAACTAGTCCCCCAAATCTTCATATTTTAAAATTAGTATGCTATGAAACTAGGGAGGAGTATCAAGGTTGGTTGTGAATGTTTTACGGGTTGATTGTGGAGGTTACGCATTGGTGGTGAAGGTTACAGGTTGGTTGTGAAGGTTACGCGTTGTCAAGGTTAACTTCACAACCAACCCGTAACCTTCACAAGTGAATGGATTCCATGGTAAACATCTCTATCATAGAATCAAGTTGAATTTTGGACACTGCCATTTGTTTTCTTAGCTAATGCCCATGTTTCATCTGTGGAGTTTAATTATACGACTCATAAGTTCCCTCCCATGATAAGTTGCAATGTCTTTTTGTTCGTCTTTTACTCTTAAAGTAAATACCTCGATCCTTTTCCATTCAGTAGAAAATTTGTCAGTTTGATGATATTTGTTGAAGAACTTTGCCATTCAGCAGAAAATTTTTTAGCTTGTATTTCTTAAAACTAACAGCCTATTAATTGTAGTGGATGTTGAAGCATGAAGTAGTAAGCTCTTTTTTTGTCAGTCAAGAACCAAAGTTAAAACTTCAAAGCCCATAATGTCAACATAAACACAAATAGTTCACAATCACACGCATACTCGCGCCTCACTTTATATTTAAAAAATGCGAATAACACATAAGAGCCAGCTAAATTGTCTCATATAACAAGGGGCTTCGATACATGCTTAAATAATCAACCCGTAACCTTAAAAACCAATCTGTAACCATAAAAACTAACCCGTAACCTTCACAGTCAACCCATAACTTTAACAAACCAACATGTAACCTTCACAACCAATCTGTAACCTTAACAACCAACACGTAACACCTTCACAGCTAAAGCGTATCATTCACAACTAACGCGTATCCTTCACAACCAATCTGTAACCCCAAGACATTCTCTTTTCTCCCTTCTTCTTCTTCTTTACAAATTTCACGAAAGAAATGGAGGCTACGGTGGTGGGGGTTGGTGATGCTGTTGTTACGGGATTTGTTGGGGCGGCAACGACGTCGGCAACCGTACCAGTGGAGTTTGTTGCTGTTGCTGTTGGTGGTGGTGGCGAATTTGCGACGACAGTGGCTATAGTTATGGAGTAGTTTGGAACAAGAAGGTTGGGATTGGGGGCGTGGCCGGAGGTAGCTGTATGGTTTGCCGGGTGACTTTCTGGAGGAAGGAGATGATGGCGACGTGGAAGCGCCGTGCGCGCTCGTTGGCAGCTGAGCTCGTGCTCTCCGGGCGAGAGCCTAGACATCTCATGTCGCACTGTCACCCTCCTCCTCGAAGCCATCCGATCTTGTCTCTTCTCGATCGCCTCCTGAAAACATCGCTGCATCACCTCTTGCCTCTCCATCACTTGCCTCATCAGTCCCTCGAAGAACGCCATCATCTTCCCCATCCCGCCCCCGCTACTCCTGCCGTTGTCCCCTCTCTTCCGCTTTCTCCTGCCACTCAGCACCTCCTCTGTCGCCTCATCGTCGTCGTCCGACTCGGACCCCAACGGACGACGACAATGAATTCGTTGAGAAGTTGCATTGCGTTGATGTCGTACTCGAACGGGGGTCCCTGAGGAAGGGGAGTTTGAGAAAGATAAATGATATTATAATCTTCACATATTTTAATCACTTAGGTTTTGTGTTTTGGGGGCTCAGAGAATTATCGCTTTACTTTTGGGGGTTTTGGGAGCATTGAGAAAGTTTTGGAAGGAGGTGAAACACTTGTAATGAAATTAGGGGCTAGAAGCAATTTCCCCTTCTATTTGGTTGATTTCCTAAAAACCAAGAAATGGAAATAAAAAGGTGGAAATATCAAAAAGTACAATTTTATCCATTTCCATACCTAAAATTCACCCACAACATCTAATAAAATATTATTTTTATCCAACAACTCATCCACAATATCTAATAAAATATTATTTTTATCCAACTACTCATTCATCACATCTAATAAAATATTATTTTTATCCAACAACTTATCTATCACATCTAATAAAATATTATTTTCATCCCCCGGACCTACCCCCAACCTAGAGTAGCTAGGCGCGGAAGTAAAATCAATAGCACGTATTTACATATGATGAATAATATTTTCAGTTATAATAGATTATTTGTATATGATAGACTGTTGATTTTCAGTGCCAATGGCGAATTCTATACCCATTATTTGTTTTTTCAATGAGAGTCTCGGCGTCGGAGTGAATAATATGTCTATGTATGATGGAGGTTCTAGGAAAATGATCATGTTATCTAATTCATGTAATTATGATGGAATGATGAAGAAAATACACAGAATTACTAAAATTAAGAAAGAAGAATATGCAATTAAGGTGTTCTTCAACTGTCTGATAAATGAGAGTAGAACTATTACCATGGAGATTACCGATGATGAGGAATTGAATGACATGAAACATTTAGTCGAGAAACCAGTAATCCTAAACTTTTAAGCAGAGCCTTTCAGGGCTCAACATCAAGTGTTCGGGACTAGTAGTCCCGAACATTTGATGTTGAGCCGCAAGGGGCTCTGCTTAAAAGTCGGGACTAGTCCCGACTTTTAAGCAGAGTTGAATCGAGCTCAACACCAAGTGTACGGGACTAGTAGCCCCGTACACTTCGAAAAAACTTTCTCTAGTGCAAAACCGATTCTTTTCAGGGGAAAATGGTCTGTTTTGCTCATTAAAAATTCAAATGGTCGATTTTGTTTAATAAATTTGAAAAATGAGCTTTTTTTTTTATTTGTCCATGTTTAAATAACTTTGCATTGCATTTATTTTTTATATCATATATATAGTTTTAAAATAGTACGTCACAGATGTCCATCAAAGGGAGACGAATCGGATTCATTGAATTTTGGAGATAAAAATCAGAGATCTCGAATCCGCAAGTAGTCTGCTCTAGACCCTAGAGCAGGTTCGATGTACGCGAACCTCTTGAAACTATAAATGCTTCTCTTCCGTCACAAATCCTTCTACAATTCCCCTCTCAGCAATTTCACAGATATATATGCAACTAGATACGGGGTGATGAGAGAATGACTAAGGATTCTATCTTTAGAAAGTTCCGGCCTCTACATTCATATATAATTAGAGGGTTAGTTTAGAATTTATATCCATTCTATTTATGATGTAGATTAACCCATTTTTATTGTTGGAATTGAGGATTTCATGCGATCTATACCATTTACGTGTGGTTGGAGAGTTAATTTAGAAATTGTATGCAGTGAATATTGCACAAAAATACAATACGTATTGTTGATGTATGAAATCACACAGTCAAATAAAAGGAGTTGATTAAATTGACGGAAGTCCTCTAACTCTCTGAATGTCTGTTCTTGAGCAAATTGTTCTTCCCTGCACAAGTAACAAATCGTAAGAGGGCGGAGTGTGACTCCTCAGTTGTTTCTCCGACGATCAAGTTAGTGGGTTGTTTGTGTGAAAAAGTAAAAGAAACTGCATTAATTCTTAAGTTCAAAGAGTAATGAGAAAAAACGTACCCTATAATTAAAATAGTATCATCTTTTAAAATAGGGGCATGAGGGTAGAAGGGTAATTTCGACCGAGCATGAGCTGACGGCCACATCAGTCTCAACTTTATAAGTGTCGGCCGACAAGCGGAGAAAATATCACTTTGGCGTTTAATACGGAGTGATAGGGAGTGTGCGGTGTCGACGTGGTGCGATGTAGCATAAATACTATTAGGGCCCACATGAATGATGGCACTCATAATACATTTAATGGAATTTATTACAATGTGATTGGTCATCAGTGCACAGGAGGGGCTTGAGGCTCGATGCGTTTCGTCACCTTTCTGTTTGGTCTCATGTTATGAGCCTACATCGTCTAATATTATTTTGATGATTACAAACAATTCCTAATATTATTTGTTTAGTATTTATGTTTTCTTATTAGGTATTCTAGACAAATAATATATTGGAGGATGGATGGACTAGAGCTTTCACGATCATATCCATTGGAGGATAGAAGAAAATAGTGGAAAGAAGCCTATGCACACTAGTCAAAATCTAAGTTCATGCTTCTTCCATGTTTACCAAGACGAGCATATTGAAGATCTATCAAGCTTTGGTATATTAGTTGTTTTGTAGTGTATATTGTGTGAATATATTTCAAGCTTAATATATATACACACCCACACACAATTTTGATTTTATTACAAAATGAGTTTATTTGAGAAAACAATGCGATATTGGTTTATTAATCTTGTTTACATTACATTCATGTTTTATAACGTTTATAAAAACAATTCATAAAGTTTCCACATGTTCTTACATGTCAAAATTCATTTTCAAGATTCATCAAAAACATGTACTATGTATATTTTTGATAAACGTTGAGTTTTTATAAATATGATGATCTTTTTTGTAAAATTCCTTTTCAAATATGTTTGTCAAAATGTTTATAAACTGTTTACAAAGTTTCATATTTTTTGAATTTATTTACTATTTTTAACAGAGCCTTGAAACTCAATTTCAAAATCGATTCAGGCTGATAACCTGTTATCAGTCAACTGATGTGTCGACTGATAAAAATACCTGCAATCATCAAAAGTCTCTGTTTTATTTTGGTCGACTGATGATCCATCAGTCGACTGATAAATATCGTCAGTCGACTGATGAGCTGGAAAATGCCTCTAACGGTCGGCTCATCAGTCGACTGATGAAACCCGTTAGTCGACTGATAAGCCTTCAAACGACTAGTTTTGTGCAATTTTTAGATTTTTAGTTTTTGACCTGTTTTGTCTTTTTCTCTGGGTTTTGACTGATGTCTTGAGTTCCTATAAATACCCCAGTGCATTCAACTCTTATGGCAATCAAGAAAATTGTTTTAATCAAGTTTTGAAAGAGTTTAGTTTGTGTTAAGCATTGTTTTAAGTTTGTTTCAAAAGAGGAGTTTTTCACAAGGAGGAAGCTTTTGATTTCAATTGAGGAGTTCATCCTCATCATCTATCTACAGCTCATTGTGTTTATAGAAAAGGTTTCTAAGTCTTTTATCTAGCTTATTTATCTTTTGATATTCATATTCATATCTTAGCTAGTGTTATTTGAGTTATAATTTTATTGTTCTCATTTATCCCACTCACACCTCAATTGAGCTTTTAATATTATTCATACAATATATTGTTGGGTTGTGGTGAGTGACTTAGTGAGAGTGAGCTTCATAGTGTTCTCATTCATTATTAGAGAACAAATCTTGTATTTGAGCCTTATTGTGAGAGTTCACTTTGTAATACACATTTACACCAAGAGGAGTGTGTGGTGAGGACGTAGTCGATACCAAGAGGAGTGACGTCTGTAGTAAAGCCTAGAGAGAGGTAGTAAAGCCGATCACTTGAGGGAGGCGATATGTGAGGACAAACACTTGAGGCTGTAGTTTGTGTATGTACATTGTGAGAGATTTTGTAGAGTTTTTGGTGAGCTAAAAAACCGAGTGTGTATAAAAGTTTCGGCTTTCAAACCGGGTGTGTCGATAGTGGAGTTCTCCCTAGAAGTGGGAAGCGGAGACGTAGGACGGAAGGTCCGAACTCCGTGATCATATTATTGTGTTTGGATTGCTCTTTATGTCCACTATTTGTTTATATTGTTTCTTATTTATTTTTTTCCTTTGCACATATATCCTTGCATATATCTTATTGAATATCATCATTGTTAGGATATATTTATTAATAACTTTTAATTTGGCATTAATATCTAATAAGATTAGCAATAATTATATTCACCCCCTCTCTAGGGTACTTTCATTTTCTACTCGTCTAGTGGTCGAGAAGTACTGTCTTTTGAGTCGCCCTAGCAAGATATCGACCAATTAGTCGTCTGAGTGGAGTGGTTAATCAGTTAACTCATCCATTGAACGACATGTAACTCTTTTCGAGTCGTCGACATGTAACGCTTTTCGGTTCGTCGACATGTGTCGTCTTTCGGGTCGTTGACATGTGATGCCTTTCAAGTCGTCCTCGCAAGATGTCGGCATGTCAAGTCGATCGAATTGGGTCTCTGATTATCTTGAGGTGCTGATTTGATTATGCATAATGTAGGATACTTGTCTGCTATTGATTTAAAGATTATTTTTCATCACTAAAACAGGTATAATGTTGTGCTGACGGCGGCGCCGAGGAACCAAAACAAACGCCGATCCAAGAAGGCCAAAAACAACCAAATATCAATGCACAAACCCAAACACCAATTTTAACGTGGTTCGGCAATTGCCTACGTCCACGGGGCAAGAAGGGGGAGGGTTTCCACTAATAGAGAAGGAGAGTACAAATTGAGATTAGAAATCGCTCAAACGAACCAACTAATCTCACCAACAAATCTCTCAACCTCTCAACCAATAACCCTAACAAATAGCTCAGAAAGATCTCTCTTTTGTGCTCCAAAATCCCCCAAAACGCTCCTCCAAAACCCTCAAATCGTATTGGTATTTATACCAAAACAGAAACCCAAACAGACTGCAAATAGGAACTCTAACTTTCCAAAAAACCCGTCATAAGTCGACTTAACAGTCTGCATAAGTCGACTTGGTAGAGCGAAAAACAGCAACTGGAGAAGAGATCATAAGTCGACTTATCAGACCTGATAAGTCGACTTGCCAGAGCCCAAATTCAACAATCCAGAGCAGAACGTAAGTCGACTCATGCACAAACATAAGTCGACTTACCATAAGTCGACTTATGCCTGTGCATGAGTCGACTTATGACCAAAAAACTGCTTTTCTAAGTTCTTCTCCACATATAACACGTATAATATAAGTGTTAGAACAAAAGGGAAAAATAAGACAAGGAATAAACTTTCTTGAGATACTTGTTGTAGAAGATTGTGAGTCGCTACACGCCTTAAAACGTTGACCTAAAATCAAAATTTAGCCTACTTCGGCGCAATGATCTCAATGCCGAATTACTTTTAGGAACAGTAACTTGAGTGTAATAGTGTGCTCTAGCCACATCCTCCACGATCACTTTGATCAAGGCACTAGGCGATCTTTTTTTGTCAGTTTTTCTATTAAAAAAACAAATAGTCTAAACCCATTTGCGATTTGTTCGATTGACTCTTATTTTGTCAAAATAGACCTAATGAGATATTTGTTCACCCATAAAATCCAAACTCTAAAGAAATACTTTGACATTTGGCCCCCAAAATGTTTTCGAAGTCTCATTAAACATTCAATAAATTTGGAAATTTAAAAAAAGCCCTAAATTATTTTGAGGTTTCTCTCAGGAGGCTCAACCTTAATGGGCCTTCAGTGAAATGTATCCAATATTCGTATCCTATTCATGCATTCGGATGTATCTCGGTGCATGGGTGTTCTTTTGCATCCCAATATACAATACAGCAAGTGCTCTCGCGCAGCACAAGCTTACTGTAGGAGCACACAGCACAAGCACAGTACTGTATAAAAAAAACTCCCAGCCCAAGGTCATAATCCTCCTCCCCAAATAAATAAAGAAAAATTTCTTAAAGATCCAAAATATGAGACCAATAGAAGAAATAAGTGAGGTGTCTCACTCATATTGGATAATGAGTTGGTCATCATTAGAGTTGACAATCATTAATGATAATCAAGTAACCAACTAATTATCTAATAGGAGGGAGACACCTCACTTATCCCTTTTATTGATCCCGTATTTTGAGTCCACGTAGCAAAGTTCATAAATAAATGAAAACCTCCTCAATCGCTGTCAGCATCCGAATTCTCGTGAAATCCAATCCAAACCCCCCAACTATATAAATCCCCATTAACCCTTTTCCCCATCATCCGCTCCCAAACTAAAATCCCCAGGGGGCGAAAGAAAAAAGAAAAAGAAAAAGAAAAGGAAAAACCCACAAAAAAGAAAAAAAAGGGAAGCCCGCTAGCAAGATGCAGGATCCATTACCATCATCATTCGGGGCCAGCGATCCTAGCAGGCAGGTCAAAGGACCCGCCGTGAGCCAGCGCTTGAATTGCCCTCGCTGCGAACTCGACCAATCACACCAAGTTCTCTAACTTACAAACAAACTACAAAACCTCTTTCCCAGCCCCGCCCACTTTACTGGCAAGAAACTGCGCGCCGCTACTTGCGACCAAGGGCGGGGTCCCTCCGCACATCCCCGCGGCGTGGTCCCGCCAAGAACTCAAGCGGCCTTCAGGCGCTTCCGCCGTAACCCTAACCCCCCCAAGCGCCCAACCCCGGATCTGTACCCGCTTCCTCACTCAAACCCGAGCCCGCTCCCGCCGCCATCTACCCCCTAGCAACCGACCCGGATGATAAAATGCTGGAGATCAGCGGGAGCTTCAGCTCGCTGTTGCAGTCGAGTGGGCAGTCTGGGGATTTGAATTTTCTTGATGGGTTCGATTTGGGTGCGGGCTCGGGTGAGATCACGCACCCGGCTCCGGATCCGCAGACGCCGCAGAGGGAGCAGCCCGAGAATTTTCTTGCGATTTATACTAGCCCAGGTTCGAGCTTTCAGTGAAAAGAAATAGGGGGAGAAAAAAAAACAACAGGAGGCTTAAAAAGATGAGTTTTTTTAATCCTTTCAAGGTTTAGTTTGTGCTTTAGATGGGTATACTTAGTTTGGGTCTGAATAATTTTTCGGTTTGATGTATGTATGACAATCTTAATATTAGTTTAAGCATGTTCAGATCAATGTCCTGTTTTTTATATTCTCTTTTACTCTGGGTTTAAATTTGAAGTGAATTTACATACTTTACATCGATTAGTTACTTATTATCTCCGTATTCCTTTTCATTTCCATTTACTCCTACAAAGATTTTGTTTTGGTTTCCGTCAATGTGCTAACAAAAAAGTACATGAATAGTAAGTTTTGGTTTTCAAGTCCTTAGTTTTATTCTGATTTTGTTTTTATTCCTTCCACTCGCAAAAAAATAATTCTTAAAGCAATATTAACCGTGCAATTATTTTTAAACACAATTTCTGTTTCACTCAATATACTGATGTCTTAGCTGCACTATTTTGTATTTTGTGTATGAGTGGTTATGTTTAGGTATTAGTTATGTTGGCGTCACGAATTCACTAGCTAGTCATATTTGATTTGGTTTTTCAAGGTCATAGTTGGGTTTTAAAATACTTAGTAAGAATATTTTTTGGATTTGTAAATAATTTCGGAAGTGGGTCGTTTAAAAATAAGTCGGGGCAAAACTTTGGACTTATAAAGAGAATTCCCTTATAAATAACTTGTATTGCCGGTATGTATCTGCAACTTAATCTATTTATTTGATTAGTTAGTATTTAATTAGATTATGTATGGGGAATTGATAGTGGGTTTTGGTGGAATTTGTGTTGGATTCTTAAATACAAAGTGGGAGAGAATGTAGAATTTCCCCCCACCTTCACGTTCTCTATCCTTCTCATTGATTGCCATATATTATTCTAAATCTTGTTGTTGTGACAGTTGTGCGTCTTTGTTCTTTGTACTGTTTCGAATTCCTTTCATCTCTTCTATCTTGTTCACATGTCTTCTTCATTATTCCGTTCACACTTTAGGGGGGAGTCATTCTTGTCGGTCCGTGGAGTTTTCTGTTATTGGGTTAGATTTTGGGTGCCGCTGTGGGGTCCGGTTGACGCTTCCACTGTTGTCCTGCCTCCTTGTTGGTCAAAGTTGTGGGTCTCGGGCTTGCCTCCTTGTACAATGTACGGTATTTGTTTGTTTATTTTGTAGTATTCATAAAAGGTAATTTTCATTATAGGCCCCTGTTTTTTCCCCCGTGGTCTTGTTTTTTTTTTTGAATCTTTATCAATAATAAATGGGATGGAGATGTATGTCCCTATTCTAGTATATTTTGGGTCCGCTAGGTTATGGAAGGGCCTCAATTATAGACCTAGATGCAGGTATGATAGGTGAATTTTTCTAAAGTGAGTTAAGTCTTTCTAAACACCAAAGCTTTATGAACCATTAGCCATAAAGTCTGCAGGCTAAACAGTTAAGAGAACAGTTAGGAAGGTTCTTACTCTTAAATTGTATATGTATATCTTTCTCATGTTAGGTGCACAGTCTTTAAATTACTAAATGAGGACTTTTTAGTGGTTAAAAACTTAAAATGGTGACTCCTTGACGACTTAACTGTACTATTATTTGTCTTCAAATTCCTATTTATTAAACTATGCATGCTTGCTATCTTAATTATAGGTAGTAGGACCGAAGATCAAGACTCATCCAACAATATTTTTATTGAAATTTGCTGTCCGAAGGGATCTGAGTTTTATTTCCTCTATATATCATACTAAGGTCCCGTCTGGCAAATGGTTAACGAAGAGGGATTAAGGATAATGATTAACATGGTTAGCTCATTCGATAATCTGAAGTATTAAATTATTAAACCGTTATATAAGTTTTATTTTAACCTATATGATTATTTTTAGTGTTTGGGAATAACGATTATTCTGATTATTTTCTTTATAATTAGAGGGGTTAACATTTAATCCTTCTAAATAGGAGTATTGGTAAACGTCTCATTTTGAGGGGTTAATTCGTTTTAATCCTTCTAGATGTGTTAGCTTAACCTTTCTACATATTTTGCGTTTGGTAAATTATAGAGGGTTAACTCACTTTAATCCTTATATAGATTTTTTGTATTTAACGGGTTAAGAAGGTGTTAAGTCTTCTTAACCTCTCACTTAACCATTTGCCAAACGACAGCTAAAGTTATATTTACAGCTGGGTTTTTTCCCCTTCCCTGCTCACCACATTTGCGGAAATTAGATGTTTGTCATCCTAGATTGAAGGAATAGAGAAATTAATACTTATCAATTGCTATGGGCCGTGGATACGCATGCGCTTACACAAGATTTCTTCTAAATGCTGCAAACATGATGCTAGATTGATTCATGGGCCATGCCCATCATCCAATCTTCATCATTTTGCAACCGACCATGTGGGTGGTTTGGCTAACATCATCATGGACCTTCCATTATTTTCTTCCCCACAAAGTACGGAACAAATTGGAATAAGATGGTACTAGTGGTAACTGCTCTTTGGAGTCAAGTTTGGTGCAGAGTCATGTAGCAACATGAACTTATTAGTTTAAGCTAGATATGCATAATTATTATTTTTGGGTACAATGATGAGTTATTTTGCATCTATACATGCTTCAAAATAATGTCTAATTTGGTAGGATCTTGGCGATGAATCCAAGTAAAATGATGGATCAATTAAAAGTTACGCGTTTGGAGTCAATAGACTGAATGAGTTAAGTTAGACTGCAATTAATATTATATGAGATGTGAATACGGCTAAATTACCAAATTCGCATTAAAAGAAGTACCCTATGGCCAATAAGTTATTAAAATTATCTCTAGCAACAACAACTTATTTAAACTTGCCCGATGAAACAATTAGGCCCCAAAAAGAAAATTTCCGGTCATTTTTTTGGTGACCACTCGGGTAATATGTCACATGGGCTTAGGTGGCATGTTTATGATGACGTGACAACTGTAGTTAGCCTTATTCAACTCATTATAAGGAGTGATTTTCAAATTAGGTTAAAAATAGATGGATTTTTTAAGAAATATTTTGGGATTCTTCTTCTTCCTCCTTCAAATTAGTAGTTCTTCATGTCATCATAAATATGCCATATATGCATCATGTGACAGATTATATAAGTGGTTGTGTTGTTAGCCTTAGTTTAAATGTTTTGTTGTCGCATGAGATAATTTTAATACTAATCTGGTCACCGAGTACTACTTTTAATACTAATCTGGTAATTTAGCCACGTGAATACTATGTATTCAAATTTAACATGAGTTTTCAAGTTAAAAATTTGTACGGCGTCTAATACTCATAAATATTTGGGAATAAAAGCTCAAACCATTTCACTGTGTTCTAATCATGTATTATATGGTGTCAAAGACGTACTTTAGAATTTTTTTGTAAAATTATGTTATTTTTTCATAACTGATTCGAGGCAGTGAAAAAGGCTGAAATTTTTATTGGTAAATATTCATGTGTATTACATCACTACAAATTGTATGTATATTCCAATTGTAAATTCAAATTTCAAATCCGGATTGGCCTTCATTATTACTAATAATTGACTAACACAACGGGTGAGCACCCAAACCAAGATCCTCCCAACTTAACCGGTACCTACAGAGGGTCCAATATAACAGTAATGGTTTTACCACAGTAGTTTTTCAATAGTAGTTTTCAAGGAGTTCCTATCCTCTCAGAAAGGTTTGATAGGGGGCAGTTTTAGTATTATACGCCCCCCATGCGCACCTCAGATGCCCCTCTCGAACGCGGAGGATTTTGAGAGGTTGTGCAACCGTTTTCAAGACAACAGCCGCGCTGAAGATAATAGCAAAAGTCTTAGGCTCTGTTTGGCAAAACTAGCTGAAAGCTGCGAGATTATAGCTGAAAGCTGTAAAATTGTAGCTGAAAGCTGATAGCTGTGTAGCTAGCTGATTGACTAGAGCTGTTTGGCAAAAAAAGCTGTACAACTTAGCTGAAAGCTGATAGCTGTGTAGCTAGCTGATTGACTAGAGCTGTTTGGCAAAAAAAGCTGTACAACTAGCTTAAATTTGTTAAATGACTAAAAAGGTCATGCAATATTATTGATATAAAATTAGAATTATTAGGGGCAAAAACGGAAGCAAAAAATTGACAGTCCATTCCCAAAGACAAACGCTACTTGAGATAGCTTTCCAAAAGCTACTTGCAAAAGACACAATCTCCAAAATAATCTCCTCCTATTTTTGGTCACCAAACAGCTTTACTAGCTTATTGACCAAGTCAATAAGACACAAGCTCTTAGATAAGACCTTTTTTTTTGTTGCCAAACAGTGCCTTAGACGGTCATATATTCTCCCTTGAAATTGGAACATACGAGACTGATGATTGGCATAATTAGACCCTCTTCAGT
The DNA here is from genome assembly GCF_001876935.1 of Asparagus officinalis. Classification (NCBI taxonomy): domain Eukaryota; kingdom Viridiplantae; phylum Streptophyta; class Magnoliopsida; order Asparagales; family Asparagaceae; genus Asparagus; species Asparagus officinalis. The sequence goes on along the minus strand of NC_033798.1, from coordinate 115,530,858 downwards.
TACCATTCAATTGAAGAGGAAAAAAAAAAAAAAATCTGACTCCCGGCTGCACATATTAAATCCATCAGATTTCTGAGCATGTGCGATACACTCGTAGCGTTCATGACCGAATCCCAGCCCGAGTTACTAAATAACCCCTGTCAACGACATCATTTCTCAGAAAACTACTTCGATCATTTGGTAGCCCCACAGAAATTTATCTCGTGATGACACGAGCACACATCCAGTTCCTAGTTACAAATTAATTCATGCCGGTGTTGTGTCAAGGAAACGGGATGCTGCAGGTTGCGGTCTTTGTGGATTATATGGCCGAACGTATTTTACTTCTTTAGTAAAAGTGTAGAAATGGTGAAATTCAGATTGAAAGATGACCAAATATCCTTGTAAGAATAGAAGTGATTAAACTGTGAATTTTTGTATGGCCCATACATTTGTGCGCGGCGGAAGCTCGAAACCACACGAACAAGAACCCGCCGCTAGAAACCACACGAACAAGAACGTGATAAATCGCAACCAATAAGCCAAACATAATACCACAACAAGACAAACGACTTTTACGTGGTTCGGCAACTTGCCTACGTCCACAGGGCAATGAGGGAGGAGTTCTTACTATTAGAAATCAAGAGAATACAAATATGCTTACAAATCTCACAAAATAAACCTTAAAACAAAGCCTCTAGATCTCTCATAACTCTCCCACAATTGGATGGAGCAATCCCCTCTCAAAGACTGCTCAAAACGTCCTTGCTTTAACCCTAATTAATTAGGATTAAGATTATATATCAACTCAGAACAAAACAGGTCAGAAAACCAAACTCAACTGCAGACCCGACTCACAGTCGACCGCAGAACCACGCGCGGTCGACCGGATCCAACGACCTAGACTAAAAACCTCTACAAGGTTTGGTCGGTCGACTGTAGAACCCATTGCGGTCGACCGTGAAAACTCCAGAGACTTTTCTCAGTCGTGTGCACGTTTACGGTCGACCGCCGCGTTATCCGCGGTCAACCGCGAAACTGTCAAAATGTCTCCTGCTGTTTTTCCTGCAGTCTTCGTCGCTGTGCTCACCATTTCTTCACATACATGGTGCATGCAGGCTCCTGCTGTTTTTCGTGCGGTACTAAAATATATAGGCTACATACAAAAAGCCCCTTTATTTGAAAATTTATCAGATAACCCCCTATAACTTACAAGGCATCAAGAAACCCCCTTAAATTTTAGGGTTATCGGAAAAATCCTCTCAACTTTAAGACTTTATTAGAAAACTTTACAAAAAGCATGAACCACAAATTTCACTGGAGAAAATACCCCTCTGCATAATTGTACCCATCCATGTTACAAAAATTGTCTTTAATGTGTTGGATTTAATCTAATAAGTCTATTTGTGGACACATATGATTAAATAAATGTGTATTGCTATCTTTCAGGATAACCCACTAAAGTGATCAATTAAGTTGAGTTAATTTGGTATTTAAATAAGTCATGGGGTTATATGTGCAGATACCAGGTTGTAATTGTGATTTATTGAGGGGCTAAATTACAAAAGTACAACATCTATAAATAAGGGGTTATGGTCCCTAACCTAGGGTTACATTCTTTAATTCTCTACACCCCCATCTAGCTAGAGAAATTCGGATTTAGAGAAACCCTAAGGTTAGAAGATCATCAAAAACCCAAATCAAGATTTCATCTATGGATTCAGGTATAAGCTTCCGCTCTTTTAGATTCTTGTTAATCTCTTCGAATTAATCATGGCTATATGGTTTTAGATCTTAAGTTTTTGGTTTAGATCTAACAAGTGGTATCAGAGCCACCTTGATTAATTCTTAGGGATTTAAGTTTTATTGGGTTTTTGATCTTAAATCTCTGGTTAAAGATTCAGTTTTTTTATTCGGATGAACAGTAACGAAAAGTTTCGGATGAACAGTAAGGTTTTTCTTTTCTCGGATGAACAGTAACTTTTTGGAACTTTTTGGAATTTTTTGGATTTTTTTCTTCGATTTTTTCTTGGTCTGGATCTGATTTTGAAAAAATAAAATCGAGGATTTTTTTTTGGGTTTGTCGGTGGCGGTTTCGGTTTGAAACCCTAAGGGTTCGTGCGTGAAACGTGCCGAACATTAAGGAGGTGGTTACCTCAAATTTTGGCGAAGCTGAAAGCTTCAAACGAACCTCGCGTTCGTTCATTTTTAACCGAACTTCGCGTTCAAACGAACTTCGCGTTCGTTATCAAGTGAGCCTCGCGCTCAACGAACTTCGCGTTCGTTCTAAGGTGAGCCTCGCGCTCAATTCAGGTGAGCGTTAAGCTCAATTTAGACGAACCTCGCGTTCGTGCTTCAGTCGAACCTCGCGTTCGTGCTTCAGTCGAACCTCGCGTTCGCTTCAGTCGAACCTCGCGTTCGTGCTTCAGACGAACCTCGCGTTCGTGCTTCAGACGAACCTCGCGTTCAAGCTTCAGACGAACCTCGCGTTCGTGCTTCAGTCGAACATCGCGTTCGTTCTTCAGTCGAACCTCGCGTTCGAACTTCAGTTGAACCTCGCGTTCATTTTTTAACGAACCTCGCGTTCGTTCTTCAGTCGAACCTCGCGTTCGAACTTCAGACGAACCTCGCGTTCGAACTTCAGACGAACCTCGCGTTCGTACTTCAGACGAACCTCGCGTTCGTACTTCAGACGAACCTCGCGTTCGTACTTCAGACGAACCTCGCGTTCGTACTTCAGACGAACCTCGCGTTCGAACTTCAGACGAACCGTTTGTTCTCAAGTTGAACCTCGCGTTCATTTTTCAAACGAACCTCGCGTTCGTTCTCAAACGAACCTCGAGTTCGTGCTTAAGTGAGTCTCGTACTCAATACAGTCGAACCTCGCGTTCGAAGTTAAGCGAACTTCGTGTTCATTATGGTTAAGCCTCGGCTTTTCATGGGTCCACTTTGGTATACTTAATTTATTCAATTAAGTTATGGGCCCTAATTAAGCTGTGAGACCCCAATTAAGTTTGGTTTTTAATCAATTATTTAATTCAAATATTATGACACTAAGGTATTAAGGTTGTCTCTCACTCCAATTGGTTTTTTAATCAATTATTTAATTCAAATTATATGACACTAAGGAATTAAGGTTGTCTCTCATTCTAATTGATTAATTGAAACAAGAAGTTGCCAAAGTAACCTCTCTTGTGTAGATTGTTCATGAGGAATGTGAGATGTTTGTGTGTATGCTTTCGTGTAAATATTTAATCGGCCCAAAGGAAGGTTAATATTTATTTAGACTGTATACACATCTGCGATGATAAGCGTGTGACAATTATAAGGTTTACATGTGAATAATGAATCGATCCAAAGATAGTTTCATTATTTGACATGAGTTATTGTCAATGTTTGATCATTGCAACAAGGTATCACTTACAAGTTAATATTACTGTCCAAAGACTTGATATTAATGTTGTGCCGGTATCTTGGATGGGGATTGTCATTATTTGAATTTTATTGATTATGGTTATTGATGTGAGCATTCTTTTGTTTTATTTCAGCTAATGCATCTGCTGCAACAATTTCTGCTAACATCAACTCAATTCCCATGCTAAATGGGACAAACTTCAAGGTTTGGAAAGAGAACATATTAATTGTTCTTGGCTGCATGGATCTTGACTATGCATTAAGAACTGAACAACCCCAACCTCTCAATGCGGATAGCACTCCTGATGCAAAGAAGGAGCATGAGAAGTGGGAGCGTTCAAATCGCATGAGTCTTATGATCATTAAGCGCGGCGTTCCGGAAGCCTTCAGGGGCATAGAATCCGAAGGGATTACTAAGGCTAAAGATTTCCTTGCCGAAATTGAGAAGCGTTTTGCGAAAAACGATAAGGTAGAAACAAGCACGCTTTTAGCTCGCTTGATTTCAATGAAGTATAAGGGCAAAGGAAATATCAGGGAGTACATTATGGAAATGTCTCATATTGCTTCAAAGCTTAAGGCACTTAAACTCGATCTTTGTGACGAGTTATTAGTGCATCTGGTTTTGTTGTCTCTTCCTGCACAGTTTAACCAATTTAAGGTCAGTTATAACTGTCAAAAGGAGAAATGGACTCTAAATGAGCTCATTTCATACTGTGTGCAAGAAGAAGACAGGTTGAAGCAAGATAAGACAGAAAGTGCTCATTTGGCCTATGCCTCTAAGGATAAGGGCAAGAAAAGGAAGAATGATAAGGAAGCTGCTAAGGGTCTAGTTGAGAAGAAACAATATAAGGATAATCAGGGTTGTTTTTTCTGTAAGAAGCCTGGACATGTAAAGAAGGACTGTACAAAATATCACGCCTGGCGTGATAATAAGGGTACGTTCCTTGCTTTGGTCTGTTCTGAGGTTAATTTAGCTTCAGTACCTAGAAACACTTGGTGGTTAGACTCTGGTGCTACTACTCACATAAGTGTTTCTATGCAGGGTTGCATGAGCTACCGAAAGCCAAGTGATGTTGAAAGGCCTGAGCTAACGAAAGCCAAGTGATGTTGAAAGACACATCTTTGTGGGCGACGGACAATCGGTAGATGTGGAAGCAATTGGGCACTTTAGGTTGTTGTTAGGAACTGGTTCTTATTTGGATTTGAAAGATACTTTTGTAGTACCGTCTTTTAGACGGAATTTGGTTTCTGTTTCTGTATTGGACAAATCAGGTTATTCTTGTTCATTTGGAAACAGTCAATTCAGTTTATCTTTTAATTCAAATGTTGTGGGAACCGGTTACTTGAGTATATGACAACCTATATTTGCTTGATACAATTACTTCTTATAATGAAACTTTGCATGCGGAATCGCGTGGTACTAAGCGTAAATTAAATAAGGAAAATTCGGCAACATTATGGCATAAGCGCTTGGGTCATATCTCAAAAGGTAGAGTTGAGCGTTTTGTGTCTGATGGTATTTTGGATTCCCTTGATATTTCGAACTTCGACGTATGTGTTGAATGTATCAAGGGAAAAAGACCAAAGTTAAGAGATTAGGTGCCAACAGATCTTCGGATGTCTTAGAATTGATACATACGGATATTTGTGGGCCATTCCCTACGGAATCCTGGAATGGTCAACAATATTTTATATCATTCATAGACGATTACTCACGTTATGGGTACCTATATCTTATTCATGAAAAATCTGAGTCTCTGGACATGTTCAAAGCCTATAAAGCTGAAGTTGAGAATCAACTCAACAGAAGAATTAAAACCGTCAGATCTGATCGTGGTGGTGAGTACTACGGTAGATATGATGGTTCAGGTGAACAACGTCCAGGACCATTTGCTAGATACCTAGAGGAATGCGGTATCGTCCCACAGTACACCATGCCGGGTTCACCTAGCATGAATGGTGTAGCTGAAAGACGAAATAGGACTCTTAAGGATATGGTAAGAAGTATGATTGCTCATTCTTCTTTACCAGAGTCACTCTGGGGAGAAGCACTTAAGACAGCAGCTTACATTCTGAATAGAGTACCAAGTAAAGCAGTTGCTAAAACACCTTATGAGCTTTGGACTGGTCGAAAGCCCAGTTTAAAGCATTTACATATTTGGGGATGTCCAGCTGAGGCAAGACCTTATAGGCCAAATGAAAAGAAATTGGACTCCAAAACAGTTAGCAGCTATTTTATTGGATACTCTGAACGCTCTAGGGGCTTTAAGTTTTATGATTCCACTATAAGGAATATTTTTGAGACGGGAACATCAACATTCTTTGAGGATATTGAGTTTGGGGGGAGAAATAATGTTAGAGACATTAGTTTTGAGGAGGAATTGGCTTCAGATCCAATCCATACAGTTACTTTTGATAATATTCAGGTTCCTATACCTGTTGTTGCTCAAGAAGTAAATCCGGAACCTCAAGATAATAATGTTGAACAACTCCCTGTTCCAGAAGAACAAACTCAACAACCTCAAGAACCAGTGCCATTAAGGAGATCCACGAGAGAAAGGAGAAATGCTATTCCGGATGATTATATTGTATTTCTCCAAGAACATGAGGAAAGTAGTGGAATGTTAGAAGATGATCCAATCAACTTCTCTCAGGCCATGAAAAGTTCTAACTCTCAACAGTGGATTGATGCCATGAATGAAGAGTACAAGTCTATGCAAGATAATAAGGTTTGGGAACTTGTCTCATTACCAGAAGGTGCAAAACCAATTGGTTGTAAATGAATTTTTAAAACCAAGCGGGATGCAAACGATAATGTGGAGAGATATAAGGCACGTCTTGTGGCTAAAGGCTATACTCAAAAGGAAGGTATTGATTATACCGAGACTTTCTCTCCGGTTTTATCGAAAGACTCTTTCAGAATAATCATGACACTTGTTGCTCATTATGATCTTGAGTTACATCAGATGGATGTTAACACTGCATTTCTCAATGGAGACATTGATGAGATGATTTATATAGTACAACCAGAAAACTTTGTATCAGGAGATCCAAAGAATATGGTTTGCAAATTAAGGAAATCCATCTATGGACTCAAGCAAGCTCCTCGTCAATGGTATCATAAGTTTCAACAAATAATTATCTCGTTCGGTTTTGAGATGAACATTGTTGATGACTGTGTATATCACAAGTTCAGTGGGAGTAAGTATATTTTTCTGGTTCTGTATGTTGATGACATCTTGCTTGCCACTAATGATATATGCATGTTGCACGAAACCAAGAGATTTCTATCAAAGAATTTTGAGATGAAAGATCTTGGGGACGCCTCTTTTATATTAGGAATCCAGATACATCGAGATCGCTCTCGGGGTATTCTTAGATTATCACAAAAGAGCTATATCGATAAGGTACTTAAAAGGTTTGACATGCAAGATTGCAGACCAGGTGACACCCCTGTTGCTAAAGGAGATAAGTTCAGTCTCAATCAGTGCCCTAAAGGTAACATTAAAATTCAGGAAATGCAGAAGATTCCTTATGCTTCGGCTGTAGGAAGTCTAATGTATGCTCAGGTATGTACGAGTCCGGATATTGCGTACATTGTTGGGATGTTAGGCAGATACTTAAGCAACCCTGGTATGGATCATTGGATAGCAGTCAAAAGGGTTATGAGGTATCTTTAGAAAACAAAAGATTACATGCTCACATATAGAAAATCAGAAAAATTAAAGGTCATTGGGTATTCGGATTCTGATTTTGCTGGATGCCAAGATAGCAGAAAGTCTACATCATGCTACATTTATATGTTAGCAGGAGGAGCTATATCATGGAAAAGTATCAAACAAACACTAGTAGCTTCCTCCACTATGGCAGCAGAATTTGTAGCTTGCTATGAGGCATCCAATTAGGGAATATGGCTGCGAAATTTTGTCACGAGACTGCGCATTTTGGAAAATATTGAAAGACCACTAAGGTTATATTGTGACAATAAATCTGTAGTAATATATTCTAATAACAACAGGAGCTCAACTAAGTCAAAACATATTGACATTAAGTTCCTGGTTGTGAAAGAAAGGGTACAGAGTGGACAAATATCTATAGAGCACATTGGGACAAACTCCATGTTAGCTGATCCTCTTACTAAGGGATTGCCACCTAAGGTCTTTCATGAGCATTTTGCTCATATGGGTGTGATATTATTTGAGGATATTATGTTTTAGTGGGAGTTTGTAATTGTGGTGCTTTATGTTTGGTTGTATTGTCTGATCAGAATAAAGTATTCAGTTAAGACACTCTGTTACATTATGTTTGGTTTTGACCTCACTAAGGAGGACCAGTTGAAAATAGACATGTACTGATCACATTGCATGTAATTTTCATGATGCACATCCATGATTGATCTATGTCATTTGATTGTATTGGTATATGTGACCATTGATGGGTCGAGTCACGATAAATGTGACGAAGGCCGCTTTAATCCTATATTGATATAGTTAATGGACGAGATTGTTTGGAAATACCTTTTTCAGTGATAGCAATTTTTGAGCTCATAAGGTTATACACAATTTAAGGAATCATATGGTGCCCAAGTGGGAGATTATTGGATTTAATCTAATAAGTCTATTTGTGGGCACATATGATTAAATAAATGTGTATTGCTATCTTTCAGGATAACCTACTAAAGTGATCAATTAAGTTGGGTTAATTTGGTATTTAAATAAGTCATGGGGTTATATGTGCAGATACCAGGTTGTAATTGTGATTTATTGAGGGGCTAAATTACAAAAGTACTGTAGGCATCGAAAATTGCCTATAGGTCTCTACGAACAGCTCAGTGTTAAGGAATGACGATGAACGTCACTATCCGGTTCACAGGAGTTCGATTGACGTCGGTGAACGCTTGAAGTGAATCGACGAACTACGTGAGCTGACAGAATTCCGGAATAACGAAGGTGCGGGCTAATCGGGAGCCCCGCAATGTTTACAAAGAGAACAATGTCCTTCGTGTCTCATTCATTCTACAGATAATTCAACCATTGGATCTGATAGAACTCATTGTCGGCTTTCCAACGCATTTGGAGTCACTCAAATCCGAGTTCAGACGGAGAAGTTACAGCGAAAACAGTCAAACGGGCATTGAAAACGTCTCAAGGCTGAACTGAGTCACCTACGGTGTCTCGGCTAAGTCAAGACACCCTAAGGGTGTCTCGGCCAAGCCAAGACGCCCCAAGGGTGTCTCGGCCAGGCCAAGACACCCCTAGGGTGTCTCAACGCGGATTTGACCCCCTAAAGCGGTTTTAACTGCTCCGCAACCTCTCATGCCTATAAATACAAGCCTTAGGCCTCATTTTTTCAGATCTGGAATAAGGGGCGAAGCCCTGCCGAAGTGAAGAGTGATCGAGCACTTCAACGCAAGAGGAGTTCTTCGTCAGATCTACATCACCCGTACCCGATCCTTAGTATTATCCCATTGTGGTAATACTAAGAAGAGCAAATATCTCGCTTTTATCGAGATAGGCGCTTCAAGTTTCTAGATCTCCTCGTGGATCGACGAAGCTCTGGATCAGATCTGATTGCCAGGTAGTCCACGGATATCGACGTCTCCGTCACAGGCTAAAGACCCACGCAAGCAAGAGACGATGAACGGATCTTGTGTTTATTTTTAAGAAAATTGTAATTTTTATTTCTTTGTTGTTTGAATTCATTTGTAACGTTTGAAGTTTTAATGAAATCAATGATGAAGGCAACTTTTGACGAAAACAAACTGGCGACCACAGTGGGAGCCAACGGCCTCGTTGCCGAGGCCGTTGTGACGCAACCGGCCTTCAAGATCTGGGTGAACGAAGAGATCGAATACGAATTCGATCAACAGAAGTTTGAAGAGTACCTCTCTTCCTCCTCCTCCAGATCCGCCTCTCCAAACAGGCACAGAAAGATTTCATCTTCCAAGAGTGCTCGCGGGCCCTCAGGATCGAAGATCCAAGATCCCCTCGCCGCCGTTGCACTTACTCACCGCGGCGCTCCAATGGCGTCTAACGTAGTGGAAGCTGCAGATCCAGATCTTCCTTCCGCCGCGAAGTCAACTGCTGAAGGTGTTCCAACCTTGTCAAAGAGGGCGCGCCAAAGACGGCGCCAACGCCTTGCGCGACAACTGGCCAAGGCCGCAGAATCGATGGACGGGATCCGCTACAATGAAGATCTATAGTCCAGACAGCGCCAAGAGCAACAACGGCGCACGACCAACTCCTCCTCCAAGACAGAGACGAACGAATGGGTTCGTATCAAGAGGACTCGCTCAACCCTCGAAGAGCGAATCAAGAAACGCCGCGCATTGCTTGCGCATGCCCGAGTCCTTCTGCAGAAAGCAGAAGAGATGCAGAAAGAAGAGATGATCAAGAAGCCGTCAAAACACAAGCAGATGTGGGTGCCAAAGGCAAAGCCGGCGCCAAAGGCAAAAGTGGATGGAATTGTCGTCCAACCTTCATCAAATCCAGATCCCGTTTCCCTTGCCCCTCCGGCGGAGTCAGGTAAGAACGTGGGTCTTCCTAGATCCAAGGTTCCTTTGAAAGGTCGCATCGGTCCTTTACCGGAAAACCGAGGTAAAGCACCTGTCAAGGAGCGATTGGGACCGTTGAAAGGTCCCCAAACAACAAACCCAGACTGGGGGTCGTGCTAATCCCCCAAGAAAGATAACAAAGGGAAAGCCCCTGTTACCGACCGCATTGGATTGCGTGTCGAAGTTCAAGAGCCCGTTAAGTTTTCACGCTCGCAAAAGCGTAGACTTGAACGAGCGACTTTTGAAAACGCTAATAAAGCGTCATATCTCCAGAGGGAAACACATTCGTCTGATGATGATGGTGTTATACCTGGGAAGTCATGCTAACACTCTATGGGTTGCTCCAGTTATCAAACTGATGAGTTGTACTATAGAGCTGGGGGTGCGGGTAAGTCTCGAAAGAGAGATGCTCACATAATCAAGGCGGTGCTGTCGGAATGTTGCTGCACTAAAACCCAAAGGAGAGTTTCGGTGTTCGAGAGAATTTCCACCAGAACGTCCGAGACTAAGCCAAGGCGTTTCCGTAGGAAGAAGCCTGTCCGCCAAGAGGACGGATTCCTAGAAGTGTCTGCTAATATGACCGGCAGAGGGAAATCGACACGACCTTCTAGCTCAGATCAACTTGTCGAAGCATCCCAGCGCATGACTCGATTGCGGTCAGGGATCAATAGGCGAAAGAATTACCAAAGGATGCAAAAGGGACTTTCTTTGGAAGAGGAGGTGTCAGATGCTGGTTCAGATTCCTGCTCAGCTATAGCATCCGATGACACGACGTCTAGTGTGGGGCAACCCTACGAGTCGCTTATGATCAGCGCCGAACAAGTGACCAAGATGCTTGAAGATGCCTTGACTAAGCAGAAAGAGGCATTCAAGTTCGAGATGGAGATGGCCATGCAGCAGATGAGAGAGATGCATGACCAGCAAATAGCGGCACTGACAACTCACCAAGGAGAACCCAGTCGTCGCAATAATCCGAATCAAGAGGGAAATGAACGGGAAGAAGATAATGTCAACTTAAATATCCCTCCCGTCAACAACAATAACGGAGGCAGTCCCCCGGATGATAACGCGAAGGAGGATCACGTTACTTCTCCCCGAAACCACTCGAAGACAGATATGAGTGAAGATAAGAAAATGAAGGACTTGGAGAGGAAAATCAACGCGTTGATGAATGCTCAAGAAGTGAAGAAGTCCGGCATACCATGTCCATACCCAAGGGAGTGGGAATCAATTCCATATCCGGCAAAGTTCAATTTAATCAACTTTACGCCGTTTGATGGAAAGGGTTCCCCTACCCAACACTTAATATATTTTAAGTCTCACTTAGGAATAATCTCCGGGAATGAACCCTTAATGGTGCGGTCATTCGTTGGCACTCTTCGCGGAGCGGCCTTCGATTGGTATCGTCGCCTCAAGCCGGGGAGTATCAGCAGTTGGGATGACATGGAGGACATGTTTCTAACGAACTTCTTCGACGACGACACCGAGATTTCAATCGGCACACTATTTGACGAGAAACAGAAAAATGGTGAGACGGTTGAAAACTTCGTAAAAAGATTCCGAAACAAAGCAATGAATTGCAGGGATCCGGTCAGCGAAGACTTTATTATTGAGACTTGTCACAATAATCTTTCATTGGACATCCTCGAAGCTATGGGAATGGCACCGCCAAAGACCTAGAAGGATTTAAAGGTGGGAACCAAAACTCCAAAAAGAATATTCCTTCAAGGACGAAGACGTTCCAGCCATCTTCGAATCCCTCCTTGAAAACAACAAGATCAAGCTACCACCTATCGTCAATCAGGAGGAAGCTGACAATACTGCGGATCCGAAGTACTGCGCATATCACAGGAGGATCCTTCATCCCACCAATGCGTGCTTTACTTTAAAGAACATCATCCAAATCCTGAATGAAGCCGGCGTTATAACGCTAGGGTAAGCCAATTGAGAACGGTAAGACTCCGATAAGTATAAGAGTATAAACTGCTTCTTAACACTCCGACAAGTATAAGAGTATAAACTGCTTCTTAACACTCTGAAGAGTATACGAGTATAAACTGTTTCTCAATCCTCCAACAGGTGCATGAGGTTAAACTGCTCCCTACATACTCCAATAGGTATATGAGTCTAAACTGTTTCCCACTTTTGACGGGAAGTTCCTGGAGAATATTACGCTAATATTCTTAAGGATAACCCGGTCAGGTAACCGAGAATAATATCCGAACCAGTTTATGTAACGGGAAGTTCCTAGAGAATCATATATTCTCAAGGATAACCTGAACATGCGATTGAGGATAACGTACTCCTCGTTACACCCAGTTTTGCAAGAAAGCTGGGGGTGGATAATTCGTGTAACGGGAAGTTCCCGAAAGAATGCTAATACTCTTGGGGATCACCCGATCAATATGAACAAAGTGATGAACACTAAGTCCCCTACCGATCAGACTAATTGACGGTGGGACCACCAAATTCTATCAATCTATTCAAACTTCCGCTATGTTCGTGCACTCAACACTTTCATAGTTAGAGTCCGGATATAATCTGGTCAAATGATTCTCGGAGTGGAGGTCCCACTCCTAGTTTCATCTTTCCGGATTCTGGGGGTGGAGATCCCACCCCGAGTCTCCTTTCTAGCTGAAGATAGAATATAAAATTCTTCTTCTTCAGTATCGGGAGATAGAATATAAAATTATTCCTCTCCCATTTTCGGGTTAGTCTTTGCCCCAAGAGAAGACACCACCTTTTTTAACTCCCAAAATCTGTGCCTCACGGGTACAGGGAATTTTATCCCGAATCCTAAGTAGGGATAAGTCAATGCCTAACACGCATTACCGGTTTAGTCTTTCTCCGAAGAAGAAGACACCAGAGTTCGATTCTGGGGTATTCTATCCTGAAACCTAAGTAGGGATAAGTATGCGCTTAACCCGCGCTACCGGTTAGTTCTTAACCGTTAAAAAGAACACCCGTCCGCATATTCAACATTGTGGCAGGTTGTTATTAATAACACCAAAATCCATGCTTTACACGCATGGGAAATTTCATCATGAATCCTAAGAAAGGATATGCCGACGCCTAACACGTGTCGCCGATTTAGTCTTTTTCCGTATGAAGAAGACACCAGAGTTCGATTCTGGGGCATTTTATCCCGAAGCCTAAGGAGGGGTAAGTCAGCGCCTAACACGCGTCGCCGGGTAGTCTATTCCTGTGAGAAAGACGAAGTCTACGTATTCAATATCGTAGCACTAAGAGTGTTAACTCTCTTAGCACAACGTCACGTGCGGGACGGATCTACACAATCTGCATGCTAGCCCGACTCAAACGGTAGTCAGTAAAGGCTAATCAAATCCGTTGAAGGCTGGGGGTTAGCCAAAAATCCCAAAGTCAACGCCTAACACGCGTCGCCGGGTAGTCTATTCCCGTGAGAAAGACGAAGTCTACGTATTCAATATCGTAGCACTAAGACCGTTGCTAGCCCGACTCAAACGGTAGTCGGTAAAGGCTCATCAAACCCGTTGATGGCTGGGGGTTTGCCAAAAATCCTATAAATGCGAGAGTCACTGACGCATCAGCTTCATTAGTTGGTCTCGTGACTTGATCATCCTACAACATTCGAAACCCTAGGGTTAACGCCGGTCAACGCGTAACCCTAGGTCAACGCCAGTCAACGCGTTGCGACCAAAAAGTCAAAGTTCGACGCTCGAAACCCTAGGGTCAACGTCAGTCAACGCGTAACCCTAGGTCAACGCTAGTCAACGCGTTGCGACCAAAAAGTCAAAGTTCGACGCTCGAAACCCTAGGGTCAACGCCGGTCAACGCGTAACCCTAAGGTCAACGCCGGTCAACGCCGGTCAACGCGTTGCGATAAAAAGTCAACATACGGTGATATAAAACCCTAAGTCAACACAATGATGACGGAGGTAGTTCAAAGTCAACTCAATGATACGAGCCAAACTCAATTCATCAGCTGTAGACTCGAGACTCCGACGACGGCCAAGCGATAAACGCAGCGCCGGAAGAACTTCGGCTATTCGTCAAAGCATTGGATAGACCGAAAATCGAAGGAGTCAAGAGTTGAAGCTAACTACAGGTCCTTTACGCCGACTGAAGGCTAGACCAATCACATCCAAAGTATTCCAGCCTCTTCTATAAAAGAAACGAGTCCGGAACGCTTTGGAGGGGGTATCTGTAGGCATCGAAAATTGCCTATAGGTCTGTACGAACAGCTCAGTGTTAAGGAATGACGATGAACATCACTATCCGGTTCACAGGAGTTCGATTGACGTCGGTGAACGCTTGAAGTGAATCGACGAACTACGTGAGCTGACAGAATTCCGGAATAACGAAGGTGCGGGCTAATCGGGAGCCCCGCAATGTTTACAAAGAGAACAATGCCCTTCGTGTCTCATTCATTCTACAGATAATCCAAGCATTGGATCTGATAGAACTCCTTGTCGGCTTTCCAACGTATTTGGAGTCACTCAAATCCGAGTTCAAACGGAGAAGTTACAGCGAAAACAGTCAAACGAGCATTGAAAACGTCTCAAGGCTGAACTGAGGCACCTACGGTGTCTTGGCTAAGTCAAGACACCCCAAGGGTGTCTCAACGCGGATTTGACCCCCTAAAGCGGTTTTAACCGCTCCGCAACCCCTCATGCCTATAAATACAAGCCTTAGGCCTCATTTTTTCAGATCTGGAATTTTGGAGAAGAGGCGAAGTAAAGCGACAAAATCTATTTTCCATCCAAAAATATAAAATTTGGTAGAATTTAATAAAAATTATATAAGCTTCTTTGGTTGGTGCAGCCCAATCGGGCCTGCCAAATGACAAGCCCAGCTCTCTCCCCTGTTTACTTAACCTCTTTCTCCTAGTAGGTGAAGTAATCGGCCCAAAGAATAGAAACCGCGAAAAATTTTAAAGATGGCTTCCCTTGTAGGTTTATTATTGTGCTAAGAGTATAAACTTACGCCTCGTTTGGTACGCGGGAATGGACAGACTTGGGAATGGAATGGAAGAATGAATGGAATGGATTGCATGTGGGAATGGAATGGTCATTCTCATTCTCTTGTTTGGGTGCGTTCGTAGAATGAAGCTAGAATGGAAATCTCATTCCCATTCCCATGTTTGGTATCACTAGTACACAAGTGAGAATGAAATCTCATTTTCTAATAATGCCCTTACAACAACATAGATTTTTAATAAGATAAAAAATAAACATTAATGATAATAACTAAATAATTTTATATACGCATATGTTATATTAATCTAGGTATGTGTTATACTAATGCTCGTGTTATCCATCAGGTGTATGTTTCGTTTATATTTTTTAAACAATACTCGCTATTTCTTAGTCTTAAAAATTAAAGAAAAAAAAAGATTATCGTATATTTCATAGGGCCAAAAAAAAAAAGAATGATATCCACAATCCACAGTTCTAGATATATAAATTAACTTATTTGATAAAGTATCAAAATCACTCAATTCATAATAGCAAAAATCCATAAAACAATACCAACTAAAATAATAAGTTTCGAAATAGCAAAATGATATACTAGCCTAAATTGTCAATCTAAAATTGCCCACTTGCATAGCGCCTCACCCAAACATTCTTTATTATTAATATGGATATAATTAAAAAATACCTAACTAGTTTTTGATTCTCACTTGAATGGGAATGACCATTCCTTATCTTCTCACTTGGAATGCTCATTCCCACAAATAGTGGGAATGATCATTCCTAGGGAATGGTCATTCCAACATCTAAAATATAGGTGTGTTTGGTATGAGGGAATGAGAAGTGGGAATTGCATTCCATTCCTCCTCATTCCCGCGTACCAAACGAGACGTAAGATTAGAAGATCATCAAAAACCCAAATCAAGATTTCATCTATGGATTCAGGTATAAGCTTCCGTTCTTTTAGATTCTTGTTAATCTCTTCGAATTAATCATGGCTATATGGTTTTAGATCTTAAGTTTTTGGTTTAGATCTAACATAATGTTGTTGGGAGGCTTTTCGATAGAATCTTAAAGTTGGAGGAGGTAATTTTCTGGTAGCCTTTACATTTAAGTTTGATATTATGAAATTTGTGGATGCTTATCTGAAAATCATGCAAAGTTAATTAATGAGAGTTTTCTGATATTTTCCCTGTAATTTTTTATTGCTTCGTATAACTTATTAATTAACGGGAACAAAGGAAATGCGGATTAGTTGACAAGTATAATGCTACTTGATTCGTTTTTGGAGATGGACGTAGGATATCAATAAGGTCACTTCGTTGTCCTGCAGGTGAGTTCCAACTCTGTTTGCACCAACAGTTGCATGTTTAAAGACGGTGCATGTGAGTGCGCGCGAATGCGGTAGCCAGCCATTTTTCCATTTGATTACATGCACCAGCAAATCCTGGAATTTTGGGTCCCAAAATGAAAGAAACAGGAAATATTACCCTTAGGTCCCGTTTGGCAAAGGGTTAAGGAGGAGGGATTAAAGAGAAGGGTTAACTTAGTTAATCCATCGTGAAGGGTTAAAAAAATCCTAAACCCGTTTGGATACGATAGTTAAGACAAGGGGTTAAGTCTTTTGTGTTTGGTAAATGAAGAGGGGTTAAGGAGATTAATCTCATTATTTTTTAAAAAAATACAACTTTCGCCCTTATTGAAGATTTATAAAAAATTACCTAATCAAAAACGAAAATATTAGTGAATCCCTTACCCGTTCTCAATGCTTTCCAAGCAAGAATCCCTCACAACCTTCATCATTAGCTTCTCGCAAGATGCAATAGTCTCAAGAAACTGCTTCTGATCTCAGACAAATCTGTCATCTCCAGCAATGAGTTAGTGAATCTAATACCACTGAGCGGGTTTTTGATCTATTGACAAATGTAAGCGAGCTCTTTCATTCTTGCAAAACATTTCTTTTCCTGCTACCTCTGGATTTCAAGAGCCCGCTGCAGTTCAGAACTAGCTATTTGTAGGAAACAAAATGCTCCAATTATATGTCCATCAATTTTAGTCCTTGCATTTGCCGTCAATAATGCCTATACAAATTTGCCATTCTTATCAAAGAATGCAAATGGATACTTGTCTGTCTCCTGACCCTCGATTGCATTGTGTATTCCACTCTGAGCAACATGTGTTCTCATCCGAAGCAAATATTGGGGGAATCAAAGGGTTGGGACTGTGGAGCAACTAAGTTTTCTTTTTTAAAACATAATGAAAGAAGTCTTAGAAGCACAATACCTCTTAAGGCTCGGCTCAGAAGCTTTTCAACAACATCTCTAGACTCCCCAAAGACGAGATCTTGAACTAATGATTTCCCCATGGCTTCATCAACAGACAATCCAGTTTGCTCAGCAACTTTAGCATTCCACCCATTTATTTTCCCATCGGAATCAACAGCAAAGATCGGTATTGTGGCTGTCTCAATCAACCTCACCATCTCCCTTGCAACTGAGCTCAACTCATCGATCCCTTGCAACCCCAACTCTCCAAGCTGCCCACCGATAATAGCCTTGGAATTGCTTGTGCCCTCCACTGCATCCCTGAAAGAATCACTACCAAAAAATGGGTCTATGGGGACGGTTGATAACCATCCCATTAGACAACATAACCGTCTCCATAGGCCTAAGGGAACGGTTACTCATCCGATACCTTTGCCGCCGTAGTGCTTGGTCTAACGTGACAGTTCATGATTCAAGTAGCGCGGTTCTTGAATTGTCCCCGTTTGTAACATTTGGGGACGGTTTATCTATGGGGACGGTTTTGAGCTTGACCTAAGAGGACGGTTATATTGTCTATGGGAACGATTTTTTTTGTTATCTATGGGGACGGTTTTTATACGAATGGGGACGGTTTCGAGCTTGACCTAAGAGGACGGTTATATTGTCTATGGGAACGATTTTGTTTGTGATCTATGGGGACGGTTTTTATACCAAAGGGGACGGTTTTCATTTTTTACTGATCAAAATAAATCACCCAAATATCACACATCAGTCCATCACATACAAAAAAACAATAGTCCAAGTTTTACACACAAACTAACCAAACTTTAGCCTTAATATAATAAACAATTCATTACAACGAAGAACAATATTATAGCAGTAGGATTGAGATAATTCTTCACAAGTTTTACACACAAACTAACCAAATTAAGCACATATCACAAATCCTCCATGATTAAAACAAAGAGCTACTACTTAATCAAAAGGCCAAAATGTCTCTATTGAGACGATTAAGTTCTAAATCTTCTCTAAATCTTCACAACAAATAAATCCCCCAAAGAGCGACAAGCATGGATCTTCAGATGTTTTCCTGCATATATCAAGATAAAAAGATGAGTAAGCACAAGTAGAATGAAATGGATTGTATGTGTCTCTTTAGAGTCATAACTAATTGCATGACGATCATATTTAGGTATATAATGAAATTAAGAGTAAGCACAAGTAGAATAGAAGAGACACGAATGGTAGAAGGATAAAGGTCCATCATAATTCCTAATTGTTGTTGTAGCTTTTGTGGAGAATCTTTCAGACCTGATTAAAATGTTGCTGTACCTTTTCATTTGTCAAATTCAGAATTGTTCAAAGCTGGAAGAAAAACTTACAGTAATAAAAATCGACTGTGAAAAATTACAAAAATAGGTTCAACTAGTAGCTAGTCAGATAATATCATCATAGTGGTCAGCAAGAGCAATAACTATCACATCAATTCATAACAACTCTAAAGTATAAGTTTAAGAAAAGAACGGGTTGACTTAGGAGAGAACAAATTTCTAAACGGGAATGGCACAAAGGCCAAGTCTAAGATAAATTAAAACTTCTACTAAGAAATCACTTTTAAAAACTAACTTAAAACTAACTTATCATGTAATGGTTAAGCTTGCATTGTCCAAATCTCACCCAAAGTTTTGACAACCTTAGTGACAAACCCAAAAGCATACTGGTAAAGCACATGTTCATCTTGAAACTTTCAAAACCATAAATATCCAACACCCCGATCAAAACCTTCGAATTAGGATCTTGCCCTATTGAATTATTTATCTTGTTCACAAGCCTGCAACCAGAAAAAAATAGTCAGGCAACAAAACAATACATAGCGATTATGTCAATACAAGATGCATAATGCACAAAATTCTTCAAGAAGCTAAACCAACAACTTTATTGTGCCTTACCAATCAAATAACCATTTGGGCATATTGAATCATTGTCAATGGCCCACAATCATTGTATATTTAGCAATAGGCATCTTGGTGAATCGTGTTCAACTTATAAAGTCACCTGCACTCCATAGAGAAAATCATCAAGCAATGTCGTTACAGCAGTTAGCATGCATATGAAAACCAAATAAATATGAACATAAGCAAGAAAACAATCATATTGATGATAAATATATGACTTAATATATTTAATAGCAAAATGTTATTGAACAGTTCAGGTATTATAGAACATACTACAACAACAAAGTAAGAAAATAATGTACCACAAAATGTTACAGAAATAAAAGGACGAGTAGAGATAGAACCCGTAAGTAGGCAACTATATCAGCTGCTGTCACTCTTGATGTTTCTTCGTGTTGTCTCAATATCCACTGATACAGTTTCTCCTGCATAAAGTATAAAGAGAAGAACAAGCTGTAGTTTAGAATCCTTTCACTTAGCACCATTCTTCTCTCATCTGAATGATAAATAGAATCATGGATAGAATGAGAAATAGAAGAACAAAAAGAACAACGAGGGAAAACTTGAGTAGCAAACTTCGCAGATGATATTGTATACAAAGTGCAATCAGGTAAGAAATATACATGATTTTCCAAATTAGAGATAACCAATGAACCGACCAATTCACTTCTCTGCTAACAATGCACTGATATTCAAAGTCCATATGTTTCTTTGATATTCAAAGTCCATATGTTCCTCTCATATGAAATCGAATCAACATTGACATGTCCTTAAATCCCGTTACAGTTTTAAAATCAAACTTCACAACTTTAATAACTCCCTTACAGTTTTAAAATCAAGCTTCACAACTTTAATAATTCCCCTTAGAAGTTGGCTAGCCCACAATTCCCTTAAATTGCAAATAGATTCATTCAAAAAGCGATGCATACGACGCTTGACACAAATCATAAAAGAAAGAATGGATACAAAGATCTACTATATTGATACTGGATCCTTTGCTGTCCTATATAACCTGCTGAAAAGCTTAGAATAATTATATACATGTAATTAACACAGAAGAACAAGAAACTTAAGTGATGTAACTAACGCATATTTCAAATCACGTACGGTGTCTAAACGTATGACTTCCGACTGCCCCGATACCCTTTATGCCAAAATTTAAATACTCGCATATTTTATTGCAATGTTTTATAGTATTTACTCCTTTTGGTAAAGACATAAGAACATGAGCTTATCAGTATTTTTGGTGATTTTGGTCATCTCTAAAGGAAGAGCAATCAGGTTGCCAGATGATGACATTAAAATATTCATAACTCACCTACCTCTGCATAACATCCTGCCAAAGGTAATGTGGTGGCCGTGATGGTTGAGTGAGATATATCTATATGCATTTCAAGTGATTTCATTAACAGGTTATGCTCTCAATGAAAGCGTAACTTGAAATAACTCGAAAACTGAGTCCCCCGTCAATGACTAATCAACAATATAAAGCACCAACAGTTAATAACCTTGATAATTTTGGTAGAAGCAAAACCCATGTGAGATAATTTGGCCGAAACCATGTCATAATAAAATAGGACTCGTTCTTCAGCTCATATCAGATACCCCAACAAAATAACTACTTATTCTTTAACAAAGAACTAAATTTGAGATCCACCCAATGCATCTTCCAGTCTCGTCATTCCTCCTGTACAATGAAACTAAAGTTGTTACTCCTGAACTATTGGTATGAACTTAACTTTCTCCTATTAAACATTATATTTCCGTTCCATTTCTCCCTTCCCCAAATTAAACCAGACTTCAAAACAGCCCCATTTTGCTTCATCAAAGAGTGCATCTTCACCGATACTTTCACAATACCCAATCTTTCTCAGTTACAAGCAAACACAACCACGATCAAAGAGACAAAATGCGAACATAAAAGAACACAACAAACGCACAAAACCAATCCACAATCAAGAAACCCATCCAGACCGCAAAACCTCGGTCAATTTTACCGTCACCCGGTCAAAAGAGAAAAAAAATAGAGAAGAGATCGATCGACGAACCAACGCGTGTTGTTCTCCGGCTTGAAACGAGACCTTCTGCTAATTCATCGCCTGCGTGTAGATCTGCGATAGCGAGTTCGCCGCGCTGCAGAAGGTCGAGTACGTCCCTCGCTCGACCTCGTCGAGGCGATTCGCGTCGGATTTCCTCTTCTTCGCCATTAAAACACGAATCGAATAAGATCAAAACCCTAGAAATTTGAGATAAAAAAAGAGGCGACGAATGTGTGGGGGGGGAGAAAAAGAAAGGAAGATCCTCCTGTCCTCTCTCTCTCTCTCTCTCTCTCTCTCAAAAGGGGAATGAATGTTGGATGGTGGACGGAGGAGTCGACGAGAGGACAGGCGCGTCGGATGGGGGAGTCGACAAGAGGAGAGGTGCGGCGGACGGCAGACGCGCGGGTGAGAAAACCCTAGAACTCAGCGATGAAGAAGAAGGTGAAAGAGTAGTT
>NC_033798.1:115482588-115509227 GCF_001876935.1 Asparagus officinalis | reverse complement strand
GTGTATGAGAGAAATAAAATAAATCCTATTTTGCTAAAAAAGCTAGGGAATAAAACCGTTCCCTTAGCTCACTGAAGGTTTTTTTTGCCAGCCTGATTCAAGCCTAACGTTTTATTTTGAAACGTTATCTTAGACTTTTTTGTGACGGTTGGAACCGTCACACAACCGTTCCCTTAGAAGGCAAAGAGGACAGTTTTAAACCGTCCCCAAAGAACCGTCCCCGTATATCTATTTTGTGGTAGTGAATCTCTCAAAATAAGCTGCAGTGAATGTATAGCGTCCATTTCCGCATTCTCCCATGGTAAGCTCCTGCTCTTGACAGCCACCTCAAGGAAAGCCTTGAAGGATGAACGAGCGATGGCGTAGAAGGGCTTGCCGGAGTGCTTGGAGTGGATCTAGATGGGGTTTAGGAGGGTGATCTCACACGCGGTGGCAGCACGCTCGAGGAGGGCGGCGGGGGATGGGGTGAAGAGGGAGCGGACGTCGGTGCCGAGGGTGAGAGGGTCGGATCTCTTGTCGTCGTCGAGGACGAGGACGGATTGGGGGACGAGGTCGAGGAGGTCGGGGGAGTTCTCAGAGAAGGCGAGGAGGAGGAGGGAGGATCCGTCGATGGCGAGGGTGCAGCTGAAGGGCTGGATGTGACCAACGCACTGAATTGGGGGAGGTAGGCGGTGATCTGGTGCTCGTCGGCGGCGGGGGCGGAGGAGGAGTGGGCGTGGAGGGAGTGGCAGTAGTCGAAGGACTTGCCGGAGGACTGCTTCTACTCGAACACGGCGTGGAGGTAGCCAAATTTCCGCTGCCGAGATCTAGAAAAAATTCCTCCGCCTACCCTTGCGAGAGAAGAGGGAATAAGCCTTGTTCCGCCGATCTCAGAGGAATTGTTAACCCTTCAATTCACGGGATAAAGGAGTTTTATCCCTCACGTGCGGGTTAGTTAATCATGGAGCTATTTTTCTGTTTGGCAGGATAACGAAGGGTTAAACCCTCTTAACCCTTCATTTAACCCCTTGCCAAACACAGTTAGGGGTTAGTCATCTAGAACTTAAAGTTGGAACTAGGATAATCGATCCGTGAGATAAATTTTTAAGGTGTTAGTCATATAGAAGTAAAACTAGAATAAAATTTTACAGTGTTAGTCAAGTAGAACTCTAACAAAACTAGAATTTGGATAACGATACAAAATTATCATATTTTTTTATTTTTCTATACAAAAATAAGAGTTCTAGTCTCTCAAATTATTCTAAGTTTTAGCTTGGAACTAGATGGTAAAAAACTAGAACTCATATTTATTTTGTTATTTTTTATTTTTTATATTTTTTTTCTCGACTTCTTTTCTATTAATGTTATCACCATCATTAGATCATCGTTATAATAATAATTGTCAATATCTGATAGTCTAACCAAAAATTATTTAATAGTAAAGAACATTCTTATAAGCAATTATCAATCAATAATAGTAAGTTTAAAATACATAAATAGTATTTATATCTTCAAAATATATAAATATATATTTCATGATTATAAAAATTTATCCCACGTTATTTTATCAAAATATCCCGCTTCACAAAATTATCCCTATTTATCCCACTAAAATAACCCACTAGTAAAAAACTATTCCACTTTAACAATGATTCCATTTTGCATGAAAATATCTCAATTGACTAACACCCACTTATCGACTTTTTTGTTTGTTTTGCTTATTCATTTGTAAAATAATAGCAAAAAAATTTCAAGCAAATGGCTGAAATAACTTCAGCATCTCGACCTCGAACCAAATAGCATAAATTGAACTTTTAGCTTATAGTTCTCGGCTTCAATTGCAAGTATCAAGGGCAGAAACATTGAATCTGTAATTTGTAGTTCTCGTCTTTATGGCTCGGAAATGACTTGAACTTTCGTTATAGCAATGGTAAGGGTAAAAGCACTCTTTTTTGTAGGGATGTTAAATGAGTGGGTTTGGGTATTAAATGGGCGGGTCATAAATGGGCAGGCATGTTTTGCCCATTTATCCATTTATGGCCCATTTAACATTATTTAAATGGGCGGGTTTTTACCCGCCCATTTAATAAACGGCCCGCCCATTTAATAAACGGGTCGCCCATTTGCCCATTTAACTATATTATGTATATGTATATAATACTTTTGGGGTGTTTTTTGTAAACTTTTAGGGGGCTTTTTGTAAACTATTGTGGACTTTTTACAAACTTTTTGAGGGCTTTTTGCAAACTTGTTGGGGCTTTTGATAAAATACTAACAAAGATAGGAACATAAACAAAGGTAAACAAACAAAGGCAGACAAGTTCATGATTCAACCATTTACAAGCCTGGATAAAAGTACAGACCTCACACATTTGCAAAATTAACCTCAGATTTCAAAACCAAAAACCAAAAGATCAATAACAACAAAATTGCGAGAATATTTAAATGAATCAAGATAGAAAACACAAGGTATGTAAGGATCTGTATAAGATCAATAACTTGATATAAATGCCATCATAACTATCAGCAACACAATCACGATTAGTAAGGACAATCTACTTAATTACTTGATAAACTAGAAGAGTAGTAAGTTCGTCTATAAACAAAATAGTAGCACAACCATAGTCCACTTATTTCCCATCTTTCAAATGTTCAGGCATGAACATGATCATGACAGAAGAAAGAAAAGACCAGGAAACAAACATAACACTCAGTTGGACTCAATAACAACATTAAGAGTACTGCAGCAAGCCTCATATGTGCGTCTTCATAGCAAGGGTTAGAATCCGAAATCACCATAAAGACCTCAATATTTCCCCTGCATCAATCATCCATAGAATTAGTTAATTTTGCCACAAACATATGATATTGTCATAATAATGAAACACATAAGAGGAAGGTGAATAATTTGATTACAACGCATGGTCTTCAGAGTTCAGACACAACATAATAAAAAGAGTTTCAGATACTCATAATCCTTTTGCTACATAGTTTTTTCCTCTTGCTTACTGCTGTATTTTTTTTTTGGGTTGTGTGTGTAAGAAAAACTAGGTAGCAAAAGATACGAAGGAAATTAGACTCCCAAGTTCCAACTAGCATAATGTTCCTAATTTTCAGTATAAGATATTGTGAAATATGGATAGGTTTCGGAACTAGATATTGTGAATGATTAGATTCTACTGTAACACATAAACAAATACATAGCGTATATATAAACATGGAAATAAACAGTGATCTGTCATGGGAAACTACATAGACTTTTTTCTTGTAATATGAGAAGTCATCCACTGCTTTCTTCACAATTACAAAGTAAGAATTTACAGTATCAAGATTCACTATGATAAAACTTAAGGGGCTTATTGTCGAAAGGTTGCAAATGGCGACTTTCAATTTCCATAACTTTGTAACCATCATAAAGCAACAGAATCAAGCTAAAATTCAATGAACTAATTTCTGTCCATCACGAGAACAAACCGTTGACACAATTTGATTACTACAAAAAGTCAGTAAAAGATCTCAGTAATGGAATTGCTTAAGACAGCCCACATCTTGTCTTCCAATAAATCTTAATTTTCTTTAATATGTGAATGTTTACAACTGATCTTACCATTTAACATGTAATTCTTTTAACACCCCCCCAAATACTAGAAAAAACCTACGTGGCATTTGAAGCCAAAGTGTAAAATCACTTTACCTTAATGATTATGCATGCTGGGTAGCAAAACCAGACTTGAAGCAATTTCAGCACCCACAAAAGCATGTGCACGTGTGTGTCATAGGGGTGAGACAAGTCATACGTTAAAACTAAATAATAGGAATTTAATCATTCAAAATAAAAGAAAGTGTGTGTGAGATTATGTTTGGATAAATTTACCCCTTGCCTAAATGCAAGACATACGTCCCTTGTCATTTGCTTCTCACCAGGAGTTAACAGTACAGGATACCTGACCTGCAAACAAAAATGTTTCATTTACAAAGTGCAAGTTGATGAAATAAAATATAATATGAAAGTTCTACTAACTATTTACAGAGGTCAACTAGTAAACTAGATCAAGAGAATGCTTGAGGAGTAAGAATAAAGCTGTCAGTCCATGCATCCATCATTCAACAGAAACCGCCAGTATTCAAACAACTGCAGCATGTGGGAACAACAAAGTATAGGGCCACAACGACAATAAAAGGTAATAGCTTACTTCTTTCCCGTCAGGATTGTATGGTGTAAATTTGATTTCCCAAAAACAGGGAGTATTCGTTTGTATTAATAAGAAAGCTTATTACAAACTAATAATCAAATGGTTATAACAGAAGCAGAGGGAATGCCCTCTTTGTTTTGTGTCGAGTCTGCTTCCCTTGGACCATTCGATCGAGGTTGCTGGAGAGCTTCAGTTCGCGGTAGAAGCTCGAATCGATGGAGTTCGGGTCTGCTTAGTTCGCCGGCGATCGGAGCTCAGAACTAGGCAGTGGTGCTGTAATGCAAGGATCTGCTAACAGCTTGGTCTCAATTACTTTTCTCCAAGTTTTGCGACCCCTCTTCCAGTGTGCTGGAAGGGGCTTTTAAATGGAAGAAGGACAGCTTGACTTCTCCTTGAATTATGGGATGTGACCATACGTGGTTCGGAGACGTCCTGCTGTTCTTCGTACTGCCAGCGGTCATTCGAAGTGCCGTGTTCTGTATCACGTTTCGTAAGAGTGGGAAAGCCCCTCCTCGTATGCGTGACAGCGGCTGTCAGATGCTTGCGTGGATCTGACCAACCACCGAGCGCCGGCGGCTCTCGTCCCCTCATTTGGACAACTGAGGCGAACCGCATTTATGAGGGTGCAGGCTGTTTTGACACATGTCTGCTCATTCGTACTGTAGGCGGCTTGTTCGGCGGGCCTGGAGTGCCGTGCCTTCTCTCTTCAGGTCAGGAGAGGCGGGAAAGCGTGTTCCTGGTACTCGAGTGGGTTTGTACAGTTCGCCGAACGCCGACGGATTCGTCTCCCAACTTAGATAGCCGATGTGAGTCGCATTTATGACTGTTCAGGTCGACTCAACACCCGTCCAGTCCTTCACACTGCAAGTACTGTGAGCGGCCGCCTGGCGGTCTTGGAGTACTGTGCCCTCTCCCTTTGGGTCGAGAGAGAGAGATGGGAAGGCCTATCTTAGCACGTGGGGTAGCGGATGCCCAGCTGTACTGACGGCCTGGAGGTTTGCAGGCGGATTCGACTTGGGACTCGGGCAGGCGAGTCGCGTGAAAGGCGAATTTCCGCTATTCCAACTGATCTCAACTCGTGCAGGCGAGTCGATTGTTCAGGCGAATCTAGAACCAAGCACGTTTGACGACTATGCGGCTTAGACAGGCGACTTCTTGAGGGCGATATTCCTGTAGGCTTATCAGAGGTATTTTTTACCGTCTACAAGGATTCCTCATAACAACACCATCAACAACTGGAGACTTGCATGCTTCTGCATGTGCATAGGAAAACCAGGTTTGAACACCAAAAGGGATCTTCGAACAAATCTCATAAATTAAGACAAGAAATCAATTTTGGTTCAGCGTTTTGATTGCTTATGCAGGATAGAACTTCAGAAATTGACTATGTTCTCACTAGGAGAAAGAAAGTAGTATAGGATATCTTAGCCTCGAGTGTTCTCATGTTAAACAGACTAGACATGCATGCAATTAAATTTGCAATGCATAATTGAAACATAAAACACCTATATTGATGGGTTTGAAAGGCTTTTTATCTAACTGTAAGATATCATGTATTATGATAAACAAATGGAAACTACTCTGACAAAAATTGCTCAACAAAATTGACAACAAGAGAGTATACAAAATAGAGACAAGCGCACAACCAGGCACATGAACAGATCAGTCACAATTATTCCACATAACACGAGTGAGCGGGTGAGGAAAAATTCCACATCACAAAGTAAAATTAATATGTACCCAAGATAATGCATCAAATATCTAGATATGCGGGCATAAAGTACAAGAAAATTCTCAAAGTTAATATCCAACTGGATAGCGCATCTAATGGAGATACCAGCAAACAAATCATTGTTAGGTTGTAGATCATAAATCTTGATTTAATTATGACAGAGTGACTCAAACCACGGATCGAGTCATGAACAATCCTTCTTGCTTGATAATTATGCCATGCTT
This sequence comes from Asparagus officinalis, assembly GCF_001876935.1. Taxonomy (NCBI): domain Eukaryota; kingdom Viridiplantae; phylum Streptophyta; class Magnoliopsida; order Asparagales; family Asparagaceae; genus Asparagus; species Asparagus officinalis. Next base: position 115,503,099 of record NC_033798.1, on the reverse strand, counting down.
TTCCGATCTGAGAAAATAGTCTCCAACATGGAAATAAACAAAGAAATATTTCGAAACACTTTCCAATAGAATCCTAAGTATACAATAACTTAATCCAACAGATACATTGGGGATATACTGATTCCCGTGCATATCTTATCGATCATAAGGTAAGTATTCCGTATCATAATACGTTGACATCATTGCTATTATTTTAGTTATGGTGACATATAACTTAGATAATATCAAAATGCAAGTTAATAGTAAATTACAGTTTACCATACCTAACTAATGGAAGTGTATAGATGCTAATGCTTGGATACAATTGTAACTTCAATATTTTTGATAGGTATACATGCACTTAGGATGCTTTGAGAGGCATTTAAGCAAATAACTTCTGGAGGATGTGTATACCAGAATATCCAAAAAAAGAATCTGGAATTGGTACCAACTCATCAAAATATTCATATACTTGCATGTATTTTTCTCAACTTGAAACTGTAATAATAATAATAAAGTAATGGAAAACTTTATGGAGCCAAATATTCCAAAAATCATCAAAATCACGAAGATTATGCACCAAGATGCAAATTTTCTTCTTTTATCTTGTAATTGATCCAGAAATATTTTATAGATCAAATCAAAACAATGTAAAATGAGATTAGGAAGACAATACCTCAAGATATCTGATTGCAATCAATGCCAATCACTAAGAATCGAGTGGAGATCCAGCAGAGTTTGGTGCTGAGATCGAGCCTACTGCAATGAAAATAGATTTAGACAGAGGAGAATCCTAAAATTATTGAGAAAGAGAAGTAAAGAACAGGAAAAACTCTAGATACGATGGAAAATAATCAAAATTATTCAGAAAGAGAAGTAAAGAACAGGAAATGAGAGATCTAGACAGACGAGAATCCTAAAATAAGGGATCGAGTGGAGAGGAGAGAATGAAGGAAGTGGAGCTCACCTTGGTGACGGAGGCGGCGTCGGGTTCGAGAGGCGGTTGAGGGGGCGGAGGAGGAGGCGGAGGAGGGATTGGGGTCGGATTGAGGCGGAGGAGAGCTCAGTTGCGCTGTTGAGGATTGGGGACGGGATTAGGGTTTCGGTTTGGGGAATAAGGGCGGGCGGGCAAACGGGTGAGTATAAACCGCCCATTTAGCACACATTTAATATTATTTAAAATGAGTTCGCCCGATTAGACTCATTTAACTAAATGGGTGGGTTTTGGACGGGCCAATTAATGGGTGGGCCGGGTGAGTAAATGGGTATGGGTTAAAATTGGCATCCCTACTTTTTTGTGCTTATTCTTCTAGGTTCGTGCACTTTGAATCATGAAAATTGAGACCACAACTTAATTCGAAAGGAAAGTTCGCGGTATTAACAATTTTAAAGCCATCTCATCAGGTGACAATATATTTTACTTATGATCTCCCGCATCTTAAGATATTGGGCCCGTTGAACTACGACATGTTTCTGCTTTGCCTACGCTTAGTCTCAATTTATTTATTTATTACGTGCGTACTAATGCTAGTACTGTTTAGTTAAAAGCTGATTGTGGATTATCCATTGCCAAAAAAAAAAAAATCCCCACCACCGCTTGGGTTTAAAGTCTATATTATTGATTGTTGAGAATTCGTATAATTGATTGTGTATAACTGACTCATTCAGTTGGTTGTTGGATTTAATCTAATAAATCTATTTGTGGGCACATATGATTAATCAATGTGTATTGCTATCTTTCAGGATAACCCACTAAAGTGATCAATTAATTTGGGTTAATGGGTATTTAAATAAGTCATGGGGTTATATGTGCAGATACCAGGTTATAACTGTAATTTGATGAGGGGCCAAATTACAAATGTACAACACCTATATATATGAGGTTATGGTCCCTAATCTAGGGTTAGCCACTCTCATTCTCTTATCCTCATCTAAAGAGATCCATAAGAGAGAAACCCTAAGATTAAAAGATCATCAAAACCCTAATCAAGTTTTCTTCAATGGATTCGGGTATATGCTTCCGCACCTTTTGATTCTTGTTAATCTCTTTGAATTAAATCATGGCTTTATGGTTTAGATTGTTAATCTCTTTGAATTAAATCATGGCTTTATGGTTTAGATCTCAAGTTTTATTATTCAGATCTAACAAGTGGTATCAGAGCCACCATTGATTTGTTCTAAGAGATTAAGATTAAAATTAGGGTTCTTTGATCTTAATTTGTGTTTGATTCAGATCTGTTCATGGATGAACAGTAATGTTTTTTAATTATTCAGATGAACAGTAAAGTTTTTTATTTTCGGGCGAACAGCAAATTTTTTATTTTCGGATGAACAGTAAAGGTTTTTATTTTCGGATGAATAGTAAATTTTCCTGTTTGTTTGGTTTTCTTTCGATTTTTGGATCTGTAGCAATTATGAACTCTAAAGTTCATTTCTTTTGTGTTTGATTCAATTTTTGAGGTTTGGATCTAAATGATTTGAGTTCAAAAATCGACAGAAAAATAATTATCTTTTTTTTGGGTTTTTTGATCTGTCGTCAATCTCCAAAACTCCTCGCCGGAGTTGATTCAGCGGCGGCGGTTTCAGATTAAACCCTCAAGGGGTTCGTGCGCGTGAAAACATGCGAAAATTAAGGAGGTGGTTACCTCAATTTTTTGGCGAAGCTGAAAGCTTTAAACGAACTTCGCGTTCGTTCTAAGGTGAGCCTTGCGCTCAATTCAAACGAACTTTGCGTTCGTTCTAAGGTGAGCCTCGCGCTCAGTTCTAAGGTGAGCCTCGCGCTCAATTTAAACGAACTTCGCGTTCTTTCTAAGGTGAGCCTCGCGCTCAGTTCTAAGGTGAACCTCGCACTCAATTTAAACAAACTTCGCATTCGTTCTAAGGTGAGCCTCGCGCTCAATTCTCAGGTGAGCCTCGCGCTCAATTTAAGTCGAACCTCGCGTTCGTTCTCAGACGAGCCTCGCGCTCGATTCAAACGAACCTCGCGTTCGTTCTCAAGTTGAACCCTGTGTTCATTTTCAGTCAAACTTCGCGTTCGTTTTCAGTTGAACTTCGCGTTCATTTTTCAGTCGAACTTCGCGTTCATTTTTCAGTTGAACATCACGTTCATTTTTCAAACGAACCCCGCGTTCGTTCTCAAGTTGAACATCACGTTCATTTTTAGACTAACCTCGCGTTCGTGCTTAGGTGAGTCTCGTACTCAATACAGACGAACCTCGCGTTCGAAGTCAAGCAAACTTCGTGTTCACTATGGTTAAGCCTCGGCTTCTCATATTAAATTATGGGTCCACTTTGATATACTTAATTTATTCAATTAAGTTATGGGCCCTATTTAAGCTATGAAAATTTAAATTAATTTAATTTAAATTTAATTTAGTTTTTTAATTAATTATTTAATTCAAATATTATGACACTAAGGTATTAAGGTTGTCTCTCACTCCAATTGATTAATTAAAATAAAAAGTTGCCAAAGTAACCTCTCTTGTGTAGATTGTTCATGAGGAATGTGAGATGTTTGTGTGTATGCTTTCGTGTAAATATTTAATCAGCCCAAAGGAAGGTTAATATTTATTTAGACTGTATACACATCTGCGATGATAAGCGTGTGATAATTATAAGTTTTACATATGAATAATGAATCGATCCAAAGATAGTTTCATTATTTAACATGGGTTATTGTCAATGTTTGATCATTGCAATAAGGTATCACTTACAAGTTAATATAAGACTTGATATTAATATTGTGCCGGATATCTTGGATGAGATTAGTCATTATTTGAATTTTATTGATTACTAATTATGGTTATTGATGTGAGTATTTTTGTTTTATTTCAGCTAATGCATCTGCTGTAACAATTTCTGCTAACATCAACTCAATTCCCATGCTAATGGGACAAACTTTAAGGTTTGGAAAGAGAACATATTAATTGTTCTTGGCTGCATGGATCTAGACCTTGCATTAAGAATTGAACAACCCCAACCTCTCAATACGGATAGCACTCCTGATACAAAGAAGAAGTATGAGAAGTGGGAGCGTTCAAATCGCATGAGTCTTATGATCATTAAGCGCGGCGTCCCGGAAGCCTTCAGGGGCATAGAATCCGAAGGGATTACTAAAGCTAAAGATTTCATTACCGAAATTAAGAAGCGTTTTGCAAAAAACGATAAGGTAGAAACAAGCACGCTCTTAGCTCGTTTGATTTCAATGAAGTATAAGGGCAAAGGAAATATCAGGGAGTATATTATGGAAATGTCTCATATTGCTTCAAAGCTTAAGGCACTTAAACTCGATCTTTGTGATGAGTTATTGGTGCATCTGGTTTTGTTATCTCTTCCTGTACAATTCAATCAGTTTAAGGTCAGTTATAACTGCCAAAAGGAGAAATGGACTCTAAATGAGCTCATTTCATACTGTGTGCAAGAAGAAGACAGGTTGAAGCAAGATAAGACAGAAAGTGCTCATTTGGCCTATGCCTCTAAGGATAAGGGCAAGAAAAGGAAGAATGATAAGGAAGCTGCTAAGGGTCCAGTTGAGAAGAAACAACATAAGGATAATCAGGGTTGTTTCTTCTGTAAGAAGCCTGGACATGTAAAGAAGGACTGTACAAAATATCACGCCTGGCGTGATAATAAGGGTACGTTCCTTACTTTGGTCTGTTCTGAGGTTAATTTAGCTTCAGTACTTAGAAACACTTGGTGGTTAGACTATGGTGCTACTACTCACATAAGTGTTTCTATGCAGGGTTGCCTGAGCTACCGAAAGCCAAGTGATGTTGAAAGACACATCTTTGTGGGCGACGGACAATCGGTAGATGTGGAAGCAATTGGGCACTTTAGGTTGTTGTTAGGAACTGGTTCTTATTGGGCACTTTAGGTTGTTGTTAGGGAACAAGTGAGGTTATTCTTGTTTATTTGGAAACAGTCAATTCAGTTTATCTTTTAATTCAAATGTTGTGGGAACTGGTTACTTGAGTACTTATGACAACCTATATTTGCTCGATACAATTGCTTTTTATAATGAATCCTTGCATGTGGAATCACGTGGTACTAAGCGTAAATTAAATAAGGAAAATTCGACGACATTATGGCATAAGCGCTTGTGTCATATCTCAAAAGATAGAGTTGAGTGTCTTGTGTCTAATGGCATTTTGGATTCCCTTGATTTTTCGGACTTCGACGTATGTATTGAATGTATCAAGGGAAAACAAACTAAAGTTAAGAGATTAGGTACCAACAGATCTTCGGATAACTTAGAATTGATACATACGGATATTTGTGGGCCATTCCCTACAGAATCCTGGAATGGTCAACAATATTTTATATCATTCATAGACGATTACTCACGTTATGGGTACCTATATCTTATTCATAAAAAATCTGAGTCTCTGGACATGTTCAAAGCCTATAAAGCTGAAGTTAAGAATCAACTCAACATAAGAATTAAAACCGTTAGATCTGATCGTGGTGGTGAGTACTACGGTAGATATGATGGTTCAGGTGAACAACGTCCAGGACCATTTGCTAGATACCTAGAGGAATACGATATCATCCCATAGTACACCATGTCGGGTTCACCTAGCATGAATGGTGTAGCTGAAAGAAGAAACATGACTCTTAAGGATATGGTAAGAAGTATGATTGCTCATTCTTCTTTACCAGAGTCTCTTTACCAGAGTCTCTCTGGGGAGAAGCACTAAAGACAGCAGCTTACATTCTGAATAGAGTACCAAGTAAAGCAGTTGCTAAAACACCTTATGAGCTTTGGACTGGTCGAAAACCCAGTTTAAAGCATTTACATATTTGGGGATGTCTAGCTGAGACAAGGCCTTATAGGTCAAATAAAAAGAAATTAGACTCCAAAACAGTTAGCAGCTACTTTATTGGGTACTCTGAACGCTCTAGGGGCTATAAGTTTTATGATGCCACACTAAGGAATATTTTTGAGACGGGAACAGCAACATTCTTTGAGGATGTTGAGTTTGAGGGGAGAAATAAGGTCAGAGACATTGCTTTTGAGGAGGAATTGGCTTCAGATCCAATTCATACAATTACTTTTGATAATATTCAGGTTCCTATACCTGTTGTTGCTCAAGAAGTAAATCTGGAACCTTAAGATGACAATGTTGAACAACTCCCTGTTCCAGAAGAACAAACTCAATAACCTCAAGAACCAGTGTCATTAAGGAGATCCACAAGAGAAAGGAGAAATGCTATTTCGGATGATTATATTGTATTTCTTCAAGAACATGAGGAAAGTAGTGGAATGTTGAAAGATGATCCAATCAACTTCTCTCAGGCCATGAAAAGTTCTAACTCTCAACAGTGGATTAATGTCATGAATGAAGAGTACAAGTCTATGCAAGACAATAAGGTTTGGGAACTTGTCCTATTGCCAGAAGGTGCAACATTGCTTCCAACACGTCCAGCGAAAGGTTGTTGTGGCATGTCTGGAGGATGAATTCATTGGTGATCGGCTCCATAGAGATCTCGGTGTCGTCGTCGTCGAAGAAATTTGTAAGGAACTTCGTCTCCATGTCGTCCCAACTGTTTATGCTTCCTGGCTTGAGGCGACGATACCAATCGAAGGCGACTCCGCGAAGAGTGCCAACGAATGACCGCACCATCAGAGTCTCATTACCAGAGATGACTCCCAAGTGCGATTTGAAGTAAATCAAATGCTGAGTGGGTAGGAAGGCATTGATTATACAAAGACTTTCTCTCCGGTTTCATCGAAAGACTCTTTCAGAACAATCATGGAACTTGTTGCTCATTATGATATTGAGTTACATCAGATGGATGTTAAGACTGTATTTCTCAATGGAGACATTAATGAGATGATTTATATGGTGCAACCAGAAAACTTTGTATCAGGAGACCCAAAGAATATGGTCTACAAATTAAGAAAATCCATCTATGGACTCAAGCAAGCTCCTCGTCAATGGTATCATAAGTTTCAACAAATAATTATCTCGTTCGGTTTTGAGATGAACATTGTTGATGACTGTGTATATCACAAGTTCAGTGGGAGTAAGTATATTTTTCTGGTTCTGTATGTCGATGACATATTGCTTGCCACTAATGATATAAGCATGTTGCACGAAACCAAGAGATTTCTATCAAAGAATTTTGAGATGAAAGATCTTGGGGACGCCTCTTTTATATTAGGGATCCAGATACATCGAGATCGCTCTCGGGGTATTCTTGGATTATCACAAAAGAGCTATATCGATAAGGTACTTAAAAGGTTTGGCATGCAAGATTGCAGACCAGGTGACACCCCTGTTGCTAAAGGAGACAAGTTTAGTCTCAATCAGTGCCCTAAAGGTAATCTTAAAATTCAGGAAATGCAGAAGATTCCTTATGCTTCGGCTGTAGGAAGTCTAATGTATGCTCAGGTATGTACGCGTCCGGATATTGCGTACATTGTTGGGATGTTAGGCAGATACTTAAGCAATCCTGGTATGGATCACTGGATAGCAGTCAAAAGGGTTATGAGGTATCTTCAGAAACAAAAGATTATATGCTTACATACAGAAAATCAGATCAGTTGGAGGTCATTGGGTACTCTGATTCTGATTTTGCTGGATGCCAAGATAGCAGAAAGTCTACATCAGGCTACATTTATATGTTAGCAAGAGGAGCTATATCATGGAAAAGTGTTAAACAAACACTCGTAGCTTCCTCCACTATGGTAGCAGAATTTGTAGCTTGCTATGAGGCATCCAATCAGGGAATATGGCTGCAGAATTTGTAGCTTGCTATGAGGCATCCAATCAGGGAATATGGCTGCGAAACTTTGTCACGGGACTGCGTATGGAAAATATGGAAAGACCACTAACGTTATATTGTGACAATAAATCTGCAGTAATGTATTCCAATAACAACAGGAGCTTGACTAAGTCAAAACATATTGATATTAAGTTCCTGGTTGTGAAAGAAAGGGTACAGAGTGGACAAATATCCATAGAGCATATTGGGACAAACTCCATAATCGCTGATCCTCTTACTAAGAGATTACCACCCAAGGTCTTTCATGAGCATACTGCTCATATGGGTGTGGTATTATTTGAGGATATCATGATTTAGTGGGAGTTTGTAATTGTGGTGCTTTATGTTTGGTTGTATTGTCTGATCAGAATAAAGTATTCAGTTAAGACACTCTGTTATATTATGTTTGGTTTTGACCTCACTAAAGGAGGACCAGTTGAAAATAGACATGTACTGATCACATTGCATGTAATTTTCATGCTGCACATTCATGTTTGATCTATGTCATTTGATTGTATTGGTATATGTGACCATTGATAGATTTAGTTACGATAAATGTGACGAATGCCGCTTTGATCCTATATTGATATAGTCAATGGACGAGATTGTTCGGAAATACATTTCTTCAGTGATAGCAGTTTTTGAGCTTATAAGGTTATACACAATTTAAGGAATCATATGGTGCCCAAGTGGGAGATTGTTGGATTTAATCTAATAAATCTATTTGTGGGCACATATGATTAATCAATGTGTATTGCTATCTTTCAGGATAACCCACTAAAGTGATCAATTAATTTGGGTTAATGAGTATTTAAATAAGTCATGGGGTTATATGTGCAGATACCAGGTTGTAACTGTAATTTGATGAGGGGCCAAATTATAAATGTACAACACCTATATATATATGGGGTTATGGTCCCTAATCTAGTGTTAGCCACTCTCATTCTCTTATCCTCATCTAAAGAGATCCATAAGAAAGAAACCCTAAGATTAGAAGATCATCAAAACCCTAATCAAGTTTTCTTTAATGGATTCAGGTATATGCTTCCGCACCTTTTGATTCTTGTTAATCTCTTTGAATTAAATCATGGCTTTATGGTTTAGATCTCAAGTTTTATTATTCAGATCTAACAGTCCCATGGTTAAAATGATCTTTTTATGTAAGCTATATGTAAATAATACTATTCTTGCATTCGGAGAGTGAATAGATTTCATTGATAAGTTATAAAAGTTCTTTATAATCAACTAAGAATGTAGAGAATCTCTAAAATTTCTTTTTCACAATTTTGCAAACTTTTGTGAAATTTTGGTAATTAAAAATCAGTAGAGCTAAGGGCATGTTCGGCTAATCCTTATTTTGAGAAATCTTATGCATTACTTATTTTTACTCATTTTTAGGGCAAAATAGTCTTATAATATGAAGAATAAATAAATATACTTATAAGTCTCCAGAAAATAAGTTGGAAGATCTCAACTTACAATTTTCCCCTACTTATAACTTAAAAAAAAAAGTAAATAGATAAAGCTTTACCCAATATGATATTCAATTGTTGTAAGTAAAAACTTACTTATAAGTTAAAAGTTAAAATAAGTAGATTGTCAAATATGTTTGGGCTCAGCCTAATTTAGTCTTTTCAGCCCATAGTAGTAAAAGAGAAAAGGCCCATAATATTTTAGGCCCAAGAAACCCTAAAAGAAAGCTTCCCTGTTCATTTTCACGCCGACTCGATCTATTTGTACCCGAACCCGAGGTTTTTCATTTCCTGAAGTCGCAAAAGAGCCGATAGAATCTTCTTCCCTCTTCTTCAAGCAATCAATATCTCGCTCGCTTCCGCCCTCGTCAAAGATGCCTACTGGTATGAATCCTGCTCCCTTTAATTTATGCCCTAGTTTTTGAATTACGATCCGTTCGTTCATCTCATCGATTAGAGTGCAGATTTTTAGGGATTTTGTTTTGTTAATCTATCGATTTGTCGCTGTACTTTGTGATTGATGTTCGCGTTCGTAATATCTAGGGTTTTTTGGGGTTTGATTGAATTATGTTGATTTTTCTTATAATTTGCTGTAGCTTTGTGGTGGTTACGATGAAATGGTGATTTGAATGAATTATGAAACCCTAGTTGATTAATGGGATTCAAGGTTATAGGGGAAATATGCCTTTTATCTCTTTAATTGTTTGAAAGTCCTTTTTCATTGTTCTTTTATGGTCACAACACTGAGTACCAGCTTACGTGGACGAAAATAGAGCCTTTGTAACTACATTTCAAAGGACCACGATCTTGGCATTGCTCCTTGGAACTGTGCGTTGGCCTTACAATACCTTGCCTGACTCTAACGTATTAGAAAAATGAAACACTCTTTATATTATTCATCTGTGCTTGGATTGTGCATGTCTGCATTGGAGATAAAGTTTTAGTTCACTTGGGTTTGTTTATTTGCTTAATATGAGATACATCCGTGCCCTTTTATGATCCTTTGAAATATCAGTTTATCCCGAAAGTAGACCAGTTTTAATACTTTCCTGGTTGTTGATAGAAACAACATAACTTTGTCGTTGTTTTGCTCGCATGGCAACTTCAGAAAAGGCATTTCCAAGAAATGCCACATCAGCCCCATAAAAGAGGTTTACTTTTTTGCTGTTTGGTTGGCAACAAAAAGAGGAAAGTTCCTTTCTAAAGATGACAAAAATGGGAAATCGACCTAACAGTAAGAGCTTGTTTGGTTGTTCTCCATAATTATAAGAAAAATTTTGGTGTTTCTTCACTTTCATGAAAAAGTGTTTATTGTATTTGTTTTGCTAGAAAACATTGGGTATAAGTAATTTCCACCATTTTCCTTAGTTTGGTTCAAATTGAAAATAGAAGGAAATAATTAATGTGTGAATAGATTCCCTCATTATCTAGTGTTTGGTTCAAACTAAAAAAAAGAAGAAACTATGATTGTGGTCACCATGGTGTGTGCTTACCAACCGTATAGGACAAAATTGTTGCCAAAATAAATTCAAGGGTGGACATACAATCACACAAAAATGTTTGGAGATGTGAGGGACTAATTTGAAAAAAATGTTTAAAGATTTTTGGTAGTAATTTACAAAATATTTAAAGATTTGAGGGACTAATTTCAAAATATGAATATTTGAGGGAGAAATATTAGAACATCTAAAAATTTAAATTTGAGGACATAATATTAACCCTGAACATAGAGAAAAAATATTCTTTTATGCTCAGTTTTGGTCAACATATTCATAGTATGCCTCACCATGAAATCTATAGTAGCAATGTTGGCTGTATGTGTTATCTTGCTAATAGATTTCTAGCATAAACTTTAGTTGCATACAAAAAAAAAGACCATCATCATAGCACTATCTCATATAACCAGTATCATAACAACCATTTCAACCAACTAATATCAAATAATGATAACAACTCTGTTAACAAATTCATAAAAGCAATGGAAAAGAATGAAATTAGCGATCTCCTAAAATGATAACAGCTAACACCAATAACAAGAAGTGATAAAGATGTTCTTATATAACCAAAAACCAATACGAAATTTGCCATCTTTGTCAACTCATAAGGTATCGACCCATCAAATGAATTACTTGAGAGAGAAATTACAGCGAACCTATGAGCCCAACTTCAAGAGATAACTTCCCATTGAAATGGTTATTTGACACTGGGATTCTGAAGCATCTCGATTTTAGCAAAAATGGTAAAATTCGTGGTTCCAACCAAACCCATATCATTTAAATTCATCATTCAAACAAAACCAATAAGATGACTAACAAGATACTGAAGTAATTGAACTACATTTCCTGCTAATAAAATAAATAAGAAAACTGCACATCGCAATCAGTTCCCACAAGAGAACACTAAAAGCAAAGCCAAATAATTTTTGATCCAACAAGAGACTATTCACAAAAGAGCATGTATGAAGAACATGAAATCTGGTTGAAAATCACAAGCTTAAACTTGAAACCAACTAAGAATTGATGCCAACATTAAAACCAAAATCCAATGTCAACTTTATAAACCCAAATTCTTAAATATGATGCAAACATATAAACCATCATAAGCACTCGCATTAGATGCCAACTCTAATGCTAAAACTAGCTGAAAATCATGCTTGAAAAGAAGAAAATTGATAAGAACAAAATAAAAATGCATACCCTGAAATAGCTTGAACCAAATTCATCTCAAAAAACTAAAATTAATGAAACATGGTGCTGGAAGGAACTTGATACAGTACCCTAAAATTAATGAAAGTTGATGCTCAAGGGAACCTAATGCTCAAGGGATAGAATTATACCAAATCGCATGGCTACCATATATAACCAATAACCAAAATAGCTTTAATTAGGCATTAGGAATAGAACAAATTCATGTGCAAATAACTGTTACAACACATACAACTTAACTAGCATCTACAGCTAACAAGATTTATTCCTCATTTACATCCACTTCATCTAAAACGTACAACCTAGTACCAAAAACTTAAATCATCTAAAACACTACCCAAATCAATTTAAGTCTCAAAAAGTTGCTCTGAAATTTCTGCACAAATCAGGGAACCTTGTCATAATGTAGAGAAATGATAAATTCCTATACCTACAAGAAAGGGCATGAACTGCAACTTAAAACTTATCATGATATGATGAAAGTCACCATTTAGTATCTTAACGTATATTACTAACAAGGATTTCGTAGATTCGACACATCTATATACAACTCAATTATATTCTATCTTCAAATTTTCACAAGCCAATTCAACCCCTATTACATGCAAATTAAAATTTTTAATCACAATTCCAAAGCACATTCATCTTTAACGTCTAAAATTAAATATCATCATTTTTTATTTTATTTAATTATTTTTATAAACATGCAAAGAAACATGCACATATAAAGTCAAAATAACAGCTTGCATTATTTAAAAAAAATCTTGTAACATATTTGACGTGTAGTGAGCCAAAAAATCTTGCAAAACAACTACCTAACTCATGAGATCATGAAATTAGATGCATTACATGACACGTAGTGAGCCAAAGAACAAAAGAAAACATGAAATTGGATGTAATATACAACATGTAGTTAGCCATGAAATTGAGCATCATTAAAAAGCATTTTCGCAAAGAAAAAAATTGGTAGTAGGGGCTTAGCATTACCTTTGAGCAAGATCGAATTGTTGAAGGAGCTTTTGAATTAAGGGTTTCAGAAAAGGTCAGAAGCAAAGCAACAATTTTTTAGCTATACAACAAGATCGAAGCACCCATACCATCCAATTACAAAGCCTCCTAACAACCACAACAACATCAATCAAGATTGAAGTCATTTTGACTCGAAAACATCATTTCCCCTATAGTTTTTGTAGGGATTTTTCACTATGGAGGCCGGAGAAAATGGAGGGAAGGCTGTGGTGAGAGTAAACCCTACCATTTTCCCCCTTCGAAGCCAGAAACCCAAAAGGAAGAAGAAAAATTTTAAGCGGATAAATGATGTTTTCAGCCGAAATCGGTGCTTTAAAAGAGTAAAAACGTTTTTCGCTTGGGACGAGTTGGCACACGTTTCCTTCAAATATTTCATCTTTTCTTTTGCGATCCAAATACATGAATTTTAAGGCAATGACTATTTTTTGGGGTTTCCTGCAATATCAGTTTTCTTTGTGGGGTTCTTCTTCTATTTTTTTGAGCAACCAGATAAGCGCTAGCTCCAAGGTCTTCTTTATGGGTTTTTGTTCTATTTTTTGACCAACTAGACATGCCCTAACTACAAGGTCTTCCCATGGAGCCCATGGAGAAGGTGTGTTTCTGGATATTTTTTCTCTTTCTTAATGCTTGGGTGCATGATTTGTTCTTTTTCAGTTTATTTTTTGTAGGACGAGTTGGAGTTGGAAGGATCACTAGTAGTAAAAAAAGTTATATTGAACTAGCATCTATGCACGTGCAAGGAAAATAATAATAACAATGCAAATAATATGATTCACAAAAAACCTAATTAAAAATTTCTCTTTTTTTTCAAATTAAAATTTATCAGGTTTTTTATAAAAATAAGTTAAGGGAATATGCATGACTATGTCTACAGAGATTAAAGACTTAACTGGTTACTTTTTTCTTGTATGTCCTTTTTCTCTCAAGTTGGAATTTAGTAGAAAAATAATTTAATTGATTTAAGGATGTAAATTCTAACAAAAATGTCTAGTTTGCAATAATATTTGAAAATTTTATGTTCTAAATTGGTGATATTAAACTTGGGGATCTAATATCAAATTATTTAATCTAGGTCTCATATAACATTTTTTAAACTTAGTCATCTCTACCCTTTTAAAGCATAGTGAGATACATTCCAGAAAATCATCCCACAAGCTTAAAGCGAAATTGCAATTCTAGAGGAGGGCTTCTTTGCAAAAAGTACTCTTTTATATTTGGTTATGTGAGCAAGAGGGAATAGAGAAAAGGACAAAAATGTGAGTAGAGAATAGAGGAAAATGATAGAAGTGAGTTGGATGAGAATTAGAGGATAAATTTATTGTAGCATGAACAAAGTTTTTTTATGTAATAGTATAGATATGTAAACTAGTCTCCTAGTACCCTCATGAGTCATGACCGAGAACACCAAAGGAACACCAAAAGAATGTGAATCAGTGTTGTCAATACGCGAGTCACAATGCGGGGCACAAAGCATCTTTACGCGTACATGCGCAAGGCGCAACGCGATGCGCGTGCCCGAGTGATGTGAGGCGCACACCGCACATAATATTTCAATATATGTAATCAAGCGCGAAAGAACATGTTTTTAGAATTTACATGAAAAATATCATATGTAATCAAGCGCGAAAGAACATGTTTTTAGAATTTACATGAAAAATATCATGATAAATAATATCTTACTACAAAATCACAATCATGTTTTTAGAATTTACATGAAAAATATCATGATAAATAATATCTTACTACAAAATCACAATATATTGTCTTAATTTCTAATGCTAACACCCAACATAGTAGCAAATTTTATAAATTTTCAAATCAAATGTTAAATCAAGACTAATATCCAAATAAAGGATTAGTAATGGTCCTCAATTGAAGGTTATTAAAAAGGCCCAATGAATTTATTTTGCTTTTTGGGATATGGAATATCAAGTATAAAGACTCGATTGAAATGTTAACAAACAAAACTATATGAGAAAATGTACTACATGCATCCTACACAAAGTACGGATGTACGCGAGGCGCAAAAGATGTTGCATCAGATGTGGGGCGCTTCGCCACCGCCCCGTATTGTAAGGCGCATGAGGCACGCGCTTTTGAAAACACTGATGTGAATAAATATAAATAGTTCCAAACTTGATATCCATGTCAAATCTTATGACGAGGCTCGTAATATCCCTGAAACGGCTACAAAATGTAAAACATGTTAGAAAACTACTGTTAATTAATTTATATTTAAATTAGAAGGATTTAGAACAAGTCATTCCCAACCAAATCCAGTAACGGGATAACCAAATTGTAATTCTAATTGGACCATCTAAATGGGCATCATTTAAGGTTGATAGAATTGGAAATGAAACAATGGTTAGTTTCTACCTTTGACCATCAAAATTGAACACATATGGGTCAGCAAGCTATTGGTTACTTGCACGTTTGGTTTGGATCATTGGGATCATCCTCAACCATTTATCATGATCTGGACATGTCAAAACCCGCTTACAAAGTGGTTGTTTGTGGAATATCCTTTCCTATAGATCTCAAAGGCTAGCTAAAAATTCATTGTAGCAATTGTTATTTAGTCTTCATCTCTGATATGCAAGATTTCGGTTCAGGTGATTAGCCACAGGGGGTTGAATTTTGCATGGATAATATTAATCTAATAGAGATCTTATAAATTTTCAAGAATGTAGAAAAAATAGAAAAGACAAAAGATCATTAGTCACCTAACCCTAACCTCTCTTAATTTTAAAATAGAGATTAGGAGGATATTACAAAATAGATATAAGTCAAAATCATTTCTAATCACAACTCACAATATCTCAACAATGTCTCATAATATTTACTAAATCTACTAATATCAAATTATCATAAATATCTAACATTCCCCTTCAAGCTGGACTATATATACTATATATGCCTAACTTGTTACTAATGGGAACAACATAGCTAGTTGCAAGAGCTTAATGCCATCTTGTCTGAAATACTTAAAAGATGTTAGCAATCAAAATATTGTAGTCATAGTCAGTAGAAATTTTAGGTAAATAAGACAGTAGAAGAAACCCTAAGCGGATCAGCCAATGAAAATCCTAGGCGAGTAAATTGGTAAAACTCTAGGCGGGTCAGTTAGTAGAAACCATAGGCGTACGCTAGAAATCTGCCTAGGCCGAGAGCCAGTGGAAATAGCACCGAACGAGAACTGTTGTCATTACATATAACTACAAAAGATGCCAAAGAGTTAATAGTAACTCTGATTACTGTTCATCACATGAGTAGTAACATCAATACCGTTCATCACGTGAATATTAGATGTTTTTTTTAAAAAAAATTAGATTATTTTTTGGGGGGTGTTTGATAAGATCTAGAAAACAATGATGCTGAAGTTATTGTTGATGTTGTTGAAGCCCTCAATGCCATCAAAGCCGTCAAGAGGAGCATGAAGGCCATGGAAAACCCCCTCGATGGCTTTGAGATTTAAAAGATTGGAGAAGTTCAGTAGGATCAAGTAGGCTCTAATACCATGTAGAGAAAATAGGAAAGGCAAAATATCATTATTCATCTAATCCTAACCTCTCTTAAATAGATATCAAGAGGATATTACAAAATAGGTATGAGATAAAATCATATCTAATCACATCTTACAATATCTCAACAATATCTCATAATCTCTCTTAAATTCATCAATAATATCTAACAATGAATAACACGCTTCTCGTCTTAACTGAAATAGCAGCATGCATTGGATGGTGGTTCTGCCTACTTTGGGACGAAGACTAGAATTGAACATTTTCCATGTTTGAGAAGTTGTTTTCTTATTATGATGATTCTTAAAACCTAAAAGAGAATGTTTCCTGATCTACATAATAGATTGCAGTATTAAGTTTGAAGAAGCAAGATAGAGCAAGTCCTTTTGTCCAGACAAGGTACAAATAGAGTAGTATAGAGTAGCCTGTCTAAACTAACCACCAATTTCCTGTTTAATATTCACATATCATCTTTATTTCTGTCCTAAATTTACCTACCTTATATCCCAATATTTTATTGGACGGAAAAAAATACTTTGGTGGAAATTTGCATTTAATGGAACGTGACATCATATTGTGGCAACTCCGCATGAGGGTGAATGTCAACAAGTTTCATCTTCAGTAATTTGTCAAAATCAACACAGAACGTTATTTTGCTATAAATATCTCCAGCTTGCATAAATTTTCTGATCTCGCCCAGTAGATGATGCAAACTGCGCTATTTATTAGGCATAAATTGTAAAAGACTAATTGTTGGTTTTTCATTTCAAGTTGTTAGGCTATTTGTGCTCCTTACTTTCGGACTTTTTGATTATAACATCTTACTCCTATTTTTTCTCTCCATTTAATATTGAATGCTTTATTAATTATATTTTGGAAGTAATTCTTGAACTTCCAGAGCTTATAGTATTAACATCTTTTCTGACTTATTGGATCTGTGTGTACAATTTCACAGTTAGTGTGAAATGGCAGAAGCAAGTGTTTCCAGCTGTTGAGATTGATACGAGTCAACCCCCTCTTGTTTTCAAGTGCCAGTTATATGATTTAACTGGTGTACCTCCTGAACGGCAAAAGATCATGCTTAAGGGTGGCCTGTTGAAAGTATGATATGCTCATTATTTCAGATATCTCCTTTTGACATGGCTTAAATTTGGTGGAAAGTACAATTATATATCTACTAACTGTTTATTGTCCTAATACAGGATGATGCAGACTGGTCGACCTTAGGTATAAAAGAGGTGACATTATTTTGTATAGTTTTGACTTTCTGATCTTCTATTCTGATATTTGATTTTCCAGTTGAATGTAAAGACGATTTGGTTTTGATAGGGTCAAAAGTTGATGATGATGGGTACTGCAGAGGAAGTCGTGGAAGCTCCAGAAAAAGGTCCTGTATTTATGGAGGACCTCCCAGAAGAAAAGCAAGCAGTTGCCGTGGTGAGCCTTATTATTCTTACGGTTTATTAGCATGACTTTGCTTTTAGTTTCCTGACAATCCAATCATTTTAATGGCTTATATAGTTGGATATATCTGATAGACTCCCTAAGTTTCAACAACTCTATATGAGACTGTTATTTGGCTCCCAATGGTATTCCCATATAGTTGCTTTGTTCTAATCAAAGTTAATTGTGGATATTCCCCCTGTATTATCTTTGTTTTGGACTTACTAGCCTAGTTTTATTTTTGCAGATAGATCCCCTGAGCTAGTTTTCTTTTTGACTAATTTACCTTAGAGAAGGAGGTAATTTTTTTTAACAAATAGACCCCCTAAGGATAAAAGAGTTTAAAAAAAAATCACTGAGCTAAGTCAGAACTTTAGACTTGAGGTCTATCTGCAAACATGAAATTAGGCTTGCAGTGAATTCAAAGCGTTGATGTTTTTTTTTGTTGGGGGGGGGGGGGGGGGAAATAGACCCCCTAAGGATAAAAGAGTTTAAAAAAAAATCACTGAGCTAAGTCAGAACTTTAGACTTGAGGTCTATCTGCAAACATGAAATTAGGCTTGCAGTGAATTCAAAGCGTTGATGTTTTTTTTTGTTGGGGGGTATTTATTATAGAGAAGCTTGGAGAGAACTTTATCTGTCACTGGTCTGTTATATATACTTGTATGGATAAATCGCTGCACATGTGGTTTCTGTAAGATGGACGGATGTATATTATTTGATTCGCATTGAGACCTGTTAAATGATAGTATATTGAACTGTTTGGTTGCATCTGTTAAAAGTTCTTTCTGGTCCGTCTATTAAAATTAAATACAGCTGACATATCACATTTACTGTTTTGTTTATTTCTTTAGGGGCATAGTGCTGGTCTCTTCAACTTGGGAAACACCTGCTATATGAACTCCACATTGCAATGCCTTCATTCGGTCCCAGAGTTGAAGTCAGCATTACTTCAGTGAGTTCCTCTTTTGCTGGCATATCAGAAGGTCTTAATGTCTTCTCTAATTGATTATTAGCGTTTCTATTGACTTATTTTTGAGTTTGTTTATCTCTTGCAAACAGCTATGCAAATGTAAAGAATGATGATATGGATCAGTACACACATTATTTGACTTGTATGACTCGTGATCTTTTTAAACAACTGGATCAAAAAGTAAACCCCGTGGCACCATTGCAATTTTTGGCGGTTAGTTCTCTTCGACTTATTCGTATTTCTTCCAGCAGATGTTAGAAATTTCTGCAGGAATTAAAATTGTGCTGTCTGTTTGGTATTTATGAGACAACTGGGTTTAGATATTTTTTTCAGGAAGGAATTCAGGAGTAATGCTGTCATATTATTTTGTGCTCCTATTCTTTTTCTTCATTAAATTTCCTTATATTTTCAAGAGCCCTATAATCTCTTTTGCGGCTAAAATGAAATGTATTGCTGATTACTAGTGGGTCCTGACGTGTTGCTGCATTTCAGGAATAGATTTGTTTAACTAGTGTAAGATAATCTAAAAATCTTTATGCATAAATGTCGATTTCTCTGCTACTTCTTTTCACTTCATACCACTATGCTGAAATATGTTCTATCATCTGCCTGATAAGCACAACACCTATCACTTGCTCTCTGAATGAGCTGGCAGGTGTAAGCGCTTCATGCTTCTCTTTACCTGTCAATGGTGTCATATATAAGCCCTATTTTGGTCTTCCTGGGGATTGAGGATCAAGTTGTCCTGATGGTGTCATCTTCGAAGGTCTGCAAAAATGGGTTTGCTTGAGTGAGCTTTGATAGAAGCAGTTCAAAGGAATATGATGATGTCTATGATTGAAATGATTGTGCACGAGATGGAGACCATGGGTGGGCCAGTAAACTGAAGAGAGTCAGATAGGTACATATTGCAATACGAAGAAATCAAACCATGTTTGACCTCTTCTCTTCTCATTATGTGTAGCAGGATGGAGGTTGACATTTCACAGGATAGTTGTCTCAGAAAAAGAGATCAAACCATAATGAAAACCATAACTAAATGAATACAATATTTTCATGCTGTTAGATTGAATATTAAACTCTCGCTGTGATGATAAGAGTTCCGACATGCTTTACTGAAGTCGCTAGTCTCATGATGATCTGTGCTTGACTTGAGTAACTGGCAAGTAATGTTTGTGCAGTACTAAGTCTTTATCCCTATATTAGTATATCCTAATGTTTATTTTAATGGCTTATATAGTTGGATATATCTGATAGACTCCCTAAGTTTCAACAACTCTATATGAGACTGTTATTTGGCTCCCAATGGTATTCCCATATAGTTGCTTTGTTCTAATCAAAGTTAATTGTGGATATTCCCCCTGTATTATCTTTGTTTTGGACTTACTAGCCTAGTTTTATTTTTGCAGATAGATCCCCTGAGCTAGTTTTCTTTTTGACTAATTTACCTTAGAGAAGGAGGTAATTTTTTTTAACAAATAGACCCCCTAAGGATAAAAGAGTTTAAAAAAAAATCACTGAGCTAAGTCAGAACTTTAGACTTGAGGTCTATCTGCAAACATGAAATTAGGCTTGCAGTGAATTCAAAGCGTTGATGTTTTTTTTTGTTGGGGGGGGGGGGG
>NC_033798.1:115469337-115482582 GCF_001876935.1 Asparagus officinalis | reverse complement strand
GGTCTATCCGCAATGAACCTGTCTCTTATTTATTATAGAGAAGCTTGGAGAGAACTTTATCTGTCACTGGTCTGTTATATATACTTGTATGGATAAATCGCTGCACATGTGGTTTCTGTAAGATGGACGGATGTATATTATTTGATTCGCATTGAGACCTGTTAAATGATAGTATATTGAACTGTTTGGTTGCATCTGTTAAAAGTTCTTTCTGGTCCGTCTATTAAAATTAAATACAGCTGACATATCACATTTACTGTTTTGTTTATTTCTTTAGGGGCATAGTGCTGGTCTCTTCAACTTGGGAAACACCTGCTATATGAACTCCACATTGCAATGCCTTCATTCGGTCCCAGAGTTGAAGTCAGCATTACTTCAGTGAGTTCCTCTTTTGCTGGCATATCAGAAGGTCTTAATGTCTTCTCTAATTGATTATTAGCGTTTCTATTGACTTATTTTTGAGTTTGTTTATCTCTTGCAAACAGCTATGCAAATGTAAAGAATGATGATATGGATCAGTACACACATTATTTGACTTGTATGACTCGTGATCTTTTTAAACAACTGGATCAAAAAGTAAACCCCGTGGCACCATTGCAATTTTTGGCGGTTAGTTCTCTTCGACTTATTCGTATTTCTTCCAGCAGATGTTAGAAATTTCTGCAGGAATTAAAATTGTGCTGTCTGTTTGGTATTTATGAGACAACTGGGTTTAGATATTTTTTTCAGGAAGGAATTCAGGAGTAATGCTGTCATATTATTTTGTGCTCCTATTCTTTTTCTTCATTAAATTTCCTTATATTTTCAAGAGCCCTATAATCTCTTTTGCGGCTAAAATGAAATGTATTGCTGATTACTAGTGGGTCCTGACGTGTTGCTGCATTTCAGGAATAGATTTGTTTAACTAGTGTAAGATAATCTAAAAATCTTTATGCATAAATGTCGATTTCTCTGCTACTTCTTTTCACTTCATACCACTATGCTGAAATATGTTCTATCATCTGCCTGATAAGCACAACACCTATCACTTGCTCTCTGAATGAGCTGGCAGGTGTAAGCGCTTCATGCTTCTCTTTACCTGTCAATGGTGTCATATATAAGCCCTATTTTGGTCTTCCTGGGGATTGAGGATCAAGTTGTCCTGATGGTGTCATCTTCGAAGGTCTGCAAAAATGGGTTTGCTTGAGTGAGCTTTGATAGAAGCAGTTCAAAGGAATATGATGATGTCTATGATTGAAATGATTGTGCACGAGATGGAGACCATGGGTGGGCCAGTAAACTGAAGAGAGTCAGATAGGTACATATTGCAATACGAAGAAATCAAACCATGTTTGACCTCTTCTCTTCTCATTATGTGTAGCAGGATGGAGGTTGACATTTCACAGGATAGTTGTCTCAGAAAAAGAGATCAAACCATAATGAAAACCATAACTAAATGAATACAATATTTTCATGCTGTTAGATTGAATATTAAACTCTCGCTGTGATGATAAGAGTTCCGACATGCTTTACTGAAGTCGCTAGTCTCATGATGATCTGTGCTTGACTTGAGTAACTGGCAAGTAATGTTTGTGCAGTACTAAGTCTTTATCCCTATATTAGTATATCCTAATGTTTTGACATCATTTTCATGTTCTATGTTCCTTAGTTGCAGTGAAGATTTTAAAGGAGTTGGTTGAAGTTGTGTTTATGTTTTTTTGGTTTTTTTTCTTCCGTTTTGTATTGTTTTGTATTGTGTGTGTGTGTGTGTGTTGGGGGTGGGTTGTTGGTGCAGACAAGATGGGGTTGGGGTTTTGCTGTTGCAGAGGAGACAATGTGGTGGTTCTTAGAATAAGGATAGCATTGTCAATGGGGAAGAGATGCAGTGAGGATGGTGGCGTTATTGCCATTGTGGCAGTGTTGATATCTTTGTGCAGCTAGGGTTTGGGGTGTTGGGAGGGTAGGGCACTGCAATTAGGGTTTTGGGGAGGTTCTTTTTTTCGTGTGTAGAAAATACCTGCAGGTGCACTACAATTAGGGTTTTGGGGAGGTTCTTTTTTTCGTGTGTAGAAAATACCTGCAGGTGATAGCTATATGGTTTCTGGAGGGCAACAATGAGTGTTTTATTTTATTTTTAATAAAGAAATCCTTTAAATTTGGAACTTTCTATGGATAGATTGAGTTCGTCTAAAGTTGCCTTTTTAAAAAATGAGAAGTGACTTATCTCTGAGAGAGGCAGTCAACTTCTATGTATTGGAAAACAAATAGATCACAACTACAGTTCTTTCAATGTGGAACAAACAAACTTTTCTAATTTTCCTAAAATACTAAATACCCTAAAAGTTTCCTTGAGTGACAACTTGCATAAATTGAGTTCTTGAAACATTTACTTCTTCAGTAAACCTATTGTCCTTCATTTTTGAAACAGCTGTTTCTGTTGTGTTGTGGTGATAGCAATTTAAGCCTGTTGCTAGGTCCAGCTTTGACTATGAGGATATCTGTGTGCTGATAGCGCTATTTGATGTTCAAATTCAGTCTTGAGCTCATTGCTTGTATGCTGTTTGTATAGGTTCCTTCAGTATCTTCTTGTTTTGGGTGGTTTATAGAATGATTAGGAATTAACTTTCTACTTGTAGATGATGTGCCATTTCTTTTGTTCGCTAATACTGACTATGTTTTGGGCAGTCAATACGGAAGAAGTATCCTCAGTTTGCTCAGCAGCAAAATGGTGTCTACATGCAGCAGGTTTTTTCAGTTTACTTAGATTTAATACCTTGTGAAAGAGGCATTTCCTCTAAGAAGGCTAATATTTGAATAAATGGCAGGATGCTGAAGAATGTTGGACCCAACTAATGTATAATCTTTCGCAATCACTCAAACCGTCAAGATCCTGGTCACCTACATCACCAAGGTATTATACATAATAGCAGACTGGACAGTTATTTATTTTGCCACTTTTCTCCTTAGTTCTGTGATTTAATACATTTTAAAAAAAAGTTCTTGGTTACTTGCCATTTCTCATATCTGTTAGATTGTCGTGTTGAGTGATTTTACTGGCCCCAGATTTTGTGTGGAGGAACACTGCTACTATTGTTAAATAATTACCTATTTGATTTGTATTATTGATGCTAACTGATGGAGTTGAATCTTACGCTTTTGTGTACTCTTTTTCGCTCTTTTGAATAACAATTTCATTGATTCTCATAGCATATCTTCATTGTGTTATCACTTCTTTCTTCGTTAATATCATTTTCTCTGGATACAATTACTTCAACAATATTTCTGCTTGGTTATGATAACTGTTCCTTCTTTTGTTGTTTTGTAGCGAGACATCTAATCCAGTCAAAACACTTTTTGGAATTGATCTAGTGAGCAGGTATGAGTAGGTATTTGTGAATGACATTAAATATACAAACTTACTGCATGTTTTATCTAACTAATCTTTACTGTGTACAATTTATGGTGTTGATGAGATTGAAGTGCAGGTTGACATTGAATTTTGCAAGAAAACACTTCTTCATGAATAAACTCTTCTTCATTTCTTCCATGGTTCTGTTATTGTTATTGAACCTGAAACAAATAAAAGTAAATATTAGAATTTTTTTCGATATTATAAATTTTGGATAAAATTCTTCCAAAAAAGCCCCTGGCGGAATATTATGTTGTGACCTATTGCAGCTTCGTTATAATGAAGATGAAAGATAGAAAGAATACGCAGAATATCAACAAGTTACTGTCTTTTGGGTCATAAATGATCACAAGCAATGTCTACGTCAGTCCTTAGCGTCTAGTTGCAACTTTATTGCCTAAGAAATTTTCTTAGAACATCTTGGTTATTGTTTACTTTCTGTGTGGGTTGTAAACTTGGACTAGTTAACTGAGTTCTCTGTTTTATGTGGACCCTCCTACATGATATTCTAACAACAAACATCTCATATGGCATGCTTAAATAGCAGTTCTGTATTGATTCTTACATGTAAATCACGATTATATTGTAAATATTCATGAACATGAAGACTGAATCCTTTACGAGATCCAATTTACTTACTCGTCTTCTTTTCTAAATACAACTGATAAGTTAACTGAAATTTGTAGATGAGAGCCTGTAAGGTTAACAAATATTTGAAACACGACTACAGCAGTCGGTTTATGTCCTAATTAAACTGATGGTTCAGTATGTTTCTTCTCTTAACTCGGCAATGCATGATAACTCAAACTCTCTTGAATGAGGAAAAATTAGGCATCCTACACTTGCATAGGACGCACTAATTAAACTTGTGTGTGCACTCTAGAGGCACCCATATCCTGCATTAGAAGTTTCTTAACTACTTGAGTCTTTATAAAT
Source organism: Asparagus officinalis (assembly GCF_001876935.1). Taxonomy (NCBI): domain Eukaryota; kingdom Viridiplantae; phylum Streptophyta; class Magnoliopsida; order Asparagales; family Asparagaceae; genus Asparagus; species Asparagus officinalis. The sequence continues at coordinate 115,478,258 of NC_033798.1, read as the reverse complement.
ATTGTAACCTCATAATGAACCTAGTCATTACTTTACGTGAAAGGGTTCAATAGTTTGATTTATACTTACATTGTTTTTACTTGATGATGTACCGGACAGTTGTTAGCTGAACCGAATCATAGCTATCTGATCAAACTAGAGTGTCGTTTGCTCTTCAATACTTTATGCTATTTTTTTCTATTTAGAGTGCTTCACAGTAGTTGGTTTACCAGGATCCGCTGTGCAGAGAGTGGAGAAGAAAGTTCAGAGTCAGAATCTGTTTATGCACTGAAATGCCACATCTCGCAGGATGTTAATCATTTGCATGAGGGCCTAAAACATGTAAGTCAATAGAATGAAATAACTTGCTAACAGAACATCATACTATTATGTTATCCTTGTATAAGGATGTCTTTGTCCTTCTTACTATTTCAGATTTATCTCTAATTTAATGATAGTGAAAGATATCTAACAAGGGATGGGTTATGTACTTCTCTTCCATGGCTACTTCATCAGCCAATTCAGTCACATGTTCATACCAGTCAAGCCATGTGACCAACAGATCATTTAACATCTGGATGTAAATTGTAATTGTTTCCGCTCTTGATTAATTTTCTAAATTTGTTGTTTCCTTATTGGCTGTCAATGGTAGCAATGTGAATGATTTATTTGGAGTTTAGGCTCTTTTTTTGAGTTCTTTTTTTTGTGATTTATTGTTTCATGGATTGAGCAACAAGGACTATAGGCATGCCTAGGGAAACAGAGATGAAGACAATTTAAGGGAATATGGTTATTAATTTAAGCATAACACTTTAACAGAGTAAAATGGAAGTACATGATTCTTCTCTGTGTTGTTCTAACATGGAAAGTAAAAAATGGAGGCTTTAATGCACAAGCTTAAATTCACAGGCTAATGTCTGAACAAATGTAAAAATATTGATTGTAAGGTAACAGTTGGGTAGTTTTTGGGGACCCTGTCAGATACAGAAGCCATGTTGGATAGCTTCAATTTTATCTGCGACTTGCACATTTCAGTGAGCAGTACCTCTACATTAATATTTTCATGATGCTTAGTTCTAATTATATTTTTAAATTATGTCAGCTTTCATGTTATCTTTGTACAAATGATCTGCATTCATGTCAATTATAATTTAATTTAACAGGGTCTAAAGTCAGAATTAGAGAAGGCTTCTCCTTCGCTGGGACGCACTGCAATTTATTCAAAAGAATCCCATATCAGCAGTTTGCCCAGGTAAGTACTGTGTAATTGGCCACTTCTATATGCACTAAAGTTAAAGGGCTTTCCACTGTAGCTAAGCATTGTTTACAGATATAGTGGAACCCTTAACTTAGTACATATAAAATAGAGTGGGGATTTTTTTTGTCCACACATCTAAAGTTAAACCCAATTTATGTTTAACCCCTCACTCCCCAATATCATGATATGTAACTAATAATGCAATGAATACAAGGGTTTTACCTCTTGTTTAGATAACAGCTGTCGCTTTAGATAACAGCTGTAGCAGCTACATTCTATTCATAGATACAGTGGAACCCTTTAACTTAGTATATATAAAATAGAGAGGGCTTCTCGCCCACACATCCAAAGTTTAAACCCTATTTATTTCTAAGCCCCCTGCGCCCCAATATCATAGTATGTAACCAAGTAATGAATACAAGGATTTACCTTTCACTGTAGCCAACAGGCGTAGCAGCTACAATGAAACTCCGAAAGAGTATATAGTTAAAGAGAAGCATTCCCCGTAATAAACCCAAAATTTAAATCCATTTTTCTTGTACACATCTCGACAATCACCTCCTATACAGTACTCAACTAAATTGTTTTATGAACCACAGTATAACTTTTTTGGGGTTCACATTGTAGATTCAAAAAAATTAAACAGAAACTTTTGTTTATAAACCCAAAGTTTACCCTTATTTATTTCTGAACCCAACCACTTCCCAAATCTCTTTTAGAAATTATATGTTAATTATTTTTACCCATACTCTCAATGTGATACCTTAATTTTAAACCCGTCTACTTGGAGGGAAAAAAGTGTTTTGCTTATATACCCAAAGTTCTACCTCAAACTTTTTTTAACCGATCAACTTTTGAAATCACTCGGACAATATTGTTCATAATTATTGTAAACTTCTACCTATACACCCAAAATCTTGCTTCCATTTATTTCCCCCCCATCCACTCTAAAAATGGTTTTTTTGGCTATTAATCCAAAGTTTTATCTTCACTAATTTTTAGACCAATTTCTATAATCACTCATAAGCCCAAAATATTTCAATGAATTTTGTTGCTATATTTTATTGTAATTGCTATATTTTTGTTCTAAGTGGTTAGTTTTATTTACACTAATGCTTAAACTCTTATTTATTTTATTTGCCTTTTCGCACCAATGTACCACATCGCTAACTGTAGATGTGTTTTGCTATCCTGTAAACTCAAGTTTTACCCCAATTTATTTCAATTCATATTGTATTTCAGAAATTCAATGTACAGGGTAAGGTGTTATTTTTGGTGTTGCTATATTTTTGTTCTCTAAGTAGCTAGGCACGTGGTATATTTTTAAACACAATTTTTATTTTTATTTTGGTGGTGGAGGTCGGGGTTTGCACTAATGATGCGGCATTGCGAACTGCGGATGGCTATTTGCATCTGCGTTTTTTTAACCCACCCATTTCCAGAATGATTTTTTGCCTATTAACTCAAAGTTTTTACTACCATTTATTCTTAAACCCACCCACGTCTAAAATCACTTTTAGATACAAATTCTCCACCAAATTAATTTTAAACCTACTTTGTATTTTGGGAGTTTTCCATGCTGTGTAAATTTTCTATATATTACTATAGTTTACTCTTTTTAATTTTAAATGCTTAGATATATGATGTATTTTTAAGCCAAATACTTAAAACGTTATCTTATTCGCTTTATTCATACTAATGCTGTGGCGGCATGTGGATCAATTTTGCTTGTTATTTTCTGTTGGTAAAAGCCGACTTTTCTCCTGAGAGTTCATGCCCATATATTTAGGTATTTGACTATTCAGTTCGTCCGCTTTTTCTGGAAAAGGGAGACAAAACAGAAGGCGAAGATCTTGCGGGTAAACTTTGATATCATCTTTACATCTGGATATTCCTCTTTTCTCTTATTTCTTTTATTTGCTCTTTTAGAATTTATTTTTCTATTTACTACCGGGAAGAACTTACGAGAATAGTACAGAAGCTATTTCAGGCATGGCTGGATTGGTTAAGGTTATTAATTGTCAATCTCAGCGTGTTTTTTTGTTCTTGCCAGAAAGTGGACTATCCTTTGGAATTGGATGTCTATGATTTTTGCTCAGATGAGCTTCGCCAGACACTACAAGGTCCACGTCAGGTTAGTAGTTTTTTATCGTAAGCCCTTCCTTTTTTTAGTGGAAGGACCTCAGTAACACCTTTCAATTGTCTGTCTATATTTTCATTTAAATCTTACTTATTTTCTATGTTGTGTTCTGTCAACATCACATCAAAAAAGATTCTAAGAGATTCAGAAAATGTGAAGCTTGGGTTGAAAGTCCAGGACAAGAAGAACCAAAACGATGTTTCTGTACCTAAATTGGAGGTATGACTACTGTTAATATTATGTGTTTCTTCTCATAGTTTACTTCTTAGATTCTTGCCGAAAGCTTGTTCTGTTAAGCACATGGTTGTGAGCCATAAGTGATGAAGTTAGATGTTTGTTGTCTATGGTGGAACAAAAGCTTCGTCATTGTTTATTCAGACGGTTTATTTCTCAACTTAGTTTGTTCAGATGTGCATTGATTTTTCCCCCCCACAAAAGTCTATGTTATTCTTCCTTGTGCTGGTAGTCACATTCTTTTTAAAATTCAATAGGCCATGAATGGGGTTGCTTGTCAGCTGAATTGCCTGCTGTATTCTACGGATAGCTCCCATTTTCCGGTAGCTTTGTGGCTGGATTTTCACATCAACTCAAAGTCTTAAATGATTGGCTTGAAGTTGTCAGTCATAGCATTTAGGCCAAAATTTACATCTAGCTTTCTTTTTAAAAAAAGCATGTAGTCATGCTTTACAGTAACCAATTTGAGGGGGCCAAAGCTAATGTGATGTTTTCATGCTGAAAATGATGAAAGTTTTAATTTTCCTCTACATTTTCTTTTGTCTCAATTTGTTTGCGACTGTAATGAAGAAATATTGTATCATTTTGCTTGGGCTTGAGCTACCTTTTATATTTTCTTTCTGTTATTTTATCTTTCTGCTTTAGGCAATGTTTTTTTAGTGAGCTAAGTCGTGCTAAGCAGAACTATGGCGTGATTCCACTACTCCCTTCACTTATTCTTGATCATTATATTCTTTTTCCTTTTGCTTATACATGTATCAGTAGTGTCTAAGAAAACTATTTTCTGAATACATGATGCTTTAATGATTCTCTTTTCAACTTTCTCTGCTTTGAGTATTTCATTTCTCTTCTTAGATGCTGGCTTGGTTGATTCTAAAAGAAACTAGGAGAATTTTGAATGGCTTCAAGGTCAACTTTATTCTGACCTGTGATTGCTTCATATTTTTAGGGATCTATGGATGCTGAGCCGTCCACCACTGTTCCTGAAGTAGGTAAGGAAAAAAAGATCCACCAGTTTCATGAGATATTACTCCCTTACATTTGTACACTAGTTTTTTACACGCATCGTACGCACATAAAAGAGCTTGACAAATGCTAAAAGTTTAAATTGGTTCAATTACATGTGCATAGTGCGTGGCAGAAACTAATTTAAATTTATCGCATTTGCTTAAGAGAGCTACATTAATCACTACAACAATTCAACATAATCACTGAGGTTCTAGTACTATGACTTATTTACTTGCATCAGCAGGTACTGTATGGATAAATATAAGTTGCTTAAATTTGTTCAAAATCCTAGAAACCTCACAGTGCTGTTTCCATCCTTCGCCTAAGGAAACCACAGATTGCATGACTTGTTTACTTGCATCTGGAATTGATTAGATTTATTAAGAATGGTTAATATAACAAGTATCTTAAAAATTGTCATCAGAAAATTGTAGGCAAATATGACATGTTTCATGTTTGTCCATTTACACGACCATGCAAATTTGAACAGAACACTTTGAACCTTCCCTCGTAATCATTAGCTTAGGAAATAATATTCAATGTTTGCAACTGTCTTTAGATTTTTTTAAGGCGGTAAAAAGTAAAATATATTCAATGTTCCTGTCGATATCAGTTGGTAATGGGTTAAAAAGGGATGAGTGTGTTGTTGGAGAAGGTAAACAGAAAGGGTTATGATAGTTAACGGTGCAATGAAAGTGTTTTAAGTTTGCCTTGCGGTGAGGTTTGATTAAGGGATGAAGGCTTTGATCACTTTGCTTTTAAAATTAGATTTATTAGGAATGGTTAATATAATAAGTATCTTAAAAATTGTCATCAGAAAATTGTAGTCAAATATGACATGTTTCATGTTTGTACGTTTACATGACCATGCAAATTTGAACAGAGCACTTTGAACCTTCCCTTGTAATCATTGGCTTAGGAAATCAATGTTTGCAACTGTCTTTATATTTTTATTAAGGCGGTAAAAAGTAAAATGTATTCAATGTTCTTGTCGGTATCAGTTGGTAATGGGTTAAGGAGGAAAGGATGAGTGTGTTTTTGGAGAAAAGTAAACAGAAAGGGTTATGATAGTTAACGGTGCAATGAAAGTGTTTTAAGTTTGCCTTGCGGTGAGGTTTGATGAAGGGATGAAGGCTTTGATCACTTTGCTTTTACACATTGATATGATTCTTTACTCTTTTTAAGGCAAGGCATACTGGTTAGTGCAAGGTTTTGCTTTTCTATTTCTTGCGTGCCATGGTAGAACTTTTTGAATCATCAGGGCAAGAAATGTCGGTTAATCCAGTGTTGCTTGCTAGCTCGGTTTATTATTTATTCCTCATTTCTGTATGTTGCATTATCTTATTCCTCATTTCTGTATGTTGCATTATTTACATTATCTTGTTAGATGAAAACATGCAACTAACTGGCATCTACGACCTGGTCGCGGTGCTGACTCACAAGGGAAGGAGTGCCGACTCTGGTCACTATGTTGCCTGGGTGAAGCAAGAAAGTGGTCAGTATTCCAAAAACATATGCCACTGGTAGACAAACTTGCTATGAAAGTCTGCTTATGTAGTTCATGGGTTAACGATCCAGGTAAATGGATTCAATATGATGATGATAATCCCATTCCCCAAAGGGAAGATGACATAACACGACTTTCTGGTGGAGGTAAGTAGCTCAGACATCATACTCAATTTTGTTTGTCCCTTAACCTATATTCTGCCTGCACCTCTATATAGAACTATATGGTGAGTTTCTGTGTTTGTGTATGTCAATGTGTGCGTGCGCGCATGTATGTGCCTATGTGTGGGCAGATGAAAGCTTGGTTCAGGTGATATTATACTCGTTGTAGCTCGTGGGTTATTGTCAAAATATTAGAAGACTCCTTTGGCTGAGAACATGCTCCTATTGTTATTTTATGATTTGTGTTCTTACTGATGATCATTTATTTACTGATTGTTTTGAAAACAGGTGACTGGCATATGGCATACATTTGCATGTACAAAGCTAGGCTGGCTAAAATTTAGACGCCAATACCAGGAGGATCCGCGGGACGACTTTTATCATTGTTGTGGGTGTATGAACTTTTCCTTCAAAATCTTTGTTGTACTCTCTTTTATTCTTTAAACGAACTTGTCTGTTTGCAATTACAAACCCTTGTAAGGAGAATGATGCAAATTAGTTAGACTAAAAAAGAGTTTTAAACTAATATTGTTTCCATATTTTATTTGTTCTGCTTGTTCTGGTTATTTGATGTTAATAGGATGTTTCTGGAACTGTTAACTGAATTAGCTGATGTATCACTAACCGTTGAATGGCTTTGTGTGTGTTAAAATTAATCATTGACGTGTCGCCCGGTGGTTTCTCAAAATGAACAATTTTTCTAAACAGACCCATTTCAAAAAAAAAATTAAAAACCGATTTTTTTTTATTTACCAAAATCGATCTGATTTTGTGATTAGCAGACTAATCACTTTCCTAAATAGTCGGGGGTAACCCTGACTATTTAGGACATTAATTTTTAGGGTTTAAGGTTTCTAATTAAGGTTTAACACCATCCTAAATAGTTAGGGTTACTAATCCCGACTATTTAGGAAGGTGATTAGTCTGCTAATCACAAAATCGGGTCGGTTTTGGTAAAAAAAAAGTCGGTTTTTTTTAAAAAAAATTAAAATGGGTCTGTTTAGAAAAATTGTTCTTCTCAAAATAGGTGGGGATTCTTCTCATTCTGGAGTAGAACTGGAGGTGCGAACTCTCTGAACCCTTTTCTTGGTCATTTTTTCAAAGTTTTCTCATAGGGCGCGTGTTCTTTTTGATAATGGAGGAAGCCTGATGAAATGAGGCCCATATATTACGCAACGGTTGCATCTGGCAATGGATCACAGTAGCAAGGAAAAACAATAGAATCGATTCTTGCAACTCCTGCCAAAGACGGATACGTGAGAGAGAACGTTGGATTTTTTTTTTCTAAAAATATTTTTTTGTATATATTTTGGGATGAGGCTTAGGTGTCATCATTCCAACTTTTGGTTAGGAAAGTCATGGCATAAATACAAATGAAAAATGTTATAAAATGATGATAGCTTAACGGGATCATACCCATCAGGATTGATCGACTTAAGCTAATTACAAACTTACAGTAGAAAGGTAAAACTACATCTCCTAGAGATCTGCTTTCAGAGACCTACATTGGCTCTTTGCGAATTGCGTCTTTGGCACAATTTTTCTATGATACGAGTTATCATCATTCTTACAGAGTGATTTAAGCAGAATAGATATTAAATATATAATATAATGCTTATCATATTTGTAATTATTTTCGTAGTACACATACGAACAGTTAATAAAGACACAACAAAGATTAAAGATTTTTTTTCGCCCAAATCCCCCATTCTATCATATTTGTATAATTTGATTTTCCAAATATTCATATTTGATCGATTTTTATACTCCTCTCATTCCTTACAAATTCATAGGGGTAAATTACCTAACATGCATACCTTCTACCTGAAGAGGGAGAGGAGAGAGTTATTATTATTATCCCTCCTAAATTTTGGAAACTTAACATTGCTAATGAGAGAGATACCTCAAATCAATGTAAATGAAGTATCTATGTTTGAAATTCAATGGTATTAAATGAAAGGGATATTTTAAGTCAATTTCAAAAAAAAATGTGTTGATAAATTAGCAAATATCCAGATTTGGTGGGTGTTTTGCGAATAAGAGAGCTTTGGGTTTGGCCCTTTGGCTTTGGGTCTGGGTTTGGGTGTATATAGTTCTTTTTTTTTAAACACTTGATTATTTTGCAGGGTAGGAAATACCTTAGCGAGATAAATAGGAGAAGTTTCTTATTTGTTACCTCAGATATTTTTTTATCTCTTATAAGGATACTTTCCCAGAGTCTTGCTAGATATTCAAAAGACATTGGAGCTTCAAAGCTTCTATAAGAACTTCAGAAATATTAAAAACTAGATACTTTTGTTTCATGCATTCGACTCCCTTTCACCTTGTGTTTAGAACTTCTGATTTGCCCTTTTGACTCACTTTCACATTTGTGTTTATTACTCTGTTGAAAATTTTCGGATGGAAAATAAAAATAGTTGTTGTTCAGATTCAGTCCCATATTTGTTTCGCAATATTGTTCTCACAAATGTTTATATAATCATATAGGTTTTTCTTTCTGAGAAAAACTATCATGTACAATTTTTTGCATATATATTCTCACTTTTACCAATAGGTGAATTATAAATTTAAAAAAAAATCCTCGTGAGACCAAGAATGAATATGCAAATAAAAAGGAATAAAGTTGCACATTCT
>NC_033798.1:115461386-115469330 GCF_001876935.1 Asparagus officinalis | reverse complement strand
TACAAGCACTAGTAGTAGCGATCTCTCTTTAAAAAGTGAGGAGGATTTGAATTTGGCATGGGAAAAGAATGTAACATGTAGATGACCTTTAGAGCTGTTTAGATAATCCCAAATTGATTAAAATGTCACTTTGACTTTATGCAAAATAAGAGAATTGAGAAATAAATACAAAAGAGTGATCTTTTACTCATCATATGGGATATCTAAGACAGCTGAGATAAAAATAATATTAAAGATGTGAGAAAGATTAAAAGAAGGTATATATCTTAAGACTAAATCAAAGATTAAAGAAAGTATATATTTAAAATAGACCCTATCTTTTTATTTATTTTGCAAACCAAAATGTTAAACATAACTACTTAAAATCTAAAATTTTGCCATACAAAAATAAGATCTTATATTTTAAAGTTTTGCCATACAAATATAAAACATTTGCAGCTAATCTAAATAGAATGTTTTATGGTTTAATATTTATTGGTAATTTAAATAAGGTATTATTATGCAGATGTTTTAATTGATTACAATGGTTTACATTCTTAAGAGGAACAGGTGTAAAAATCGTACAATTTTATGAACTCCTACTGCAGGATAATTGTGGGAAGAAAGAAAAGAGTAAGGTGTAAAAGTCATACAAGACTTAAAACATACAATATTATGAACTCCTACTATAGGGTAATTATAGAATAGAGTATTGGGCTTTTTACTTTTTCGCAAAAAGTAGAAAATTGATTTCCTCTCATATCCCAGTCACCCGATGTACGCATTATCCACTGTTACTGTGAAATTTTTTGTTCAGATGTTGTAACAATAGCGTGTCAATTTATATTTTCTAAGCATCATTATAGAATGAACACGTTGTGTGTTGTATCACGCAATTGATAAAAGAGTTCCATTTTTGTTGTTTCCAATGTATCAAATAAGCAAATTTCACGGATCTTTCATTTGAAATCAATACCTATTATATGTGATGTATCACTCGATCAGATGCATAAAAACTACTACTCCTTCTAACATGTTGATGCTCTAACTAAAGGGAAATGAAAAAAAATAAGCACTTCCTAAAAGTGTAATTTATAGTTTCTCTCCATTATACAGCTGAAAATGTATTCAACTCTGTTTTTTATTCATTTTTCATATTCAATTGGAATGTATTTAGTACTTTTTAAATTTTTATTTTTGTTTATTTTTCAGCAACCAAACAAAATCCGTTACGTTTACTGTTTACAATATTAATGTTTAAAAGAGAGAGGGGACAACATGAGAAGGATAATACAGCAAGAGAAATATACGAGTAAAGTTGGAATAAACTTAAAGTTGTGAGCTTTATCCACCAACTTTTTTTATCCATTATGTTTGCTTTGAGATTCGAATTAGAATGTGATTGATGGCATATAATACACATGAAAACTATCTTAACATTTCACTAATCTCTCTGTATTTAGGCTCATGATACCCTATGCTACGCCCCAGATTTATCTAATATTTCTAAATGTTTCCTAAACATGTAACAAGGTTTCGTGTCAAATTTCCAATTAATTAATAATCCCTATGTTAATAACTGCTTTGCAGAAAAAGATACGTAAATAAGTAATTTATAGAAAACTTTATGCAAACGTCACCCGTTTCTGACCGATGGAATATTCAGACACATGTGAAAGTGTAGAAGATCTTGAAAATTTAAGCTTGGATACAAAGATGCATGTAAAAGTGTTGAAGATCATGGAAAATTACGTTTGAAAACGTCCGCTGGTAATAATTATTCTTCGACGGGGCTCCAATATTTCCCCGAAGTCGGATTTCCCAAAAAACAATGCAATACGGAACTCTTTTATTGGCCTCTCAAAAAGTGTGCAAATTTGTTTGGGCTGTAAAAGCTAATTTTCTCTTCAAGTATGCACATAACTTTTTTATTTATTTAACAGAGAGTACGTGCATATCTAATTCAGGAATACATTTTAATATAATATCACAGGCAGTAAATTTCCGTTTCCAAAAAGCTCCTTAACCAAAAACACGAGAACGCGTCTCGCACCGTAAAAGACAGATTTAGCTCTCTGAACCTCTTCAAACCATCCACCGATCAATGCTGAAATTCAACTCAACTTCTTGAATGGTAAATTTAGTTTAATAACTTACTGCAAGGTCCTATAATTCTTGAATGGTAAATTTAGTTTAATAACTTACCGCAAGGTCCCATAATTCCACTACTACTAGTCCTACTAGAGGTTTCCTCAACAAATGAATATTCAACTCCTTGCCAGGTGCGCAATGAGATCATCAGCCACAATTTTCAGGGCATTAATTGATAATACTAAAATAATGAGAAGATTTTTTAAAAAAAAAGGAAAACACCTACTAATAAATAACTGCACCCAGAATAGATGTGGCAAACTAGACACCAAGATCAGCTGTTAAAATAAAGTACAAGTCTTACGAGGAGACCTAACTCTCCCAAAAACAAATGTTCATTAAGTATCTTTATAGCTCATGAAAGTGGGCTTTCGATGGCGCGCCCTTAATCTTCAGGGGAAAGGGTCAAAAGTTCAAGAGGGCACTGCACATGAGAGAGGTCAATAAATTAGCTTCTTTCCCAAAAAAGAACGTAAATGAAATTCAAATCCAACTAGAGTAACATAATTCGAATGAGCATAAAACTCTAAATAACTCCGAAGATCTTTGCAAGCACGTCATATAAAATATTTCACCACAATCATACGAACCATCTCCATAAAGTATGTTCATATATGTGACCGAACACACAACAATAGGAAGCTAAAACTAGCTTTCATACCACAATAAAGACTTTCTGAGTTGATATTTGAAAACTTTTTAGGTCCCTTTTCACAAATACAAGCTTAGTTTGATCTAGATATAGCTTTTTCCAGTCAACCCTGGAAGGATGTAACAAAGAATGGCATTTAGCAATATTCGAATTTTGAAGATGATTAGAGAGACTAGAGAGAGGAGATGGTAGGTAAACCATGGCTGTGGCCTGTGGAAAGGGGTAAAAGAAGTATAGCCATTCCCCTGCTACCCAGAATGGCCACGGACAAACTAAAGTTAAAGTGAATAATGGGAATCGATCCAGATGCCAGTAAGTGTCGACTAAGGCACCGTACTAAGGCTACATGATCGACGCTCCTTTCAGATGTACTCTGAATCCGCAATAATATTACAAGATCTACCAAATGAAACCCAAAAGAACAGCATGCAAATCCATATCAATCAAGACTTAAGGATTTGGCAGACGAAAACTGGTTTAGGCATCTCCAAACATCAGTCCTACACTACTTTTTTCTACACAATGTCAAATGAGAAAGAAGTTCATAAAAATTTGACACAAACAAGCCAGGGGCCAGTAGTCCACAAATGCTACATGGCAATGGGGGTAATTGCAGACCCACTAACTAGTACCAAAAGGCTCATCTCCAAGGGGAGGAATAATAACCAAATAATAACTGACATTGAGGACCACAGAGAATGGGACAACGTGAGCATAACCCAACTATAAAGAAACAAATCACTCTGCGTCGTAAATACTTACATAAGCTCAACTGAAGTTTGAGATGTCTGGTCCTACTAATGGGGCACATAATGAAAACCCATACAACTAAAAAAAGTCAAGACGGAAAACTTACTGTATGTTGAAGTGTCAATTTGCTCAGGCAACTCTTTGATGTCAACCTCAAACCTTGCTTGAACCTATATGCAGTGCAAAAGTGTTAAAGAGTCCAAAGTCAGATAAGAACAATAACTACAAACAAATAAACAAAATATACCTTATTAAGAATATCAACATCAGAAGCAGATGAGACAAATGTGATGGCCAACCCTTTAGTCCCGAAACGACCAGCACGCCCAACCTGTCAAGATATGAGTCTCAGGACCAGATCTAGAGCATGAAGCTGAATACTCAATGTAATAGAACAAAGTCATTACCCTGTGTAAGTAAGTGTCTGCAGAATCAGGCATGTCGTAATTAACAACTATGTTGACACGCTCGATATCTATTCCTCTGCCTACCAGATCCGTAGCTACAAGAATTCTTTTGTGTCCTTCCTTGAAACTTTTATACCTTGTCAACCTGCAAAATTAAACTTGATTAGCCAGAAGCAACAAGCGCGGCACTTATACACAAACCAAAGAGTACAGAACTAAAACAGAATGTTCAAACATCTAAAATATCAGAGTCAAGTAAAAACTGATACTATTTGCGTTATTTGATTTTTCTCTGGCTACTTTTTACTACTAAGCATCATTTCCCAATTTAAAATATCCTGGTGACAGTGGCTGGTGACACGGGATCGTGAGAACCAGAATCAGTCAAAAAGTATTTAGATTTGTAAGATGAGTAAACATGTGAAAAGAAACAATTGTGTAATAAATTAAGGCTCATGCAACAGCGATGGGAATACAAATGAAGAACACAAATGCAGATAAAAAAATTGATACTGCACCGCTTTCGTGCAAATGACTTAATAAGTACTAAAACTAATACAGTCGTTGATGTACCACATTTAGAATGCACATAACAATCCCTACTTCCAGAACAGATCTTCTTAGAAACATTCACTCAACAAATAATCACAAAGGATTATACTACATTTATATTATTCAAGCCCTATGTATTTATTTGATGTGCATATAACCTTGTGATATGCATGCAATTGATGTGTTCAGTTTACTCTAAGTACTACAAGCACGTGCATTCCAAGTTGAATGAGCATACAAACAAAAAGTGACACATGTCTGCAACTACATAGTAAATAGGTTTGAAGTCTTATCAGAGTGCCACACCATGAAGAATGTACAATTCAAAACAATAATATAATACATTGAATCTATGTAACTAACACAACCATACTTTCAGTGAAAGAGAGCTTCAAGAAAGACCAACCTTTCCTCCTGTGACATTCCAGAGTGGATGCAGATAGATGGAAAATTGCATTCAACTAGCAGTTTGTTCAGCTCTGCTGCTCTGCTAACACTCTTGACAAATATCACAACTTGGTTGAAATCCAAAGCATCCAGAAGGTCGTTCAACTTGCGGTTCTTTTCCAACTCGCTAAGTTTGATGTAATGCTATTTCAATAAGAAACAGAAGTAGTCATGAAATAATCACAAATGAACTGAACAGAAGCAAACCATCTGTTACATATAACAATAAGTACCTGTACTAGCCCATGCAGGGTAAGCTTTGCCTCATCGTCCACATATATTTCCATTGGCTGTAAGGAAGAAATGTCAGATTAAAGATGATTAGGTCCTTGTTCTGAAGCTAATGGAATCCAGTACCAAATGAATGACGCACGACCCAACTCTTGAACCCAGGTTTTGTTTCCCATCAGATTCGAAATATCTAGCCTTCTTAGAAAGTAAATTCCCAGGAATTTAACCAAGCTACTTTAAGGCCAACAAGTGGATAATTATCGCGCAGCTGTCATTGCATTCCAGATAAAATCTTGTCCGCATTGAACTCTCTGAACACCATACTTACTTTCCAAAGGCAGTTCGCACCAACTATCTTAACCACCCAGAAGGCTTTTGGCAAGGAAAGTTGCATGAAAAATGGAAAACACAGTATGCGCCACAACTGGACACATTCAGATGACCTCTCTAGAAAGGACCTAAACTCGCAGACAGAAAATAATACTTTATACCCTCCTCAGAACAAAAGAAAGTAACCACTAACAAATATTGCCTGATAACTAGTATATTGTAAAAGGTGACAAATCCAAACGAATAGGTGACACATTCCAACTTATGCTGTGGTACTAAAAGGAAGACAAAAAGCTGGCCATAGGACATTACATCTTGCATAAAACGCTTGCAAACAGGGCGAATTTCCTTGCTAAGTGTCGCTGAAAACATCATGACTTGTTTATCATGGGGAGTCAGTTTGAATATCTCCTGCACATCTCTCCGCATGTCTACAAAACATACAAAACAGTGAAATAGGATAACAAAATAGTAAAAGGGAGCACATTAAGAGATGTCTACTCGTCAAAACCAACAATATATAATTCAAAAACATACCAAGTGACTCAAGCATCTTATCACATTCATCAAGGATAAAGTGCCTAACATTCTTGAGGGAGAGGTCTTTATCTCTGGTTAGTGCCAGAATCCTTCCTGGCGTCCCAACAACAATGTGGGGGCACTCATTTTTAAGTATATCCTTGTGCTTTGAAATATGAACACCTCCATAGAACACTGCAACCTTGATGTCAGGCAAGTATGTGCTGAAACGCTCAAATTCATGACATATCTGCATGTATCAAATTATGAGCATTATATGCAACATTCAGAGATCTCCATGAAACTCAAATACGTAAAACTAAGAAAATTAAAGACAATGCCTCAAGAGCGAACCTGGTAAGCCAATTCTCTTGTGTGGCATAAAACTAGAGCAGAAACTTGGCCGGCAACAGGATCAATCTGCTGAAGAGTTGACAGAACAAAGACAGCAGTCTTTCCCATCCCAGATTTAGCTTGGCAGATGACATCCATTCCCAAGATGGCTTGAGGAATGCACTCATGTTGGACTGGTCGAGAACCAAAGAAAATTGGAGCGAAGCAACCCCAGTGAGTAAAAAATAACCTTCTGGATCCTTTTAATGGAAAGGTTTTACCAAATTCTCCTCCAAAAATCAGAGATGTGGAAGTAGTTGTTTACCTGAAAAGGAAATTGGCAAATACTGAAGTTTAAGCAATAATGCAAAATTATGTTAAAGATAATATTATTGTAAGCTGGAAACAGTAGCAACTATTTAAAAACATAATCCTTTATCAAGAAATATTTTCTACAGTGGTCAGGTTAATATGCCACTGTTGACCTTATCATCAAACAAACATGGATAAACATGATTCAGGATAAGATTGATTAATAATACACACATTATATAATGACACCAGATGAGGGGGGGGGGGGGGGGGGGGGGGGGGGGGGGGAATCAAGCACAAATGCAAGCATGTTTCAATTAAAAGGAAAGGAGGACGAGGGAGTTTTTTTTTTGTGGGGGTGGGGTGGGATACACTGAGCCATTGGAGAGTATTCAATTCCACTTCGAAAAACTAAAAAAATAAAAAAAAACACATGGAACTAGTTCAGTTTTCCAATAACATACAAGTAGAGTGCAGGATTACCCCCCACCCCACCCCCCCAAAAAAAGAAGCTTTTCTTGATACGACTAACAAAGAACAATAAGGTGCATTGTCTGCATCACAGTGCAGAAAAAAAAATGAAATCAACAAAAAAGGGGCAGAAATCACATTTCCAAAACGTTCTAAACACTAAAGTTGTCAAATCAAGATACATAATAAGAAATCTGTTTGAACATTTTAAGCCCTTATTACAGTTCTCAACCTTATTCTTTATCTTCAATGATAATACACACTGAAACAATCATGCGAGTCCTCCAAGAGTTCAAAACAGCTAGTCTTTGCAGAGAAATGTATCTGGAGCACAACAGTAACTCCATCGAAAAATTGTCTTCTGTTCAAAACATATGATTGTATGACCGTAGCAGAGACCAGACAATATTTACTATCAACACTAAAATAATAGAGAACCAAAAAAAAAGTGTGACTAGCGTTACAGAGAGATTGATTCCTATTCGTCAAAAGCATGTGACTGTATAATCATATCAGAGCCCAGACTAAATAAATATATCATCAACACTGAAATATGTAAGCAACAAAAAGATGTTTGACTTCCTGTAAGGCCCTATTAATCAGATATGTGCTCTTATATGAGTTTGCTACTACCATTATGACCTTATGAATACGCCAAGCACAACATCAGAGAGCAAGCAATTTATAGAAAATAGGTCTCGATGATTAAAAAAATCAAAGCTGGTAATAGCTCAAATAAAGTTTTTAAGACCAAGTCAGAGCTTACCTTCAGAGGGATGCTCAAACCCAGAATCTACTATTGCCCGGAGA
>NC_033798.1:115437175-115461369 GCF_001876935.1 Asparagus officinalis | reverse complement strand
AAGCCCGAGCTGTGGATCCCGACATATCCCCTGCATAACACAACATGTTGACAGTAAGTTATAAGCTTTTTCAACAACCAAATTATATAACTGCAAAAACAATTTATGTGATAAATGAAGTTTCTCTGATAAATATATTTGTGAGTTATAATAAACCGCACTGGCATGACACTTTCTGACAAAACCAACCAATAGACGCAGAAAATTTTGTATATCATTCAACAGGTAAAAATTAAAATTAATCAAAGGCAGTGTTAGATGACTCAAGAACTAATAAAGAAAATCTTTTTTTAACCAAACCTAATAAATCTGTAAATTAAAAACGTGTCCAAATGAATAGAAATAGGCTAGATCCGTAGAATTAAAGTAGATAACAAGCAATACAAGTAAACTAGAAGGTGATAAAGAATCGGAAATCTTACTTCTTTGCCGCTTCACCATTAGCCTTGGCCCCAACTGAATCAAGGGCCTTGTCTTCTTCCTCGTCGTAATCAAGGAGCTCCTCCTCGTAAGCATCGTTATCCCTTGCTTCGCCCATTCTAATCACCCAAAAACTCCGCGATTCAGTCACAAATCTAAAGAAAATTCAAAAACAAAGCCGAATTTTGAAGAGAATCGAGGGTCGCTCACCTTTGAGTTCGAAGGCTAGAGATTAGGGTTGCTGAGTTAGGGTTTCGAGGCTTCTGCAAAGAAAATTAAAGATAAAACTAGGGTTCTTTGGGTTCTATCGGTGGATTAAAGAGAACTCGAGGTCAGAAGAAAGAACCTAGGGTTTCTAGAGGCGCAAAATCGCTACACCTAGGGTTTCGAGAGGGGTAAGAACCATTTCGGTAGAGGGCAATTTATAGAGTTAGGATTTGGGTTCGAGACAAGAGTCGGCTATCGCTTAGTATCCACCGTTCAATTTTTTATTGACGGTATTAGCCCTCGAGGCTCTCCGGAATCGTAGTGTTCAGAGTATCGTGGTTCGTATGGGTATTTCCGTCAATTCTTATGGTAGTCTTCGGCGGCTCAGATGTCACGTGCTGGATGTTGTCACTTTGTGCAAATGTTAATATCAATAATTGTGTCGTAGATATTTTTGGGGGGAAAGTCAGTTAATAATGGTTAATAGATAGAAATTTTACCTCGTAGACATATGCACACGTATCTTCATCCATCGAATTTCAAATTTGGTAATCCATATAAAACCCAGGGCATTAATTGGGCAAACTAAATAATGACTTCGTTTTATAATGTAGACTAATTGAAACTTAACAAAAAAGATTGGGAGGGTTCCAATTATTTTAGTTTTGGAGTATTTGACAAATCACAAGCTAATCTAAAGGTGTGAAGTGCATTTGTTGACAGACATGAATGAAAGTGTCATATTAGAATGCAAGTTAGATACGTCGCAAAGTGAATCTAAAAGTGTGAAAAGACATTGTTTACGAGCGTGAAATTGTCACATTAGTATGAGTATGCAAGTTAAATATCTTGTTTTGTTCAAAATATACTTGAAACTAGAAAAATAAAGTGTAAATGAAAGTGTCACATTAGTATGCAAGTTAGATACATTGCATAACAACTCGAAAGTGGATCTAAAAGCATGAAAGGGATTATTTTTATTTTTATTTTTTGATAGTATGGGTAAGAAAGTTAAATATATTCTTTTGTTCAAAAAATACGTGAAGGGAGGGAAAAAAGATTATAACGATAATATTTTTTTACTTAAAATAATATAGAGCTTTCGTAGTATATTTCCAAAGTAAATTTTTAAATTAACAGTGATCCCCAAATTACTCTCTCAGGTGATCCAACTTTTATAAGAAAAGTGAAATGTTGATTAAATCTGACTTGGACCTTTTTTTTTAAAACCATTTTACTTCTTAAGTGTTTTAAATAGAATAGATGCCAAAAGCCACTTATAAGCGAATTCATTTTTACTCTTGTAAGGGTCTGGTTGACAACTTTATAAATTGGGTCAGAGTTGAACTTGGTTCAATTATAGGTTGTTTTTTTAGTGCAAAAAACTAGACTAAAGATTTCTCACATGAACCAGTTTCAAAATCAAGTTTGGCTAATTTTCACTCAGTTGCCAAACATACCCTAAGTTCACTTTCATGCGAGCGCGCACTTTGCTAATACAAATAACGCACTCTATGAGTAGGACGTTTAAAGACGAAAAATGTTTGAGCAAAACTTTGCAGATTATTGAAGCAGGGGAGAGTAGGATGTTTACAGATGAAAAATGTTGAGAGCAAACCTCACAAAACTTTGTGTATTATTAAAAACACAAAATTTTATATATTATTAAAAACTGAGTACAAAATCAGTAAATATATCTGAAAATTTTGTATGTTATTAAAAACTGAGTACAATATCAGTAAATATATCTGAAAATTTCATGAAGTGTGGTTACCGATGAGAGAACATCGAACAGGAAACCAGAATAAAATTGGGCAGAAATAGAAAACAAAACACATGTCAAGGACTTTTCAATAGTTAAATCAATATTGTGAACATTTATTCTGATAACCAATATCCCTTTCCATGCAAATTTAACAAGCACTTTGGAGATCAAAACCCTCGCAGCTAACAGGCACACGTATGCTCAACCAAATTGATCAAAATCTCAAAATTAAAGCCAAGAATATACTAGTCCTCATACAACTTATGGTCATTAGACTATGCTTTATGATTACATTGGCACTGTATGGAACCTTCTTAAATGAACTGGCTAACCTTAACAACTCCTTGATACACCATGCGGCAACACTAACTAATCCTGGGTGCATAATGCACTAGAATATAGACGCATTCAGGCTTTGATTCAATGTTAAATTTCTAGCTCCTTTTTTTTGGTCAGGATGACTTCTCTGCCAAATAATGTTCCAGCATATCTTCTTCTTCATCATCTGCAATATCACTCGAAGAGAAAAATCCATATATGAGATATCCGAGTTAGTGAGATATATCAGAGGCTTAATCCTAACGCATTTACTCTGATTCATGATATATGATCACTCAATTATATATGATAAAATCAGTAAATCGAAGACACCACCTTCAAAGTCATCATCAAAATCAATATCCTCGTCGTCCTCTTCCTCAGACTCTTCGTTGACAGCAGTAGCACCTTTCTGGAAGAAAAAGAAAACGGTCACATGATTGAGAGATACTACAGTCTTTTTATCAATCAATTTCGGGGGAGAGGAGGAGGAAAAAAGAAAGAAAGATACCGCTGAAGCTCTTCCACTCTCAAACCATTGCCTTCCTGTAAGCTTCTTCTCCTTTGGTGCACTAAGCGCCGATTCTGGCATTAGCCTGACAAATCAGCTGCTGTTAGTTTTCAGTTCTGCAAAGGATGCTAAGAATTTGTAGAGAAAGAAAAAAAAAACCCTGCAATATTTACTTGGCTCGCTCTAGTGCTAATTCGGCTTCAAATCGTTCTCTCCAAGCAAGAAAGCTTTCTACTGTAACTGCTTCTCCATGTGGAATAATTATCTGGAAAGTATGACCACAACACGTTAAGCATGAAGCAAAATATGTGACACTAATCTTTCTCAGAACTCGACGTAAATAACTTCCAAGGGTATATGAATCAGAATATGTGACACAAAATAATGAAAGCATTCTCCCAAGGGAAACAGATTAGCCGTCGCCTTAACGATCGATGTATGTAGCTTAAAGGAAAAAAATTACACAGCAAAGAATAATAACAATACCATCAAAGAGAAGAAACCCCACCCCACCCCCCAAAAAAAAATCCCCCCAAAAAAGGAAAAAATGTCCTGCAAAGCGATTCCCAGTATATTTGTGAACTGGTTACCTCCGGCACACGAATTAGTTCCCCAAAATTGGCGTACTATTTTCATGTATGTAAAGCGCAAAGTACCTTTCAGTGCACATGCCCAAGATGCGATGCAATGCAATGTATGCAATCGAGTGAAGGAAGACGCATAATGGAATATACGAGTCAATGACTTCATTGTAACTAAATATGTTTGTTAATAAAACATGAAATGGAACCATCATACCACACAAACTATGTGAAAAGAAATCCAGACCAAAGAAAAACGAAGTCTAAAAAAAGTAAAAGAAAAAAAGAAACACCTTGGAAATGTAGGGGACAGTCTAAATAAAAGAGAACAAACTCCATAAAAAAGAAGCACTTGAGTATTCTGCATGAAAACATATTAAAATGCATAATTAGCTTTCTAGTTTCGAGTTTTCTAATATACACTTTGGAAAATAGTAAGCACACCCAAAAAAATAATAATGTATCATATACTGAACTTGTGCACCGAAGCACGCTACCCCCTCGAATCCAAATTTTCTAAGTGACGAACTGCATACCCAAATTCATACCATGACCCGCTACGCACTGCATACTACATAACTATGGAACTACATTACCAAGAAGGATAGCAAACAATAAATTCCCTATCACAAGATAGTAACAAGTTCTATAACTAAAAGGTGAAGGGCAAAAGCGTATATCTCACTATAAAAGTGTGCTGAAATGTGCATGTGCTGCTAGTTGATCATCAGGATTCAGAAGGAACCGCCCATGTAACAAATTAAGCTGACATTTGTATTCCTTGGTCAAATGTTGAAAATTAAAGTATAAAAGAAGAAACCACTCAGTTTCCTCTAACACAGCTTAATTGGCTATGAAAGGCGTTCTGATGATCAGCCAGTTGAAACTTAGTAAATCTACTAAGATTAGCCTTGAAATTACTCCACAACACCCGCCCTCCCTTTCCCAGCCCCCGCAAAAAAAAACCCAAACGACACACCCCAAAAAAGGAAAAAAAAACAAAAATAGGGGGCACTCACAGAAAGAGACATAATGAAGAAAATGAGAAGAAAACAATAGCTAGTATTAATATCACGAAGGTGTTTGAGAGGGGCATTTTGTAGAAGCTTATGAGCTACTCGAGCTTTAGATAGCTTTTGGCTTCTTATGATAATAAATTTATAAAAGTTGTATGGATAGGTCAAACCTACGTAGCTTATTTATGCCAGCTATAAGTTAGTTCTACAAAAGCTGGGGAACCCTTTTAATTGGACTTATAAGCTTGCTCATTGGAATTTACCAAATAGTTAGATATGAAAAAACTAGTTTAAAAGCTAGTTTGGCAAAACATGATCCACCACCCCACCCCCCGCGAGAAACAACCACCACCACACACACACAAAAAGGAAAAAAAACACCCTCTATATTGAAACAAGCAAGTAGAGCATAACGACCACATTTCTGACGTATGGTATCAGCAGCTAACACTGCAGTAAGAGAACCCAAAATATCACAATAAGAGAACCAAGAATATCAAACTAAGAGTACAGTAAGAGAACAGAAAATATCAAACAAAAGCAGACCTTCTAACTCAGAACATAGATCACCACGAAGTAGGAAGTAAAAAAGAAAGGGAAAAAAAAGCGGAACAAAGGGCCATACATCTTCTTTTGCAGTATCAGTTTCCTCTAACTCAGCTTCTTCCTCATGGCCATATTTTTCACTCAACCACTCTTGGGCTGATGTAACAAGTGTGTAAATCATCGCCATTCCAAGATTATCAGATGCCTGCGAAAGGTAAATGTTAGGGTTGAATGGGCAAAAGGGCTCACATTGCCAAACAAAGGATTGGGATAATAAGGCTGTCGCCATCACTATGGAGTCACAAATATGTAAAGCTTGTAGGGTCTAGAATCTTTTAGGCTTTAGCCTAGGATGCTATATTATGTCAAACCAAGAAATGGTGACTTTTTGGCTGGGGTTAGATTTGATGCCATCAGTATTACTATTTCAAAGGGTAACTTCCCATATAGTCGCAAAAATAAAATAGAATGAGACTTAACATAAATCACTCAGTATGACATATCATGCAACACACATGAGAATTAGTGGCGTAATATGTGTTTTTAGAGCATCACACGTGATTAAGAAGGTAATGTAGAGTTCATCATCTAGAAAAGGTTGCTAAAAGGATAGCTTGGTGGCGCCATGGTTAGGTTCTTATCTAGTTGCATAACTTAGCCTGAAGTCAGGAACAAGGACAACATGCAAGTTTCCTGCTCACTGATTTCTTATAAATAATGATTATGTCATCATAATACAAAATAAAAGAACAATGATGAATTCCGCAAATAGACATCAAATAGAGACAGAGAAATAATTGACATAAACATGTACCTCTTGTTCAAGATTTTCTTTTAGCACTTGAAGATCATCAGGTTTTATTCCACGTATACTGCACAAAGAGATAGCATTATGAAGAGGGTACAACAGTTAATGACCATTTATCGTAACATCACAGCATGATACTTGCTGAAATAAGGAAATAGAATAGAAGAAGGTAAACAGAGTTAATAACACGTAGGGATCATCAGTACAAGAAACATTAGGGATCATCATCAATACAAAAAAAATATTCGAATTCTAAAGATAAGAAAGAGTCAAGAGCGTACCTTTTAACATTCAGAAGAGGGGGTTCATCTGGATATTTTTCCGTGTGTGAGAATATTAGAGCTAATTGAACTGTAAAATAAAAATTGATTTCATCCTCCAGTTCCAATATAAACAGGACAGCGTTAGTAGTATCATATAAATGCAAGTACGTGGAGTTTCCCAAGTGAGAACAAAAAAACCCTCCATCTTCAATCCTACTTTTGAGTGCTCAGTTATTTTGTATACACATACATATGTGACTGAGACTCCGCTCAAGATTGTATACACATGTACATATGTGACTGAGACTCCTCTCAAGATTTTGCAGTTAAAACGCATATAGAGACACTAACAATTGGTTTATAATATGTGTATTTAAATTCCGGATATTGTTGGGTGCTATTTCCCTTTTACTTTACTATCTCCATTATCTCTTTCATTTTCCACCGATCACTCTCCACAAAGTTGAAGTTTTTCTGCCTCCCCTAGGTTTCTCTAAGGGCTCGTTTGGTATGCGGGAATGAGTGAGAATGGAATGCAATTCTAACTCTTTTTTCCCACGTACCAAACACGATGTATTTTTAGATGTTAGAATAGAAATTCTCACTTCTTATCAATTCCCACTTTATGTAGGAATTGTCATTCCCAACCATTTAACAAGGAATTGATATTCCCACTTAAGTGGGAATAAAAATAATCAAATAAATTCCAATTATACCCTCCTTAAAAGATACAAATAGATATAAATTCCCATATGAAAATTATTTTTATAAAAAAATAACTTATCTTAAGCTACTAGTACAAATATATAAATAAACATAAGCATGAATATAACTTGCCCAGTTCCAATATACAAACATCATTCCTAAGTAAATTTATATCAGTGACCTTGTCATAGTTCCAATATATTGTGATATTATTGTTTAATAAATCTCTGATATTGTTCATTCGTTCCTAAGAAGTATATTAACGTGGACCTTGCCTTAGTTCCAATATCTTTTAATAAACTAGATATACTTTGGAGTGACAAACTAGTTTATCATTTTGTAATTTCAAAACTTAATATTTTGATACTTTGATGGTTGTCCAATTATTTTGCTCGTACTATTTTATGGATATTTTGATTAGAATTTGGATATTTCTAATAATTTGTCGAATGTGATAGTTTATGCATATAAAATTTTAAACTATAGATACTATCGTTTATATTAATTTTGACATATGGATGATAAATTGCACTTTTTCCCTTTATTTTCCCCCCCGAACATGAAATCTCAAAATTTCTTTTATCAGGAGATGTTGTGAAGAGTGCCCAATTATATGAAATATCTCTTATAAGGCATTCTTCTCTTCACTAATGCACTATGAAGTTAGTAACATTAGCTGCTCGTACAAATAATAGACATGTAGCACTAGAAGTTAGAAAAGTAAAATTATAATTATTTATAATTAAAAATAATTTCTATGAAAATTATTTTTCAATTTGTAAGCCAAAAGTCCGAAATTGTTACCGAAACGGTGTGCCAAAATATAATTATTACATGAAAATTTATTTCTCTAAGGAAAAAATATCATTTCTATGAAACTTATTTTTCTAAAAAAATAAAGTATTGTCATTTTTAAAATATTTTTAATTTTTTTTAAAAATTTGTGTTTTGGTAAGGGAATTATTAGAAAACTAAATTTTATTCTCACTTGTGAACAAATGATACCAAACGTGAGAATAAGAATAGGATTGTCATTCTCGTTTCATTATCTAAACGCGTCCAAACATGAGAATGAGAATGTGTATTTCATTCCCACATCTATTCCATTCCATTCCTAGCTTCTTTCCATTCTCACTTGACACCATTCTCGCATACCAAACGAGGCGTAACAGAAGAGGTGCCTCTCCTTAGGTCATCCCTCTTTATCTTCTACTCCCACCAGTCACCACAGTCTGCTGGTCTGCCCTCCTTTTTACTCAACTTCACCCGCGCCATCAATCTTCTCCCACTTACTATGGTCATTGCCCTCTTATCTGCTGCTGTTTTCTAATGCAATCCACCAACTACCTACTTAATAACAATTACCCCCGCTTCTTCCTCTCTGCCATTGTTACTACTTATTTTTACTCCAATTAAGGTGATAAAAAAGAAAAGATGAGTGATGATAGGAGGAACACGATGATAGGTGGATACAGGTAGTGGAGAGTGGAGGGGATGAAAGTTTCCAGGATTGGGATTAGGAATCGACATATTGTCATGATAGTGAGAAAGCAGCAATGGGAGAAAAGAGATACAACATACTAAGTCGAAGCGAGACATGTGGCTAAAAATGGACAAGAATATCATTTAATTAGATGCTCATTTTTTAATAAGATGAGTTTTAACACAATACACCCGCACCATTATTACAAAAGTAGGTCTATA
Organism: Asparagus officinalis; assembly: GCF_001876935.1. NCBI lineage: Eukaryota > Viridiplantae > Streptophyta > Magnoliopsida > Asparagales > Asparagaceae > Asparagus > Asparagus officinalis. The sequence continues at coordinate 115,452,525 of NC_033798.1, read as the reverse complement.
TCATAATTAAGCTAGATGAATTTTAACAGCAAAAAATGTGCAATAAAACATAATGGGGTTAATTAAAGGACCTGGAGTATAGTTTGCCTCATCCACATCGTCATCCTGTTCCATAGATAAAATAAATTCAATATACTAGGATAAAGAAAAAAACAGCACAAATCAATTTGTTGTTAAAAATGCAATTATATCGAGTAACATTAACAAGTTAAAGTTGTAAATTACCACGAGAAAATGGGTTTCCCATAAACCAATGAACATAGGAACAACCACATGCTTTTTGAGAAAAAAGGAGACACTAGATGCAAAACAGTTTGCTTAGAGCCAATTACTAATGTGAACTAACAAAGAATGGCATTCATCCACAAGTATAAGCAAAGTTATGCACCACCATCTTCTAGCCTCCAAATGTTCAGGGATGAGCAGCAATACAAACTAGATAACAAAACCAGCAAGATTTCATTTTCAAATTGCATGCAAGTTTTATCTTCTGCATTTACTCTATGCAGTCAAGTTAAATATCTTTCTGACTGAAGTACGAAATAACCTATGAAGCTGATCCCCAACCATTTTTCTTATTTGCATACAGCTGGTTCAGACATCTGAATCCCACAGGGTTTAGAAGTAAATAAACACAAATTATATATTTCACTAACATACTTGTATTTAAAAAGAATTGGAGAAAAAAAAATTATTTACAAGATTCAACTTTGGCCTGGATCCTAAGACTAAAACTAATAGAGTCAGAATCACACTATAATATATCTGATCTGGTGCAGGCTAAGTCCATGTGTCCATGTCATGGGTAAAAAAATGTTTCCTCTTTGGAGAGCTATTTTATTTTTTGGTGTTCCACGCATCTATCATCCAAATCAGAGAGAATTAGAGAGGAAGTGGCTTTTCAATCTCTTATTGGAATAAAACTACACTTGATGTTGTAGAATAAATATGACCAAAGGATAAATGTAAGTAAGAGAAAAAATTGCGAAAAGTTATTCATGAAAATAAAACCGTTCGAAAATGTCAGCTAACATGGCAAAAAGGAACTCCAAAGTAACCATTAAATACACTTTAGGAACGTAGAACAAAATCACCAACACCAAAATCCAGCCAGACTCTTGTACACTAGCACCTACCACTTATTTCTCTTTCTTTTTCTGCTTCTGCATGGTCATAACCTATAAGGATCTAGTGTGAATTAAATAAAACAAATGATCTACTAGTGCCAATTGCCTGCGAAAACACCATTGAGAAGGAAACATATATATCTTTTCTTAGAAGTCAGAACATTTAAGGGCTAATAGAAGACAAGCTGAAACATGATCCTTGAGAGATGCTTGTTCCTGACTAACTAGATATAGTGACTCCTACTATTGATGATCAAAACTCTCCTTAGTTGCAGAAGAACAAAACAAAAGGAACTAACTGGTAGTCGTCTACTTCATGAATTGCCCAAGATGACAGGTCACACGATAACATCAACGAGCTAGTTGGTAGCTGGGCATGTTATCCTTTTGAGGCACAAATCTATCCTCAGGACAATCTTTGAGACATCTTCTTATAATATTTCATTATAGGTTATATATCTACTTTTGGTGTACACTGTAAGCTCGATAAATACTCATCAAAAGGATCAGACGACAGTAGTAGGATCTATACATCCAAAACGGATGCCCGCCATGTTGGTTCACCTTTTTTTAATCTTTTTTGGCTGATAAACACCTTTCACATGTTATGGTCATGATTATAAACAGTCTAAAAAGTTAAAAAACTTTATATGATAATTCCTTGAAATTTCCCTTCCTAGGAAGAATTAAACTGATTGCATAAAACAAACCATCTATAAGCCGTATGAATAACTCCCATCTTCACTTGATGATATCAAATGTCAACAGTTTCAACTGACTGAAAATTTAAACTCTGAAGGTCTTCCATGTATATCAAATTAAAAAAAAAGTCCTCCTTTCATCATTCTTAACTGCAAGTTACTTTCTTTTTAAATATTCAAACTAAAATCAACGTTCTTACTTGAGGCGATAGAGTAATCTGGAAGCAGCGATTCTTTGTACCAAGCCCGCTATCACTAGATTCGATCTCTGTTGACAAATTATTCAAAATAAAATTAGAATTACTCTGACTGACAGCATGCTAAAAGAATTGCACCAAAACCAATATACTACCTTCGATATCATCCATCAAAATTGCTTGCAGTGCTTCGATCTCCATCTCCTGCTCTTGTGCGTGATCTGCAACAGCGATTAGAGTAGGAAAGAGGATGAATTTGGATAAGCAATCTAGAGTTAGGGTTTAGATTCGACTGGTTACCTGACATCTTTGCTTGAATTCTAGGGCTTTGAATTGAAAGATTGCAGTTTTTCCCCCCTCTTACTTTTGTAATTTGTTTCGGGTTTAGGGGGAGCGATGCTCGCTGCTGGTTGTTGGAGAGAGGTCGAACCCTTCGGAGGCGACAGACCTAATAGAACTGTGGTCAGGAAATCTAACCGGCTAAATTGTAGAACAACCCCTCAAAATTACGCTATTTGCATTTTTCTATCATATGATTTTGAGAATAAATTGCAGATAACCCCTCAGGTGTATATCGGTAACAGATACCGGCCCCAACTCTTTATTATTGAAACTTATCAACACTGGACAGGTTGTTTGTCCAAATAAATTGCGAACAACCCCCTCTGCCTCATGAATCTAGAACGTAAGTGCTAATAAAATAGTTAAGAGGCTTACTAGAGATGAATGTTGGGCTTAACTACATTATAGTTTTTCCTAATTAGCAATTACATCACCATCTGTTTCTTTGTGGCCCTAATATGTACTTAAGTCTTTTTACACTTATATTTGGTACCTTCTATAGTGGAAACGTCAAAATATTCCTCCGAAATATCTAGTGTGATGCTCATAGTCTAGTTGTAGAACAATTTACCTTTAATATTTGTTTAATTTATTGCCAAATCTATCCTAGTCCTATCTATGAAAATTTCACATAAATTTGCATGTCTTTAATAGTAAATTAATCTTAGAAAAATATTTAACGGTAAATTCAACAAACGCTAAAGACTAAAAGTTTGAAAATTAACATGTGAGTGTCTCGAAATATTATTCCAGTGGTTCATAGCAGAAGTACCAAAATGTCAATATAAAAAACTTCAGTTCATACATACTTGCCCAACCTATTTTCTTGTGATTTATTGATTTATCTATTGATTTTTATTTTCAGTCAATATTGCCTTTTGGGGGGGACTGTTGGATGTTTAGCTCATAAAAAGGCAATTTTGCCTTTGTGAATAGTCCCACATTGGAAAATGAAAGGAAGTCCAAGAGGTTTATATTGTTTCATCTCATTTTGGGCTTTGAATAGTGTTTTGGGGCTTTATATTTGGGCTTTGCACAACACACGCGCGCGCACGCCTCGCCACGCCGCACGCACGCGTGCGCCACACCGCACACGCTCACGTTTTTTGTTCTTCTGTTTTTTATTTTGCACGTTTTTTGTGTGCATAACGGCTGCGGGATTTTGGGTAACGGTCGAACGTTTTCAAATCTTGTATTCATTATTTGATTTGTAACGGTTCTTTCCCAACACTATATAAACAGCCGAAGAGCAAGTGGAAAAATACAACAACAATAATATTTCTTCTCTCTTTTCTTCCAAAGCCTCTTTTCTGATTTGCTACGGTTTATTTGGGCAACCATCTTCGTCTGAGCAGAAGCTCTGCTACTCTCGCCCGAGTTCAGAGGTCGGCCGCTTCCGGGGGCTTTTACCGCTAGGGGGAGAGGATCAACTGCGCCAGAGCGATAGGCGGGTCCTCAATCTTCTAGAACAGTGATTACACGACTGCTCCCGTCAGGCCTGTTTTTTCTGATCTAAAAGATTTTATTTTGGGTTTAATTTTATGCTATAATCTTAATTATTTGATAAATTTCCAACAATATATATATATATATATATATTATATATATATATATATATTATATTATATATATATATATATATATATAATATATGGAAATGTTTTTTTAAGGTGACACCTTAGATTCCCACCTAAGACGCGGTCTAAAATCACATTATTCCCTTTTTTTTACAATCCGCTCCGTTGTACTTGATCTACCCGTTCTTAGACCCAAACACACCAATTTTGGGTGAACCCGTCGTGTTTTGACCCTTCACCACTCACCGCAATTTTAACAGTTCGAACGAATAGAACTTTTTGCACGTTCAACGAATGGTCAAAACACGACAGATTCACCCCAAAATTATTATGTTTGGTCGTTTAAGAACGTGTAGATCAAGTTCAACGGAGCGGATCGCAAAAAAAATTTAGGGAATGATATGATTTTAGACCGCGTCCTTAGGTGGGAATCTAAAGTGTCACCTTAGATAAACATTATCATATATATATATATATATATATATATATTATATATATATATATATTATTATATATTATATATATATTATAATATATATATATATAATATATATATATATATATGAGAGAGAGAGAGAGAGAGAGAGAGAGATGGAGAACCTTCGGTACCAAAATTCTTCATATAATTTTGTAGTGAGGTGGCCAAACCTCACCCCTACATCATGCCTCGAAGATAGAGCCTCTTTTTTAGAGTAGGTAAATAGTGATGGAGACTTTCTCTTCAAGACGTGATGTAAGGTTGAGATTTGGTCACCTCACTACCTGCTTTAAAAAAGGGGCTCCATCTTCGAGGCATGATGTAGGGGTGAGGTTTGGCCACCTCACTACCAAGTTTAATAAAAGAATTTGGTAACAATGTTCTCCATATTTCTCATATATATAGAGAAATATGGAGAACCTTGGTACCAAAAGTTCTTTCATTGAACTTGGTAGTGAGGTGGCCAAATCTGCTCTCTACATCACGTCTCGAAGATGAAGCCTTTTTTTTGGAGTAGGTGAATAATGATTGAGGCTCTATCTTCAATACGTGATGTAGGGGTCAGATCTGATCATCTCACTACCAAATTCAATGAAAAAATGATACAAGCGTTCTTCTGTTTTTCTCATATATATATTATTATATATATATATATATATTATATATATATATATATATATATATATATATATATATATATATATATATATATAAATATATATGATTTGTATAGTTAGTGTGTGTGTTCAACTCTACATATGTACGTCAATATTTTTATAAAAATATTCAAATTATACACCCTCATTTGTTTCTTGCGACATTTAGAGGCTTTTTGGTTGTATGTTTTTACCATGTAAAAGGATGGAAAGTGTAAAAAAGTTGGTTCCAATGTCAGCTTTCATCACTTTACATTGTTTGTTTAAATTTTCTTTTACATGAAAAGCTTACACCTTTTGATGAGGTGTCACCGAAAGCAAAATCGCCAAAATTAGAAGTGATTTTGTTGGAAAGCTGACACAATGTCATACATGTGTCCAAAAAATAATAAAAAAATCAAAACCTTGTAGAAAGTGGTGAGGTGGATAACCACTTTTCATTTTGTGTCATAAATACTCTAGTTTATATTATAATATCCAAACAATGTAATACTATTATTTTAGGATTCATAAAGATTCCTAACCAAACGATATTAACACTCGAATGGAAAGTGATGAGGTGGATAACCACTTTCTATTTTGTGTCATAAATACTCTAGTTTGCTAAAGGCATCCAAACAACCCCTTATAAATCTTGAATTTAAACTTGGCTGAAAGTGCAAGAACATTAATCCAAAACATTATCATCTAATGCTGGCATGCCGAATTTAAAACTTTGTTTATTCTTAGTGTTTCTTTAATCTAATGTTAAAATTATCTTAGTTCTATTTTGAAATATTTAATTAGTATAAGCCTCTTAGACTCTTAGTGAATCTAACAAAAGGTAAAAGGCTATAAAGTTTAGATGCAAATATGACATGAAAAAAATCGCAGGACTTAGGCCAGTTGGGCATTGCTCGAGCTTATAAAATAAACTTATAAAAACAGCTTATAAAATAAACTTACGTAAGTCATTGAAAATAGTTGTTTGGTCATTAAATATCAAAAACTAATTAAAAAGTAGTTAACGTGTTTGGCAAAACCGTATTTAATGATCATTGTTAAAAGATATAAGGTACTATGATATATAAATTTAAAAAAGCAGAAATTACTTTTATAAGTATCCTAATTGCTTCTCAAAACACCTCAGTAAAATCAAAAACAGTTTCAATAAGCATGCTAAAAATATTTTGGCCGAGGGCAATTCTCGTTGCTTATTTTTTAAAAAGAACAACTTAAAAAGAACAAGGCCAAACCGAACCTTACTCTGTTACCTTATATTTGCACGGGAGAAGGTGCTATCAAGCAAATTTATCTAACCTTATAACAAACCGATAATTGTTGAAATCTAGAAGATAAGATGAATGTGGACATTACTTGAATATGGACAATTAATTAGATGACAGAAGATAAGATGAATGTGGACATTACTTGAATATGGACAATTAATTAGATGACTCTTCATTAGCCCATGTCCTTTAGTCTTCTTATTATCCATCTATATCATTAGCCCATGTCCTTTAGTCTTCTTATTATCCATCTATATAATGTATGTCATGGACTACAAAATGTAAGGAGGAATGAGGAAGATGAATAAAATGAGAATCACTTTTCTCCCTATTTCTTCTCTTGTCTATTTATATTTAGATTTCATGTCTCTTGTCTATTTACATTTATATTTCATGTTTGATTCTTACTTTTGATATATATGATGTTTGTAGATATAACAATAAGATTACAACGCGTTATCAGCACGAAAGCTCTAGCTAGCCGGTTCGTAATCGTCCATTGGTGGTAAGAGATATTTCGGTGTACACCTCTTACAAGGTAACAATACATAATACATTCGACCTTTGTCTATTTACAAAGTTTCATTTTTTCGTTATCGGTTGATCGATTATGCCTCTGTAATAATGCATGAGCGAATAAATTTACAAGAGTCGTTATGATGAACAGTTCTTGAATTGCACAAAAAATGATTGACAAAGAACTTTAGGAACTGTTAAGAGGTTTGTTCTGTTTGAAAGATATATAAAAGAACAAATATTCAATATGTATAAACAGATAAAGCCTTCATCTGGATTAATATAAATCTAATAGTTCTAAATCAACCAGCTATAAAAGTAGAAGATTATCACAAACACAAACATCGGTAGAGGCTTTAATACTTGTAGAACAATTGCATGGTTATCATCACTATCACAGTGCATATTTTATGCAAAGAAATTGGTTTATTCATGGTGCTAACTTTGATTTACATGTTTCCTATGCAAAGAAATACGTTAACTCATAAGCTAACTTCTATTGGTTGATCGATCATGCATCAAGTGCTTGTAAAACTAATAGTTCAAGATAAAAATAAGGATTTTTGTGATCCATGAGTTGAGTTATCCTCATAATCGTGGCTTAAAGTATCTACAGTTGAAAATTTATATGCATTGAGTAGCTCACAGATCATGAAGTTCAAAATTCATAATTTACTCTTATTTATTACATCAAAACAACTTTGTTAGAAATAATCTTATACTTCAGAAATCATTGATAATTAGTTCACCCATCAACATCAAGTTCTTGCTAGTTTCTCCCACCTGAGAACCAACATATGAGGACTAAGAAGCTGAATCTGATAGTTCCCATATACCAATGCAATAGCCATGACTAGATAATCCATACATTAAAAACTGTTCTTACTCATGTCCCAGTATCAACATGATAATGATGAGGCCAATCACCATATACTCCAAAGTTTTAACATTTGACTCTAATGTTGGGTACCTTTTTCTGTAACTGCTTTGTACGAGTTTAACTTCTGTGCATAGCTAGGCTCTCTCTAGATTTAGCTCTTGCATTCACCCTTTTCTAAGAAATACTGAACTACTTTCCAGTTCAATGTGGCTAATATCCAACCATAAGATCAATTCACCCTTTTCTAAGAAATACTGAACTACTTTCCAGTTCAATGTGGCTAATATCCAACCATAAGATCACAAGAGATGACTTATTGAAAAGTTTGACTACTTTCCAGTTCAATGTGGCTAATATCCAACCATAAGATCACAAGAGATGACTTATTGAAAAGTTTTTGTATGACATTCTTATATCCAATTTTCATATTTTTGTAGCATGTTAAATATTATTTCCTAAAAGGTTAAGCCTAACATATGAAGCTATCAATTATCATTCAGTTAATATGTTGGAAAATTTTAGAACACTTCTAGTTTTTGTTTCCTAAATGATTATAAAAAAACATACAGTGAAAGTATTGCATCTCTTGAATTTTCCAAATGCTATCAATGCTTATAGACTAGTGCAATTGCATTAAATGTGATGTTGAATTTTTCCAAATGCTATCAATGCAAGCAACTGTTAAAAGATATCAAATCTTTTATAAGTTTGAGATAGAGTCTCTCTTCTGGGTATACAAGTGTTATAGAACACGTGAATATTTTTGTACATGTGAATATTTTTAATTTCTCATGCACTAATCTTTCATCCTGCACTGTGATATATGATAGTAATTATTACTTGTCTTTGGCCTCGAACGTTTATTTTTACTGATACCCTTGTGATTTTTGCACGATTATATCTCTTGATTCTTTAAGTATCTTTGTCCAGAAGGCAAACACTTTAAATTTCCTCTCTATCAATTAAGATGTGGAAAAAAATTAATGCCTCATTGAAAAAGTATTCACTTTTCTAGGCAATCTTTGAAGGATCACTTTGATATATGAAAGCCAATAATCTTCCCTCAAACGCAACTGGCAGACTGAATCAGAACTTTTTGGATTTCAAATACATGTCTAAATATGATTCAACCATGTGCCATATTGTCTAACGGGTGAAGCTCGCAGAATTAATCAAAAAGATTTTTTCCTATGCTATGCAAGTAGTATTGTACTCCAGTAGCAGTACATGGCCAAAAATTATGCCAAGCATTCTGCTTTGATATCTACATTTAGAGTTGTAGATAATCACAACAAATTGTTGATGAGAAATCATAATGTTAGACTAGTTGGCTTACAAGTTGTGTTTGTAGCATATACTACAATTCAAAAAATTACTTATACGCGTGGATAAGGGGGAGGCTATGAACATAGTAGGAGATCTTATTCTGTAGCCATTTTTGGATTTTAAACCCTCGACTGAATACAATTCAACAAGTAACCTTGTATTCTTACAATAGTATAACTAAAAATTATATCAAGCATTATGAACTAATCCTTGCATTAGTAGTTGTTAAAAACACAACCAACTGTTATGAGAAACCATAATGCAAGTTTAATTGGTTCACACGTAGTGCCTGAAGCACATGTCATAATTCAAACTAATATTCATAAGCTTGGATGAGGGGGAGGTAGTGGACATTGTAGTGGATCTTATTGAGGTGGTCAAGGTAAACTATTTGGTTTTTCTATATTTGGATTATATGCATTTGTCAGACAATTTTAATTTATCTTGAGTTTGCTTTAAACTCTTGTGAACCTATGTGGTTTTTATTCATATGTGTATACTTTAGAATTTGTCTGACCTAAAATACACCATGTTGCGATGATTTTTGAGATTTAGAGACCCAAATTTTTTTAAATTCTGGCATGAGCTATTGGGTCATCTTGGGCAAAATATGATTTGTCGGATTTCCTTAAATTAAATGGGGCATTCAAACCAAATCCGACCAACTGCATATCACAATTTTCCCCATTTATCTAATACATGATGAAGAAGCGAAACATTTCTCATCTGCGTATTCTTTATTTGCAGTCCATGTTTCTATATCACCATCATAGTATACCTCTATGGGACCTCGGTGAAGGTATATACATTATTTATGAAACTCCGTCAATAATTTAGTATATATGGCCCATGTTAGGGAATCAATTTATATTTTGGTACGCTGACCGCATTTTTATTGAAGATCGATTCTTGATATTAGGGGGAGATTAGTGCCCAAAATACAAAATAATGTTAAGAAATTCCATTGATGAAAAAGATCTTCAATATTTATATCCACGTACTAGTCAAACTGAACCAGAAATTCACATGATAATTTGCTAAGAAAAGAGTGACTAAGCCTCATATTCATGTTGAGTATATCATTGATGATTTAGTACGCCAGAAGCGTACTGCACCAGAAGCATAGGTAACTTGTTAGTGAAAAAGATAAAAGTTCGCGGCACACCAAATCTAATATAGAAAGACAGTCACTCCCATAACCTCCGGAAGAGGCTTGTCCTAAAGACGAAATCTCCAGTAAATTGCACGTGCACTTGATAATAATAATATTAGAGATGCGGAATGACCAAATCCAATTGTTAAGGGAAATGAAGAGGATTTGGTTGACATAAAATAAGAATTAAAGTGATCACGAATTTGTGAAAAAGGAGAAATATATAATAGAAATATAAAAGTTGTCGACAACATAGTTACCTCTACAGTTGCTCTTATTATCTCCGAAAATAATCTGGATCCAGAACCTAAGTCGGTAGCAGAGTGCTTGAAGCACTCAGACTAGGTGAGATGGAAAGTGGCAATTGAGGCTGAACTCACTAAAGTATTTTGAACCTGTAGTCTATATATTCCTGCAGGATATAAATGGGTCTTCGTAATAAAAATAAATGAGAATTGTAAGGTTGTGAGATATAAAGCGAGATTCATAGCTCAATGGGTTCACGCATAGACCCATCATCGATTTAGATGTAAAATATTCTCCTAAAAGTGATTGTATTACGTTCCGTAAGTTAATACTTATGGCAGAAACTATGAATTTATATATGCAGTATATGTACGTCATGACCACATTTTTATATGTGTCATTAGACGCTAATATTTTTATATGAAAGTCCCTGATGGACTTAAAATTCCTGAATTGAGAGAAAACGAAAATCGCAACATGTATAGCATTAAATTACAAAGGTCGTTATACGACTTGAAATAGTTTAGTAGAATATGATATAACCGACTGAGTGAGTTCCTCCTGAAGAGAAGATATGCAAATAATAATGTCTGCCCTTGTGTGTTTATAAAGAAATTCGAAAATGACTTCTGTATTATCTCAGTCTATATTGATGATATAAATGTTCTTGGAATGCACAAGGAGCTTACAGAAGCTAGCTCATGCCTAAAGACGGAGTTTGAAACGGGGAAAAAACTTGGGAAAAACCAAGTATTGTCTCGACTTGCAGATCGAGCATGTTCCTAAATAAATATTGGTATACCAGTCAACCTACCTGAAGAAGGTCATGGAGAAATTTTAAATGAATAAATCTCATGAACTTAGTACACCAATGGTTGTTAAATCCCTTGAAGTGGATAAAGACCCATGCAAACATAAAGAAGACAACGAGGATATTTTAGGACCCGAAGTCCCGTATTTGAGCACGCTATTGAAGCACTTATTTATCTTATAAATTGCACCATGCTTGATATTGCATTTGTGTTACACATGCTAGCAAGAATTAGTGCATCTCCCGAAAGGAGATATTGAAATAATGTTAAATATATCCTCTGGTATCTTCAAGAGATCTTTGTTTATTCTATAAAAGAAATCGAAATATGACATTTGGTGGGCTATTCTGATGTTGGTTATATGACTGATCCTCATATTGCCAAATCTCTGACTGGTTATATTTTTCTGTAATGGTACTGTTATTTCTTGGAGGTCTATTAAACATACAACGTTTACTAGTTAAAACCACTCAGAGATTGTTCCTCTATATGTGCCTCATGCGAACGTGTAAGGTTCAAATCGCTGATAAAACACATTCGATGATCGTGTGGCATATTAAACGAGGATATTACCTCCACTGTCTTTTCTAAGGACAATGTAACTTCTGTTGCATAAATGAGATGTAGAAAGTTTTTATCCACTTGCGCTCGAAAATAACAATAAAATTAACATAGATAAGTTCGCTCTAAGTAGTGATAATCTAGACGATTTGATCACCAAATCCCTTAAGACATCAACTTTTAATTTTATGCATGGTATCGTGCTTGGCCACCACGGTATGCATAGATTTGAATGTTTGTTGTCTTGAGGGGGAGCGAATTATTCTTCAGAATAATCCTGAAGATCAAACCCCGAAAGCGGTAGTTGTACTCTTTTTTCCTTAGCTAAGTTTTTGTCCCGCTGGGTTTTCTTAGCCAAAGGTTTTTAACGAGGCAGCTAATGCAACACAAGTTTGGATCCCGAAGATCTATAATTGTACTCTTTTTTCCTTTGCTAAGTTTTTGTCCTACATGGTTTTTCTTAGCGAAAGATTTTTAACGAGATAACTGATGTAATAGAAATAATGTATGTATGTCATGTACTCTTTTCCTCGACTAGTTTTTCCCACTGGGTTTTTTCTAGCGAGATTTTTAACGAGGCATTGACATCACGAAATAATGTCCAAGGGGGAGTGTTGAAATCTAGAAGATAAGATGAATGTGGACATTACTTGAATATGGACAATTAATTAGATGACTCTTCATTAGCCAATGTTCTTTAGTCTTCTTTGTTAGCCTTCTTGTTTTGATGATGTTTAACAAACAATTTACCACTAATGTTGTTTGTCAAGTATTTGTGTTTTCTTATTTATTATAGACAAACAACGTAGTTGGAGGTTGGATGGATTAAGCCTACACGATCATATCAAGAGGAGGTTGGCGGAATGTCGGTGAAGCATCGTACAATTCAAGTTCAAGATCCAAGTTTAGCTTCATCCGCAACGTGTACCAAGTCAAGCTTATTGAAGATCAAGATCGGCTTGGGTAATTTAGTATAGGTTTATATTATGTGTGTTAAATACGTTAAGCTCAATATCTATACACACACATTTATTGGTTTCTTCGTATATATATATAGTTATATATATATACTTAAGTTTTTGGTTTCTATGCATATATATAGTTATATATATACATACATGTGTTTTGGTTTTTATGATATTACATATTTCATACTCTATTGTGTTTTAGTATTTATTGCATAGAATATGCAATTTTGTAAAAATATTGTATTCTTAGTTTTTAGACTTAACAATAATCATATACATACTTTATTAAGTCTATATAATCATTGTGTAAAGTTTCAAAACATGGTTTAGCCAAAATGTTAGAATTCACATGTTTCCATTTTTGTGTTTCGGACTATTTTACAAAATAATGTTTTTTCACAAATGGGAAATGCAATTTGGGAAATTCTTTTTGTAACATGTTCATTTACATGTTTATATACATTTCCCAAAGTTTTATTATTTTTGGACTTTATTTGTTATTTTTAACATATTTTCTAAAGTCTAAAAAATCAGCTCCAAAACCTGTTTTTCTGTAATATCAGTTTTCGGTCGACCGCACCGGTCGACGGCTCAATTGTTCATTTGTTTCTGGGCAACAGAAAGTCTGTCGGTCGACCGGTGCGGTCGACCGAGAGCTAAAAATTTCCATCGGTCGACCGCACATTTCTTTGGTTGGGATCTGGATCGCGGTCGACCGACAAAATTTCCGGTCGACCGGCAATAGATCCGTTGCTTTCCCAACGGCTATTTCCTGAGCTGTTTGCTGGGGCTGTTTTTGTCTTTTGTTAGGGGTTTTGACTAAGATTTAGAGTGGGTATAAATACCCTATTGCTGTTCTCTTTTAAAATCCAAGAAGTTTTAAACAATGGTTTTAAAAAGAGTTTAAGCTTGTTTTAAGCTTGTTTAAGGGTTTGTTTTAAAGCTGTTTTAGCTTTCACAAGTGGAGGAGATTATCTTCTTGTTTGGGCCTCAAATTTCCATCTCTCCATCTTGATCTATTGAGAAGTTTTCTAAACTCTACTCTAGCTTTTATTTATTAATTATTTGTTAATTATCATTTCTATTAAAGCTAGTTTTATATTGAGTTTAGATTTGATTTCACTCATTGTTACACACACTCACTTTGAGCTTATTGTATTTGCATACATAGTAGATTAGGGTTGTTAGGCTTTTATTGTGTTCTCATCCATATTAGAGAACAATTTATATTTGTTACATTGTGAGATTGTTAGGTTTTCGGTGAGCTAGAAACCGAGTGTGTTGTGAAGTTTTCGGTGAACTAGAAAACCGAGTGTGAGGAGTGAACGTTGTTCGGTGAGCGTTGAAAACCGACACTGTGAGGTGTAAACGTTATTCGGGTGAGCGTAGAAAACCCGGTTGTGATAGTGGATTTCTCCCCGGGAGTGGGGAGCGGAGACGTAGGACGGAAGGTCCGAACTCCGTGATCATATCTTGTGTTTGAGTGTGCTTTGGTGTTTATTTATACTTGTGTTTATATTTCTTGTCGCCATTGTCATTAGCTCATTATTTATATGATCCACTATCTAGTTCATATTGTTTACCCTTGTGTTAGTTTTATATCCCTGCACATACATTGTCTATATCTCTTTGTTAGGATATATCTTATTGTTTATATATCCTTGCATATATTTCTATCGTATAGCATATATCTCATTATTCATATTGCTTATCCTAACTTATATTCTTGTTGTATTTCATACTTGCTAGGATAACTTTTTAATTGGCATATAATCGGATTAGATTAGCATAAGACCCTAATCACCCCCCCTCTAGGGTCTAACATTCTTATTATCCATCTATATAATGTATGTCATGGACTACAAAATGTAAGGAGGAATGGGGAAGATGAATAAAATGAGAATCACTTTTCTCCATATTTCTTCTCTTGTCTATTTACATTTACATTTCATGTTTGATTCTTACTTTTGATATATATAATGTATGTAGATATAACAACAAGATTACAACAATAATATTTTTTTACAATAATATTTTTTTACGGAGAGATCACAACGCAAACACCAAGGGCAATAACGACTTTTTTAATCGATAAAAGTTTCGGGTTTCTAAAACCCCACCATTTATAAACCAGCCTCGGTAAATTACATAGCTCTCTTGGACCTCGGCGGCCGAAGGAGCGAAAGGGGTCTACGCGTTCCGGTAAGAAGAAGGATCGATTTTTATCGACCCTGGTTATTTCGATATCGTTCCGATCTTTCTCATTCTGAATAATAATATTCCTACGGCTTTCTATTTGTTGCATTTGATTGAACTTTAGGGTTTTAATCTAAAGCTCCGATCTGTGGTTAAAGAATTCAGTTCCATTTCATATCGAATCATCTAATATCTTGAAAACTATGCTTGTGACTCTTTTTTTGATCATTTAGTTTTTAAGTATCATCCTTAGTCCTTCAGCATTCGAGGGTTTCTTTTGGTGCACGTTTTCTTCGATCAACACGAGAAAGTTATTATTATTATTATTTTATCTATGGCGTTGTAC
>NC_033798.1:115420647-115437015 GCF_001876935.1 Asparagus officinalis | reverse complement strand
ATTGCTGGAGCTTTTCAACCCTTCTGTGATTTCTCAATGTAGAAATGGCTTCAGTTTCTGGTGACCTAATTTGGGAGATTGTGAAGAAAAACAATTCATTTTTGGTGAAGCAGTTTGGTAACAGCACTGCCAAGGTTCAGTTCAGCAAGGAGAAGAACAATCTGTACAATGTCCACTCCTTCAAGCACTCTGGTAAAGAAGATTAAGGCATCGTTTTCTTATGTATATCTTTATTTTTTTTAACTTTACAGATTCGAAGTATTTATGGGTTTTGTATAATGGTGGATAATTTCAGGATTGGCAAACAAGAAGACCGTTAGCATCCAACCAGCAGGTGAGGGCCTTTCGGTTGTCCTGGCGACAACCAAGACAAGGAAGCAGAGGAAGCCTGCTAGTGTTTACCACAAGTCGGTAATGAAGAAGGAATTCCCGAAGATGGCGAAGGCAGTTGTTAACCAGGTATGAAGTTTTGAGACCCATAAAAGTCTTTTTAGTATTTTTACCTGGCTGTGAGTAGAAGTATAGTCCTTTGTTATTTGGAAATGCCAAATGTTTTCTCTTACTGTAAATTGTATTGCAGTCTGTTTCCAATCATGAGGAATTACTTCTTGGGTTGTTATATATTGATTGGGATAATGTATTTGTTCTACTGGTTGTTTGTTACTTGCTAGAAATGAGTTTATGACTTGAGTCTTTGTTAAATATTACATCCAATGTTGGAAAAGTTGTGCTCACCTGCTTTGTTAGCCTATAAAACAGATACTAGCGCACTCAAGTATATTTCTCTTTTATATTTTATCTATTTTTCTTGTTAAGCAACAGATAACTATGCTGTGATAAGCTGCTAACATGTAAGAAGACCTCTGTTGATCAGATTGTGTCTTCCAGGGAATATTATTGTTACGCTTGGCTTGTGAGCTTTGTTGTCTTTTCTTAAAAAAAAAAACCTTTTAAACGTTTGTTTTGAGGGTTTTCACATATAGGATAAACTCATAATATCTGAGATCGGTCAAAAACCCATATTCCCTCAGTTTCTCCGACTACCATTGAGAATATATTGGAAATGCTCCCCGGTTTCAAACTTAGCTTGAAAAGCAAAATAACTGGGTTTTCCCCATGCATTCCACCTAGAGCTTTTAGTGATGTTAATTTTTGTTCCAAACAAATGGAATCCAAAATAGCCCCTCAAATCATTCTAATTTTCACGGGCACCTCTAGTATTAATTTGCAAATCTACACCTGAATATCGAGTAGGCTGAAAAAACAAACATTCCTACAGTTACTCCAAGCAGCTCAACATTTTTAAACCCCGTTAAGTAATTGGTCGATGTTCCAATTACAGTGAAGAAACTAACAGATGGCTTTTTTGAATCTGCCTAAATCCTGATAGCTCTTTCAGATTAAGTTGCTAAAAATATAAGGAATCCTTTCAAGAGGAGTGACCTTTTTGTGCTCGGCTTATGAGCTTTTCCCAATCCAACAATTAAATAGTTGCAAACCAGCACAACTACATACAAAGAACTAGTAATGTGTTTTCCTTTATAATTTCAGCTTGCTAGTCTTATGCCAAGTTGTTTGTCCTAAAGACTTTGCTCTTATTGTTTCAAGGGTGGCCTAGATCTCTTGCAATTGTATGAGTTAATTAAATTGTTTTATGATGGATCAATGCTGATAAATCAGCAAACTTAATTCTGAAAATGGCGTTCTTGGATTTTTATCAAGATTTATCTTGATGGGAAGGGGCTTTCCCATTCTCCTAGTTTGTGAAGTTGCGCATCTATGCTTTGAGATAGCTCGCTGAATTTGCCTTGTCAACCTATGTATAAGTTTTATCTGTAAACAGTTTTCTTCTACTTTCTGTTGCAGGTGACCGATAACTACTATAGGCCAGATCTGACTAAGGCAGCCCTTGCAAGGCTCAGCGTTGTTCACAGGAGTCTGAAGGTTGCCAAGTCTGGAGCAAAGAAGAGGAGCAGACAAGCTGTTAGGAATTGAGATGGAAGTTTAATGATGAGGGGATACCCTGGAGACCCCTTTTTTGGTAGCTTGAAGACATCGGTTTGTTTTGTTGTCGAGATAGTTTATCTCAGTTTTATCATTCTGGTTTATATTCTTATTGAGAATCCACTATATTTTGGAATTTGAATGATGGTTTTTTTTATTATTCTGTACTAAGTGTTTAGGAAATCATATACTGTTTCTGGATGTTTTTATGAATTAAATATTTGGCATTTTACTATATTTCTTCCTGGGGCTACATTGTCTCGCGAAGTACATATCGCAGTAAAAGATCATAAAAGTTGGTAAATTTGTGCATGATATAATTGTGTTAAAATGGCTACGCGTTAGAGTTCTTTGATTTTTATTTAAGCTTATTTTCACTCTAAAATGATGGACAGGAATGAGCCAAGTACGACCATCGTTTACATTTAGAACTGGTTTGGTAGGAGAGGGATGAGGTAGAGTGAGTAACAAAACTAAAAATTTGCGTTGGTAGGGGATTATTTTTAGAGGGGAAGGGAAGATTATATATATTAGAGAAAGAAATCTAAAAATGAACTAGAAAGTGAAAGAAGAGAAAATACCTCCAATTTTCAATTTTGAGGGACTATAAAGAGAGAATTTATCATAGTAAAGACTTTTACATTCTCCTATATCTTTTATTATGTAGATACCATCTCTCTCTTCTTCACAAAAGAATACCATCGCACTCTTAACATCTCACCACGTCTTCCTTCCCACAAAAGATGTCCTTGGACATCACCCAACCCCACATTCCCTTCTCATACCTCCGACCAAGCCCTGATGAGAACTTTGAACTCTAAATATTGCACATAATTTTCCTCATCACCCAGCAATACCACACGTCTGTCTGTCGGACTGAATCCGGTTTAATGTTCCATCTAGGCCCTTGGGATCACAATATAGCAGTCATTATAATAACCTTTAGAGCGTTGGCATTTCCAAATGCAATATTTCAGAAACAAACTCTTGAATGTTGTCTAAGAGAATACAATTCTTACCCAGTTTACAGAGATTTGATTTGCTTTTAAAACCAACAGAGAGTTCATACTTCCTGCTCACACGAGCAAATCATGAAGAGTTTCTCAAGTGTTATCAGTATATACACCACGACAGACAATTAATCAAATGATCAAACCCAGAGCATGTATTCTTCTTTCCTATTCAGGGCACAGTGCTCTGAATCCATCTCCAGCACAAGGAAATATTGGCTAAAAAAAAATATAATTTAAGAGCAGCAGCTGCTCTTCTGGGCAACTGGCTGTCCTCGCATTTGCACAGTAGCCGGTCTAGTGGTGTTTGCAGCAGGTTGACTCGCCATCCTAGCATTAAAAGGATTAAAAAGGCATTATAAGCTATAAGATCGTTATAACATCTCATAACAGAGTTTGGTCTTGAATATGGCCATGGGTTTAAAACAGGCATCAACATACATAACAGTCGAAAAACCTAATGTGGTACCAAGTCAAAAGTATTTAGCCAAGAATTGTAAATGAAATGAAACTATTACCGGTTCTTTATCTCTCCTGACATGGTCATAAATGCTTGCTCAACATTGGTGGCACTTTTGGCACTTGTCTCCAGGAAAGGGATGCCGATCTCATCTGCAAGTGCCTTTAAAAGAAGGCAACTGCCTTTTTAGAGAATGAAATCCAATTGGCAATTCATGAAGGTATCATCTCAAAGTGATCCTCCTCAATTAATACACTATGATAACGGATTCGGTGGAAAATTACCTTTCCAGCTTCATAAGAAACCACCCTCTTATCAGTTAAATCACATTTATTTCCCACCAAAAGCTTGTTTACATTATCACTTGCATAGCGGTCAATCTCACTGAGCCATTGCTTAACATTGTTGAAGCTTTCCTGATCAGTCACATCATAAACAACCTGCAATCCAAAAAAGTATATAATATATTACCCATTATGATTGGTTAATCAAAAAGAAGTAACTGACAATTTGAGAATAAGGTGAGACAGGCTTACAATTATGCCATGGGCACCACGATAGTAGCTACTTGTGATTGTCCGGAAACGCTCCTGACCAGCAGTATCCCACTAAGCAAACAAAGGTTTTAAAGAGAGTCAGATAGAGGGATCAAAAACTAGGTTGTCAGAAGACAATAGATGTAACACTTACTATTTGAAGCTTTATAGTTTTACCATCCTGCTCCACAGTGCGGATTTTCTAAACAGGCAAAACAAAATTGCAAGTAAGCTGACCTATTGTTCCATTACTTGCAAAAAAGCAAATTGCCAATGTAATTTCACTTACAAAATCGACACCAATTGTACTGATGTAGCTCTCTAAATAAGAATCATCCTGCACAGGAGTCAAATATAATCATTTATGATAAAAATAAAAAACATGATTGTAAATGAACCTCATTCAAGTGTTGTAAAACGAAGATTCCAGCAACCAGGGTAAGAAATAAAACAAGAAAGTAGTATATAAAGATATACGACCCAGATTCAAGTACTCCAGTGCCTCTCATAAATAAAAATAAATCAAACTCCGACAAAAGAAAAATCCAGAGAAAAATGTTTCGCGTACTATGTCTAAAAATTACATAAGCTCTATATAGTGATAATTCATAGCAGAGATATTATTAGTTTATTACTAATGTTACCATTGTGGATGACTCAGACTCACCAGGGGTTCATGACATCAGAAAATTGAGCTCAATAAATTGAAATTCATGGATTTGGTCAAATCCAATTAGGATTGTGGAGCTCTATATAGTGATAATTCATAGCAGAGATATTATTAGTTTGTTACTAATGTTACCATTGTGGATGACTCAGACTCACCAGGGGTTCATGACATCAGAAATTTGATCTCAATAAATTGAAATTCATGGATTTGGTCAAATCCAATTAGGATTGTGGATGTCCACCTCTATAAAGTTGCAAGTCACTAATTTTCCTAAAAGATGGTGAATTAGAATCCTCTCTTAAAGAAAGTGAATTTCAAATCACAAAAGCAAATGTGAAGGTGTCTCATGATCTCTCGTCTTCAATATGTTGAACCAAATATATAAATGGAAATTACATGAAGTTAATGCTACAAAAATAACACAAAACTGCTACTCCATGTCAGACATTCAAAAGACGCATGGAACTGTAGTGCATGGCAACCAAACAGATGGTAAAAAATTAAAACTTGAAACTAAACCGAGATATACTAAATAGTTCGTGAATCTGAGGGTGTGTTTGGCAGTTTCAAACTAATCCAGTTAAGGCCGTAACCTGGTTAAGTTTGAACTAAGAGGGCGGTCAAACACAATTTAACCCCATAGCAAGTTAGCCACCTTTATCCAAGTTAGTGGATGAGTTGCCAAACAAGCCTTACGGGACTGTTTGGCAATAGCTAAGTTGCATGGAAACGGGCACGGGTACTGGTACGGGTGCGAGTGCGGGTACGGGACACGGCAAAACTGTAAAATGTAGGGTACGGGGACACGACTACATATATCTATTGAATTAATACTGTACATAAGATAATTTTTTTGCCTTCATGTGTCATTAGAATTAAAATTCCGATCACATATTTGAGTTTCTTTTATCATATTGATTATCGTGAATTGTAATCTATTCATTTTTTTACTAGACATCTAAACGACCCATTAACTATATAGTTTTAAACTTGGATATGGACTGAAATGAATCTGACCTATATCTCATTAGTTTCAAAAGACGGATGTGAAGTGTAAGCTCTACGTCCAGGAAGTCTTTGACAAGTGTTTTAAATTAACACATATATCGTATAATTGAGTACATGTTGTAATAAATGCATGCATATATTCAAGAAGTGTCCATGAAGTTTGGGTACGGGAAAGTGTCGGGTACGTGTCCGGTACGGGTACGGCTTCATTATAGAAGTACCCGGGTAACATAGGGCAATAGGCTTTCTTAAAAGAAAGCTGAGACCTTTTTCATCATATTAGCTCCCAAAAGCAAGTAGAAGTTGTAGTAATTTCTCTGGTTGGCAGAGAGAAATTTGGAGGGAAGTGAGAGTACATAATGAAGTAACATCATTTTTTAAAAATATTTCTCGACTTACTAGCCAACCTCAAAATTTTACGATAAAGGACTATTGTTGTAGTTTTATTTTCTAATTAGTTTTAAACTTTATTGGAGAAGTGGAAGGTGTAGACCCAAAAAAAATCCCATCCATCTGCCTGTCTCTGTGAAAATACATGATGAGAGCATTATTTTTTATATTTTACTACAAGTCCAAAAAATAAGTCCTTAGCCACACTTTCTAGGGTGGAATGCCCATTTCAGGAAAGTTTTATGTGCCTGTGGGCCCAAGAATCTGCAAATTTTGGTTTATAGGCCTCCCCCACAATTAGATAGGAAAGAGAGGAATTTGGATGAGATTTCACGAAATTCTCCTCCAAATTCCATCTATCAAGAAGCCCCTATAAGCATAGGAAGATGCCGAAACATAGATATAAAGATAGAAGAAGATTGCCCATGGTACACATCATTTTCTTAAACTACTTGTCTAATATGTTCAAGTTGCAATCAGACACTAATAAATCTGAAAAATATTGTTAAGATCATTTTTTCCTCGTATACGTCATATTAATGTTCATACTGAACTCACACTTGAGAACCTAGTAGTTCTCGATATCATGCACCACAATATGAAGGCAGAAAAGTTGCTATCTTTATTTAAGCTGCTATTGTGGTTAGGGTTGGAAATGAAGCATTCAATGAGGAAGATATATGCCCTGCCACATTTTGCGCTTCTTTTACAAGATATAAGTATAAGATGAATATATATATATATATATATTATATATATATATATATATATATATATATATATATATATATATTATCAGTTATCACGCACCACAATATGAAGGCAGAAAAGTTCGGTGTCTTTAAACTGCTATGTGGTTAGGGTTTGTAAATAAAGCACTTCAATGGAGAAGCTTTATGCTTGATAGTGAGATGTCATATTCTCATCCACTCATTCTAATTCTCAACCACTCCCCAGCCCATGTGAATGTGTGCCCCGATTTCAATGTGAGGAGAGGAATATGCCACATTACTACCAAGCACAAGGTACCAAGCACAAATTTTGTGCTTAGTAGTGAGGTGACACAATCTCCTCCACTCATTCAAATGGGGGATCACATTTACATGAGTTGAAAAGTGCATGGGGATATACAACCATTTGAATGAGTGAAGGGGATTATACCACCTCACTACCAAACATAATTTTTTGTGCTTGGTACCAAGCATACTCATTTCTCTCTCTCTCTCTCTCTCTCTCTCTCTCTCTATATATATATATATATATATATATATATATATATATCATACTCCCTTTAAAAGTACGAATTTGGGAAAATATTTTTATGGTCAATATTACCCTTAAATTTTCTGAATATTATATTGTTATCCTAATCTATTCTAATTATCCTATCTTTTTTAAATTAGTAACTAAACAATTTATCCTATTCATAATGATACTTAATATGTTATTGGATAAAAAAGATACATTTCATATAATTCAAATCATTTATTTTTTCAGTTCGCAGAGAAATCTAAAAAATATATGCTAGCCAGCACCTAAAAGTTTTTGGACTTGTAAAAAATATTCTTCAAGTTTTTTAAATTGTAAAAAATCCCCTATAAATTCAAAATTTTATTAAAACATCTTAAAAATTATAAATTTTACTTATTTCAATTCAGTGAGAAATCAGAAAAACATATGCTAGCTAGAAATTAAAAGTTTTTGACTTTAGAGAAAATATCTTATAAGTTTTAAAAATTATAAAAATACCCCTAAAAATTCAAAATTTATAAAAAACACCTTGAAAATTACAAACCTATAAACACACTGAAAACCTACAAATAACACAAACAAACCCCAAAAATTTATGGAATTTACAATAAAACACTCTAAACTTTTTACAAATTGCAAAAGAAAACTCCCAAAATTATAAAATTTATAAAAATCCTGATAATTTCCAACCTAACAGTACATTG
Source organism: Asparagus officinalis (assembly GCF_001876935.1). Classification (NCBI taxonomy): domain Eukaryota; kingdom Viridiplantae; phylum Streptophyta; class Magnoliopsida; order Asparagales; family Asparagaceae; genus Asparagus; species Asparagus officinalis. The sequence continues at coordinate 115,428,982 of NC_033798.1, read as the reverse complement.
AAACTATAGGAATTACAACTATCCCCTATATAATTTATAATTTATAGAAAGCACCCTTAAAGTTTCAAACATTACAAACAAACCCTTAAAATATAAATTTAAAAAAAACACCCTGAGAATTTCAAACTCATTAGTAAATTAAAAATCATAGGAATTATAAATAGTCTATAAACAATATAATTTGTAAAAAAGGCCTATAAGTTTAAAAAATTACAAAAGCCCCTAAAATTCATAATTTACAAGAAAACACCATGAAAATTTCTAACCTATAGACATCAAAATGATTATGCAAAATTAGTAACAACCCCTAAAAAATTAAAATTTTGTAAAAAATATCAAACACCCTTTAAAAGTACAGGTTCAAGAAAAACTTTTCATGGTCAATATTATCCATATTTTTTTGGAAATAACATAACTAATTGAAAATCTATTAAATTTAACATTTACAAAAAAACCTTGAAAGTTTAGTACATTGCAAATTACCCCTCCAAAGTTTGAAAATTTTTAATGATTTTTTGTAATTCCTTGATTTTAATGTAATGTTTAATTGTTTTGTGTATTTGTAAATTATAAAATTTTAGGGTGTTTTTTTACAATTTTTAAAACTTTTGAAAACTAAGTTGTTCTTAAGATTATTAGGCCATAGTTAATTGTGCACATTACTATTCCTAGACAGTATAGTTTATATATACAAAAATTTTCAGATTATCTATATAGTGGTTAAAAAGATTTTGACTTTAATATACTTTTTTTTATAAATTATACTTAATGTGAACCTATCATATAATTTTGACTGTGATCATCATAATTTTAATATGCTAGATTGATTGACTATATATGTATATAGACCATAGATTACTTTACTTTCTCACATGAGCTAATATTTGACACTTAATAATTTAAATTATTACTTTTAAATTTAATATAAAAAGGAGCTCTAATAACATTTATTATTTACCTATATGATAATACAATCTCAATTCCTATTTTTTGCTTGAGATTTATTCCATAGTTACGCATATCAAATTAGTAACTAGAATAATAATTTATTATGGATGATTGTAATTGGTCGCACAGTATGAAATTTTCATGAAGATATATACCTTACTTTCCATAGTTATCTGCACTGTCCATGTATATTTTATAAATTAGTTGTTAATTTGAGATATTAAATTACTTTTCATTTGTAGAAGTTTCTTCTTTGATTTTTGAACTATGTAATCATTATATCATCATTCTAGCATAAAAATGACCTCACTCTAAATGGCTTCAAGCTAATGTTTGATTTGAACTAAAGTATATACTATTGCTACTACGTGTATATATTTTTTAAGAAAATCATGTCAATACTTTTTAAACAGAAAAAAATATTGTAACATTTGATATTATAAAAACTAAATATAGTCAATTGAGTGGTTAGCAAAAGAGAACTTACATCAGAAAAATATGAATAATAAGATAAAGAGGAAATGTAATAGTATTGCCAATAATACTATAAATAACAAACTACAATGTAAAGTTAACCTATTTTGTGGAACCTAACTACTGGCTATAAGCATCAATGTGTCCAAGTATATGTTTTATAATTTATTAAAAAGGGTCATATAATCTTATATAATAAAATTAATTTAATACTGCATAGTAATATCGTTGTAATACTATCATTATTAGGAAAAATTCTTCATGAACTAATATATTCTTTACGATATATAAGCTATGCACTCTAAATTCTTGTGTCTTTTATAGAGCCAAAAAGTTCGAATACGAGTCTCTAACATATTGCTCTCACAAGAGCAAAATTCACTTAGCAGATGTGAATATCAAAATGAGTTATATGTCCTATATACAATACAATCGTCTTAGGTAAGTGAGTTATAATAATATTTTTCATTCACATCGTTTGAGGTAAGATTTGATAGGGGCCTTATATCAAAGAAAAAGAAATTTTATATTTAGAGCACATGGCGAAAAATATCATAATCTCACTGTTCTAATTTTGTAAAAAAAATAATTCTTCATACTTTCAGTTTTACTTCTATGATACAGAAAATAAGACATAAAATTGAATAAGAATATTAGATAATATAAATATGAGTGAAATCACGACTAAAAGTTAACATGAATATGAGTCAAACCACAACTGAAAGTTTAATGGACATATTACAAATAAATTCATATGCAAAATTTCTTTGCGAATTGAATGATCACCCATCTTTTAAAGACTTCAAGATACTAACAAATAGAGATATTATACTAGATTAATATGTTTATAACTCATAAATAATAGATCACATGACCACAATCTTAGTTGAAGGAAATAATGATAATATTTTATTTGAGAGAAAAATTATTGAATTGATGATCAATCCTACAAAAAACTTTATTTTTACTATATTTTATCAATTTAAATAATCATGATATTCAACCACGTGCATTGCACGTGCATCTCAACTAGTGTGTGTGTGTATGGGATTAATGGGTATCCTTGACAAGGAGGGAATTTTCCTCCTTGACAATGATGTGGCACAATCTTCACCATGTGAAGGAGAAAGAATAAAATAGGAGAGAGAATTTCACATAGTGGGGATTGTGCCACATCATTGTCAATGAGGGAATCCCCCTCCTTGTAAAGGATACCCATTTAATAATATATATATATATATTATATATATATATATATATATATATATATATATATATATATAATATATATATATATACACCCACTGTCGATAAGTCGATGGGAATTTGGATTTCCTAATCAAAAATAAACATTAAGCAAAAGAAATCGAGGATTAATATCAGAAACATGGAGTGGAAATTAGATCAATCTGTTGACGTATACACTATAACATATATAATTTAAAACTAAAGTTGGCTACGTTGGGGGTGGTGGTGGGTTGGTGGGGTGGCAGGTGGTGGATGGGGGGGGGGGGTTACGTCACATGACGCCCCATCCAAGCTTTTACTTAAAATGCAGCCGTTAGACATCATATCCGAATTTTTTACTTCATCCCATTGAACAATTACCTTTAAACTTGTGTCAACCTTAAATTAAGACTAATGCAAAGATATATGATCCATATGTGTAGATATAAGCATCTAAGAAGCTACATTCTTCAGAAATACACTACTTCAACTATGTATGATGCACCGGAAGGAATCAAGGAGGGTGAAGAATTACTTAATATTATTGACCTTTCAAAATTTTGAACAATGCTTGATGCACCACAAAAAACATTTTTCTCTTGAGATTTGGGACAACTAATGAATCCTTGTTCTTGGTTCAACTATGTTACATACCTTCTTTCCTGTTAAATAAAATTTTACACCTTTTGCTCAAAGGAGATGAGAAATTTTACAGAAACTAATGACAGTGAAAGATGAATATGATAACAGTTTCTTTGATGTATCATCAAACCACATCTCAGTGCTTGCTCTTTACTATCCATAGGACCCATTAAGTGAATAGTATACTGTTGTACAAGAAAGAGCCGCCACCAAACTACAAAGAGTAATATCAGTCTAGATATCTTGGAAATTTATTGCTAGGAACTCCACTAAGAGGTTGGTGTTAAAACTAATGAAAATGCCATTTCAAATAAACGGGAAAATGGAACTTCTATTAGGAAAATGGCAAAGATGATATAAGAAGAGATCGTTGAATAGGCTTTACCGCAAATCTCAAAAGAAGGCATGATTTGCCAACCCCAGAATCGCCAATGAGCAAAAGCTTGAACAGGTAGTCACTGCAAAAATATACATTGGTTAATCTTCTACATTCATATGATTTGTTCCTCACAAAATAATAAGACCACATATTAAACCACATCTCATTTGATTTAATCCATACAACCAAAAGTCCCATAGAAAGGGGAAAAAATCATGTGCATCACGTGCACTTGCTCCATAAACAACAAAAACAAATAACATGTTGAACACAAACTATAAAGGTATTTGTGGGCCACCCTCTATATTAGGCTTGAACGCTTAGTGGACAAGTTACCTAAAGCTTAGTGGACAAGTTTTCTTAAGCTTGATGGGTGATATTTGTGGCCTATTTAAAGAGGCTTGTGAACCTTGGTAGGGACACACAAGGAGAGAGAAAAAATTGAGCATGGTTTAGTGCTTGTGAGAGTGTTCTTTAGGTACTTTGAAAGTGGACGTACAAGGGGATACAGGTTTGGATCGGGTAGTGATTCAATTGTAATTTCCTGTATTGATTCTATCGAAGTGAAGAACAGGCAACACTCAGATGTAGATGTAGCCGGGTTTGCCAAACCACACAAATCACTTGTGTCGACTCACAATCTTGTCTTTTCGACTAATTGTGTTTAGCACCGAGTTGGTTTCACAACTGTTTCTGAAGCAGATCTCGGGTCAGGGGAGCATTCAACCTTGTGAGATTGATCTCGATAGAGAACGAGTTTATCCCCAACAGAAGGTTCATCCAATTGATTAGTGAGATTGATCTCGATAGAGAACGAGTTTATCCCCAACAGAAGGTTCATCCAATTGATTATTGATGATGGATTACAAAAAAGAGGAAAGAAGCGAGTTTATCCCCAACAGAAGGTTCATCCAATTGATTATTGATGATGGATTACAAAAAAGAGGAAAGAAGCAAATATTAATTTAGCCATCACTTTGGCCTATATCATGTTCCCTTCCAATGTTCCATCACAGATAGGCGCCAGCAAAAGAAATCAATAGCGAAATTCACAGAGAAATCCATGTACTTATCCTTTCTTCCATACCGATGCACCTGTAACATAATCCTGTACTTATGCACCTTTCCCTTATCCAATTTTCCACAAAAGGCCTCAAACACAACTTAAGTCAGTTATCAGCAAAAGCCATTTCACTTGAAACAACAGACACGTTTGAAATAAATATAAGTACTATATTTTCAGAATGATGCATTCTGGATAGTCAATGCTTCAGCAAGCAACCGAAAGATTAGCATCATTAACTCCCAACCTATATAACTTCTCAAGGTATTATTAGAGCATATAGCTGAAATAAGCATTAGGTGATTGAGATTATGGAGACAAATTGTAAAGCTATAATCTGATACTGCAGAAGTCCTACCATCAAATTTGAAATATTTTTTTGTTCTTAACAAAATCTTAGACCACCCACCGTGATTCTTAAGGTGGGAAGAGAAGATCTGAAAATTAACAGAACTTAGTGTTTGATAAATACAACAAAACTCTACTACATCAATTTCAGTGGGAATCTATACCATTGGATGAACACCAACAATACACTAGCAGAGACTAGATAAGTTATCTCATTTTAAATCAGGTACGTCAGTAACCAATTGTGTCCATCATTCCATCTCTTCGTCAGATAGTACAAAATTCCGTTGAAGGACTATAAGAGGTAACAATTGGTTAAAGCCTGTGAATGAGTTCTGTAGTTCAATGGAAACAGCAAAATATAGTCCAGATTCTTTCCTTATGATTAAAACTCCCAGGCTCCGTTATAGCCCGTTCATTATCTATAGTTCAAGTAAACAATCAGCACGGGAAAAAAAAAACCCAGAACGGAACAAAGTCAAAGAGGATAATAACGCATAACCTAGAAGAAAAGCAGCCCTTTTACATGATTTCAATTAAATGCTCGGAAATTATTTTATAAAGGAATTCTATTCAAGATTCCAAGCAAAGAATCTGAGATCGCGTGGGTCAACTACCATCTAATGCAGTAGGATCAAATTAAACATAGCGAACCTCAGATATCACGGAAGAACAACTCAAATCTAACACTAAACGGACCAAATTGCAACAAATTGGAAATAATCGAGAGAGGGGGAAAAAATCCAATCAGAACCTAACCCTAGGCAACCGTAATCCAACAAAGTAAAGAGATCTCGAAAAAAGAGCTTACTATTCGGGATTCATGGCGGAGATTGAGAGATCGAGATCGAGATCGAAATCGAGATCGCACCCTCGGAACCCTAACGGATCGTCTTCGAAATCTGGACTGAGAAAGGAACGGACGAGAAAATTTGGGGAAAGTTTTTTTTTAAAATCTTTTTGTTCAAAATGGAGGGGGTAGAGAGAGAGGAAATAAAAAGTGGGTGGGAATCTGATTTAAATAGTCTAGGTGGCGTTTTGGTCATTTATTGCTTGGTCGCGAAACGAAAAGAGTTCCTAGGACTCTTGCTTGAATTTTGACCGCGGTGTGAGTCCACCGTTATTAACTTATTATTACAGTGATTCTGATCTATGGCATTAGCAGTCGGCCAAACATAATTACATTACATACTATATATATATAATATATATACTATACTAATATATATATATATATATAACTAGTTTGCGGTCCGTGGTATAGCCACACGGTATTTTTATTTTGCTAACAGTAATCTCCGCTTTTTTTAATATGGCTTGATTTGAATTTTTGAAACGTGCTACAGTACTCCCCCTCTGCACTACAGTCCTCTTTTAAATGCCTACCATGTACACGTATGCCTCATATAATTTTTTATTAATTATTACGCTACAGGTAAATGCCACTGATGCCATTTCTGTTAGCCGTGAACAGTGAATCTCCTGATCCTCCTATTTGTATAAAGGAAGCCCTATATATACATTATATTAATATATTTATATAATATATTATTATACAATATTTATATATTTACCTAATAAATATATTATATATAAAAACCTTATATATCTTATTTATTAATTTCATTTAAATAGGCTAAATCATATATATATATATATATATTATTGTTTTCTTTACAATACGGAGTTCACAACGAAGCGAAAAATAATTTTTTCATGATCAATATTAACTTTAATTTTTTAAAATATTACGTTGTTATCTTAATATATTCTAATTATCCTATTTTCTTTGAATTGGTAATTAAATGATTTATCATATTTATAATAAGATTTAACATGTTATTGGATAAATAAGTTACATTTGATATAATTCAAATCCTTTACTTATTTTAGTTCGCAGAGAAATCTAAAAAATATGTGCTAGCCAGCACCTAAAAGTTTTTTAACTTTATAAAAAAATATCCTCCAAGTTTTTTAAATTGCAAAAACATCCCTACAAATTCAAAATTTTATTAAAACATCTTAAAAATTATAAATTTTACTTATTTTAATTTAGTAAAAAATCTGAAAAATATATGCTAGCTAGCAACTAAATGTTTTTTTAACTTTGGAAAAAATATACTACAAGTTTTAAAAATTACAGAAACACCCCTAAAAATTCAAAATTTATAAAAAACACATTGAATATTTTAAACATATAAACACATTGAAAACCGACAAATAACACAAAAAAACCCCAAAATTTATGGAATTTGCAATAAACACTCTGAATACAAATTGTAAATAAAACTCTCAAAATTATAAAATTTATAAAAATCCTGATAATTTCTAACTTAATAGTACATTGAAAATATAAGAATTATAAATATCCCTTATATAATTTATAATTTAATAAAACACCCTTAAAGTTTTGAAAATTACAAACAAACCCTCAAAATTCAAATTTTATAAAAAACACCCTGAGAATTTCAAACTCATTAGTAAATTAAAAATATAGGAATTATAAATAGTCTATAAACAATTTATAATATATAGAAAAGACGTATAAGTTTAAAAAAGTATAAAAAATCTCTAAAAAACATAATTTACAAAAAAAAAAACACTAGGAGAATTTTTAACCTATAGACACTAAAATGAATATACAAAATTACTAATAACCCTTAGAAAATTAAAAATTTGTAAAAAAATATCATAGTCCCTTTAGAAGTATAGATTTAGGAAAAACTTTTCATTATCAATGTTACATATAACTTTTTTGAAAAGAACATAACTAATTGAAAATCTATTAAGTTATGAAATTTATTAAAAAACACCATTAAAGTTTAGTACATTATAAATTACCCCTCCAAAGTTTAAAAATTTCAGTGATTTTTTATAATTCCTTAATTTCAATGTAATGTTTAATAGTTTTATATATTTGTAAATTAAAAAAATTTAGGGTGTTTTTTTAATAATTTTTTAAAACTTTTGAGGTTGTTTCTCTCATAGTTTTCTAAAATTTAATTGTATTTTTAGTATAATGCATAGATACGTCAATTAATAATGATACTGAAGTGTAAGTCATTCATAAGATTATTAGGCCATAGTTAAGTGCGAACATCACTATTCCTAGACGGTATAGTTTATATATGTAAAAAAATTTAGACAATCTATATAGTGGTTAAAAAGATTTTGTCTTTAATGTACTATATTTTATAAATTATAGTAAATGTGAACTCACCATATAATTTTGACTGTAGTCATCGTAATTTTAA
>NC_033798.1:115398147-115415647 GCF_001876935.1 Asparagus officinalis | reverse complement strand
CAATAGAACTAACTTCATAGGTTAGTTGGATTCGATGATCCACAATGCGAGCCGTCCCAACTAACATCTATCAACCCTGGGTCTGTATTAAAAGGCTGTGCATGCTAGGTCACTAAGTCAATGCGAGTGGATCCCTTAGTACTCTCCAAATTCCCCCTACCGAGTACCTACGTGACAGTGTAGCCTTTCCTTAGGATCCCGTCGACTGGAGAGATGTAACGAAAACCAATCTTCTTAGGGACATCAGATAAATCCCTAATCCTGAGAAGCACTTTGTATTCTGTGAAGTTAGCATGAGTTATGACACCACAACAGCTCATGATGCACTCACCGATACCAGCAAGCAGAGATTGCAGAAATTCAAAATCTCAGAGGTGGTATGGGAGGTTAAAAGAGGCGGATCCATACTAGAAAGGGTTGGGGGAACCGTTGAAAGCTTGAGATCCTCCCTCCAACGGCGGAATCTGCCCCTAAAGGTCCCCGTATCTACCAGGCCGAGCTCTATGGCTTGGGCAAGAAGGTCGTCAGATGGAAACTACACCATGAAGTTGTATCATGCCGCTTCTTTGATTTGATGGGGCCATGCATCTCTCTGAGCTCCTGTAAGGATGGATGGCCTGACCTAAGATTGAAGATGGCGAAAGCAGAGAGATGTCAGATGGTGCTGGCAATGTTGGCAAGGACGATAAGCATCCTTAGAGGGGCAAAAATAGTAATATCGTGATAACAATCTCAAGAGGTATGCCCGGACCCATGACAGTGTGCACAGGCACCGTCTAAAGCCATCTATGATGGTTTATGATAGAGATTGAAGACGTTGGGTTTAGGAATTTGTTTGGGGATGAGGAGTTTAGAGAGTCGCCTACGCTGGTGGAAGAAGTTGAGGAGTTATGGAGGAATGGCGATGACGTAAGTATTGAGGAAAATATTATTTTAACTACCTGTCCTGACTTGGGAACACGCGAATATATGATGTGAACTGTCGGGGTGATAGGACATGTATTGGAAAGCAACGAATAAATAAATAATGTAATGACTAGAACTAACACTTATTCAAATAGAACTTTAGCGAAGTTAGAACTGGCAGTATATAATCTAGAACTAACATTGAATCAGTTAGAACTAACATAGCAACTAGAACCAACACTTGTGATAGAAAAAAAACGGGCTGGAGGTAGAGCTAATACGGGATGAGCTAGAACTGACTGTATACAAGCTAGAACTAATATTAAATCAGTTAGAACTAACATATCAACTAGAACCAACACTTGTGATAGAAAAAAATGCGGGCTGGAGGCAGGGCTAACACGGGATGGGTTAGAACTAGATGCATCTAATCTAAACTATCATTGAATCAGTTAGAACTAACGTAGCAACTAGAACTAACACTTGTGTTAGAAGAAAATACGGGATAGAGGTAGAGCTAACATGGAATGAGTTAGAACTGGCTGTATATAAGCTAGAACTAACATTGAATCGGTTAGAACTAACATAGCAACTAGAACCAACACTTGTGATAAAAGAACACGGGTTGGAGGTAGAGCTAACACGGGATGGACTAGAACTGACTGTATATAAGTTAGAACTAACATTGAATTAGTTAGAACTAATATAGCAACTAGAACCAATACTTATGATAGAAAAAAATATGGTCTGGAGACAGAGCTAACATGGGATGGGCTAGAACTGGTTGTATATAAGCTAGAACTAACATTGAATATGCTAGAACTAACGTAACAACTAGAACCAACACTCGTGTTAGAAGAAAACACAGGATGGAGGTAGAGCTAACACGAGATGGGCTAGAAATGGCTGTATACAATCTAGAACTAACATTGGATCAGTTAGAACTAGCGTAGCAACTAGAACCAACACTTGTGATAGAAAAAAAACGTAGGCTGGAGGTAGAGCTAACACGGGTTGGGCTAGAACTGGTTGTATCTAATCTAGAACTAACATTGGATTAGTTAGAACTAGCGTAGTAACTAGATCCAACACTTTTAATAGAAAAAACGCGGGCTAGATGTAGAGCTATAAAACGGGTTGGGCTAGAAATGGTTGTATATAAGCTAGTGTAGCTGGAGGTAGAACTAACATTATCTCTAGCTAATGCCACTTCCAGTGTAAGTGTTGGTTCTGTTGCCTTTGTTAGTTCTAACTGAGTTAATGTTAGTTCTAGCTGTTGTTGGATCAGTTCTAACTGATATCGTATTAATTCTCCCTCCAGCTAACGCAAGGTCTATAGTAAGCATTGATTTTGTTGCCTATGTTAGTTCTAGCTGAGATAATATTAGTTCTAGCTGTTGTGGTGTCAGTTCTAGCTGATATCGTGTTAGTTCTACCTCCAGCCAACGAAAGTTCTAGTGTAAGTGTTGGTTATGTTGCATTTGTTAGTTCTAACTGAGTTAATGTTAGTTCTAACTATTGTGTGGATATTTCTAATACTTACAGCATTAGAACTAACAAGACATCGATTAGAACTAACAAGACATCAATTAGAACTAAGATATTTGACCACACATGGAACTGGAGCTAAAACTAACAATAAATCGAATAGAACTAACAAAATAACGATTAGAACTAACAATAAAACCATTAGGACTAACAAGAAATCGATAAGAACTAACATATTTGACCTCACATAGAATTGGAGCTAGCACTAGCAATAAATCGAATAGAACTAATAAAATATCGATTAGAACTAACAAAAAACCATTAGAACTAACAAGACATCGATTAGAACTAACACATTTGACCTCACATGGAACTGACACTAGAAATAACAAGACATCGATTAGCAATCTTGGGAACTTTATTCAACTTTGGACATAAACAACATAATAGTGTCATAAATTCTAGTATGCTCGTACATAATTATACACATAACTTCCATAAAGTTGCAAATTGCAAGCACAAAACTACCAAAACATTGAAGGACAATAGGAGGGAGAAAGCATATATACATCATACACATAACTTACAAATCATATTACATACTTTTTGCAATAAAGAAGCTAACAAATACTACAACGACACATGCTACAAACACTAATATTGTAAACACTGAACCTAATACAAAAGCATAGATGGGGAAAATAACAGTTTCCCCAAGTTTTTCCTTGTCCTAATCCAGATTATGCCCCTCTGGCAGTATTTGTTCTTGAACATAAACAGGTATCTGGATAGGCCTTGAGCTAGATGCTGAATCACAAGCGATGGTGTGCTTATCCCATTCAATCAAAGCCTCTTCGTACGTTGCATACCATTTGTAGGTGGTATTTGGAAATTTATCAACTTGAGCCTTGCATTCCTCCTAATTATTAAAAATACCACATCGTCGACCTCTCTTCACAGCATAAAAACTCTTTCTTGCCATGGATAACCACTTGGCAAGCCAATTTCCTAAAACAGATTACAAATATAAATAGCCCCCGAGTTTCTAAAAAAGAGAGGGTTCGAGTTATTACCTGCGGTGCCGATTCAATCTCGCAGAGGAGTAATCGGCCACGAGCGAGAGAGAGGGAGGGTCGGCGGCGGGGATAGGGTCACGAGCAAGAGAGGGAGGGAGTTGGGGTGGAGGGCGATTTTTGGGGCGGTGAAGGTATAAACATATTGATCAAGTACAACATCTCTGTTTATTAGTATCTTGAAGTCTTCAAAAGATGGGTGATCATTCAATTTGCAAAGAAATTTTGCATATGAATTTATTTGCAATATATCCATTAAACTTTTAGTTATGGTTTGACTCATATTAACATTACCTTTTAGCCGTAATTTCACTCATATTTATATTATCTAATATTCTCATTCAATTTTTATATTCTCATTCAATTTTTATAGCTCATTCTCCGTGTCATAGAAGTAAAACTAAAAGTATGATGAATTATTTTGTGAATTTTTTTCTTTGATGCAAGGTCCCTATCAAAGCTTGCCCCAAGAGAATAGTATAAAAATAAAATGTTAGAATTATTTCCATGTCATATCTTTTTTCGTGTCATATTCATATTTACATTTATTAGTATAGTGCACTTGCTTTGCACGAGAGCATCCCTGCTTTATTTTATGCTTTTTAATTTTTTTCCTTGACTACAAAAAATGAAATGACTTATATAGCAATATAAATTCAGAACAATTATAAATTTATTTAAATGAATAAATTGTAAAACTTTATATAAATAATTGTATGATCAATTATAGTTTGGATAATAATTACAATTTATTAGAATAATTATAATATAGTAAATAGTTTTTTATCTTTTAAATAAATAATATTATACTTGACATAATTATAATACTATTAGTAACTACATTTTAATTTAATAATTAGTTTATTATACTATAAGTAAATAATTTACTAAATTGTATAATTATTAAATTATAGTGTAATTTATTAATTCATAAATACTATTAAAATTATTATACTATTAATACTATTACAATTACAATAAATGCAAATTTTTTTCATACTATTATCATATTTTTGAAAGACTAATAAGATATAAGGTAACAGGTAGTCCTCCATAAGAGGTGAAACCCAAAGTTATAGGCATAAACCTAATGATTTTTTGTTATTTTTAATTTTTATAGAATTTTAAATTTTATGTGAGGATAAATTAGGGATAAATTTCAAATTTTCTATTAAATAATAAAATAATAGTATGATCAAAAATTTTAAAAAAGTGAGAAAATATATAATTAATAAAAGGTTATATATAATTAGTGAATGATTAATTATAATTAATGATATATTTGAAAATTATCAAACTTAAAAGGGTATCAAAAGTTTTGACACGACAATCCTCTTTTAGTCTTTTATATGTAGTATAGATTTATAAAAAGTTTAGAGTTTTTATTACAAATTTCATAAATTTTTAGGGGTTGTTTGTGTTATTTGTAGGTTTTTAGTGTGTTTATAGGTTTAAAAATTTTAAGGCATTTTTTACAAAATTTGAATTTTTAGGGGTGTTTTTGTAAATTTTAAAACTTACGAGATACTTTCTTTTAAGTCAAAAAAAATTCGTTTCTAGCTAGCATATGTTTTTTAGATTTCTCACTGAATTGAAATAAGTAAAATTTATAATTTTAAAGATATTTTAATAAAATTTTAAATTTGTAGGGGTGTTTTTACAATTTAGAAAACTTGGAGGATTTTTTATACAAAGTCCAAAAACTTTAGGTGTTGGCTAGTATATATATTTTTTGGATTTCTCTGTGAACTAAAATAATAAAACATTTAAATTATATCAAACATATCTTATTTATCTAATAACATGTTAACTCTCATTATGAATATGATAAATCATTTAATTACTAATTCAAAGAAGATAGGTTAATTAGAACGGATTAGGATAACAATGCAATATTCAAAAAAATTAAGGATAATATTAATCATAAAATTTTTTTCCCGAACTCGTATTTTTAAAGAGAATATGAATCATCATTGATAGCAATAACTCCCACTTAATCTCGCCCCATGAATGTACAAGTTTATAAGAATATCTCTATGTCAATAGGATAGTTTAAATCATGCAGAGAACGATTAAAATTGTTAAATTGTCTCTTTACCTTCCTCATGGATAACACTATTTGTATAGTTGATTCTGATAAAATTTGTACTCTAGCTCCGTTAACGTGTCTCCTATACTAGTATTTAGACCCGTGCAAAGCACGGTTTCTAAAATATTTTTTGCAAATATTAAACATGTTACCAAAATAAATCATTCTACTTTAGATATGAAGTATAGGGGTGGAAGTGAACCGAATAATTAACAAACAGTTCGGTTATTATTCGTCCATATATTCACAAAAGTTTATTTCGATAGTTAATTTAGCACTAAACAAATAATTTTTAGTGTTCTATGTGCAATTAATTCTTTAAACAATCTCCCAGAAGTCTGTGAAAGACTTTCAATATCAAAACTCTACACATCTATAAATCAAGTAGAGCTAGAAGAACAAACACATGATACCATATAATTCTTCTCATGCATTAACTTTCAGAATATGGTGCATGCCTAAAAACAGATTCTTTTCCCCCAATGTATCTGTTATAGTATCTTCAAAAATAGCGAAGATAGGTTGCTCAGTCCATACCCACAAATGTAAGGTGTTTGTCTCTCGTGCTTGAGATTTATGAACGTGAATCTTGAGAGAAAAAAATAATTGTCAAAACTCAAGAACTTAAATGACATCTTTAGGCTCACTGGTACATGAAGACCAACATAGCTCAATTGGATATCAAGACCATATGTTTCATTCAACTTAGAAAGATCATTGTTCACTTTAATACCATGTCGAATATGCATTTTTGAATGTGCTTAGACCTCTTATTTGAAAGAGAAACAAAGAATCTAGGGAAAACTGTAACTCCCCCTTCATTGTCTCCACCAATTCTAATACTAAATCCGTTCATGTGTCAATTCTCTTTCTCTTCACAACCAACCACTAGCCCTCTCGTCGTATAGAACCGGTCTTCTTTCTCCGGTGATGGTGAAATCGACTGTGACTTCCTCTTCTCACTGCCAACCGTATAGAACCGGTCTTCTTTCTCCGGTGATGGTGAAATCGACTGTGACTTCCTCTTCTCACTGCCAACCGATTCGGATTTCCTATAAAGAAATAGCAGTCAGAGTGTTAGTAGAATCAAAATATTCATGAATTGCATCAAAACTCTGGTTTTGCTTTGTTATTTCAGCGCATAAAAGATCCTGTTCTGCACTATATTATTGGGGTAAAACTCGCAGCGGAATCAAAATTTGGGAATTCTTAGATTGCAACAAAGGTCCTGCCTTTCTTTGTTCTTTCAATTAACAGGAGCTCTACAGAGAATCTTATGCTTTGCTTTCTTTTGAGTTAACCTACAGAAAAAATCCAACAGTTAGGAGTTCTTAAATCACATCAACAATCATGTTTCCTTTGTTCCTTTATGTCAGATAGCATAAAAATTAACATTTAGATATTTTTAAATTGCATCAAAAATCTTGTTTTGTGACCAAACTTTCACAGAAATCAGGAATTGATCATTTCAATTGCATCAAATTCAAAACTTTCTTCTCTTATTGCATCGAATTCAAGTCTTATTCTCTTTTTCCTCTTTTAATTTAAATCACATCATAACAAACATTAGGCTTGCATCAAAATATAGTTTTTTCTTTGTTTTACTGTTTACTTCAATTGGATGAAACATTACTTGAATCCAACAAAAACCTCCTATAATTTCAATCAAATTGAACCAGAGTCTAAAGACCAAGGGATTTCAAACCAAACACAACCAAAATCATCTTCCATTTGCATGAAACTAACAGTTGGGTATCACAAAAACTGCGTCAAAATTTAATTTTTCTTCCATCCTTAAATTTTTTTTGACAGTTACCTATTATGAATGAAGGGGGAGGAAACCAGAGGAGAAGAGGGAAACTCCTTATTGCAATCCTTACTGCTATCGAACAACGCCCCTCTGATGACACGCCGACGTGACGTGGCGCGCCTCTCGCAATCGGATCTGGCCGGCGACGACCGTCCAGCATCATCCCGAATCTTGACGCAGCGGAGACGCTTCCTGTTCCCCCACTGCAGCAAGAGCTCGGGCTCCGCTACTCTCGGCCTCTGTGTTTTGTGTTCCTTCTCCATTCACTGACAAAAACCCAGAAACAAATTACACCTTTTAAATCAAGTAGAAATAATATTTTCCTTCTCCATTCACTGACAAAAACCCAGAAACAAATTACACCTTTTAAATCAAGTAGAAATAATATTGTTTAGAAAATGGGCTATTTGTTAATTTTACCTCAAGATCCTGTAGTTTGCTTGGAGAGAAGAGAGCATGAAAGAAGGAGAGAGAAGTTTTGGAGGCGGAGCACAAAGACCATATGTTTCCTTCGACTTAGAAAGATTTTGGGGGCGTCTTCGTCTTCGTCGCTTGACACTGTTGGAATCATGACATACAACGCAACGGAAAAAGTATATCATGACTATTAATCAAAATTAATTAAATATTAGAAGAATACCTGAAACGCTTTCCGAATTTCTACAATAATCTGTCCCGAGATCAATCCAAAATAGCTTCCTCAAGAGAAAAAGCCTCCAATTGAAATCCACCCGTCACCGTAGAGGAGCAATACTGAGAGATAGGTTCTCAAAAATCTATTTCTTCATATTATCTTCATAAGATTTTGAATCTCTTCTCTTAACCTCTCATAAGGCTACATATGAACCCTATTTATAGGATTACACTAGTCTTAGAGATTTTAACTTTAAACAATTCATAATTATCTAGAACTCTATCCATAGCAATTAAGGATAGAATAGATTTGTTCAAAAACTTCATCCATAACAATTAAGGATAGAAATAGATTTATTCAAAAACTTTATCCATAACAATTAAGGATAGAAATAGAATTGTATTGCATGTATACCTCTTCTAATGACATTAGTGAGACCAATTGGGTCCCATATCGAGAACCAATTATTAATCAAATTAATAATTTTAATTTAACAATCAAATCCCTATCCGACCAATTGTTCATAAAAGCTCTTCCATAATATGGGATTAATTATTAATAAATAATATCTTACATTCACTCCCTTCCAGTATCATTTATTTTAGGCAACTCTTTTAAGCAGGACAACTCACCTATTTGCTCATGCCTAAATTTGCAATTCCCATGAACATAAATAAAAAACATTTTGAAACATCAAAATATTTTATTTTTTATAAGAAAATAAATTTTGTAAAAATATTTTCAAAGCTACCTGCCGGCAGGAATTTAATAGCTTCATGGGAATGCATAATAAATTAACTCATCATAATGAGCATACTGGATCCTATCTAGACATCCATCATTTTCCTAAATGAAATTTAGCAACCCAATGTTTCAGGTTGTGTAGCGCTTGCTAAACAAGCTTAACCATCACATCAAAGCATACTAAATTATCAAATCGAAAATGATAATATCATCAAGTCAAAGGGACCATGTAACAATTTGAACTCTCTATCTCTTAGGTGACTCATCCTAGAGAATTCAAATACGGTCTAGTGCTACACACATCATAATGCGTGCTTATGACATACACCCGGAGAATCTCCATTCTCGATGGTTGAGACCCACCACCATATCTCATATATCGGTGTCATGCATAATAACCTGTTATAACAAAGTTATCCTTTACTAGTTATAGGTTAAGCACAAATTTAAGAAATTTCTAAGTTAGATCATATCTCCAAGCAAGTGACCATCACAGTGCATGATCTAACAAAATAACTTCTAAGGATATATATAACAATTATATAAATAATACCCAAATTATGTGCAACAATTAAATTTATTAACATTACAATATTATTACATAATTTGTATTGGATGTTCAAGGGCAAATTATTAATTACTATTCCAGCAATCTCCCACTTGCCCTAACATCCAATCAGATATAATCCTTACTCCCATCTGTCAAAAACATTTTAAGACAATGGTCTATAAAAGGACATTAAATGTTATCTGCTCAGCCATCTATTAAACCATAACATATTTCTTCTTATTAACCTTTAATAAGATAATTTTTCTTTCTAAGCTTCTTGCAACAGCTCCATTACTATCAAATAATAATGAGAAAGAAAATTATTACAAGAAATAATATTAAGCTTATGGAATAACTCATTAATCCATATTCCTTCTTTTAATGATTTAACATGGCACTACATATTCTGCTATTATTATTAATGATATAAATATAACCCGAAACAGACTTTCTATTATTATGATTGGATTGAAAACTACTTACAAGATCAATAACCTTTTTGGGACACATTTCCTTAAAGAGAGATTGTTTATGTCTTATAGGAACCTTTCCTTTCTTGGAATCTTATTAAGTTGAATCTTTTATGGATCTTATCCATATAAGTAGATTGTGACAACTCTATATATCTATTTCTCTATCTATATAGAGTTTAAGATCTACGATATAGAATGTCAAAAGAAAATCCTTCATAAAGAACTAAATCTTACTTTTACTCATGACATTAAAAAATATCATTCTTAATGAGCAATATGTCATCAACATGCAATGATAGGAATATAATGGACTTACTTTATTGTTCCTTATACACACATTATTTCTTTTTAAGGATATGATTAAAATCAATTTCCTTAAACATTTCATCAAAATGAATGTTTGATTGATTAAGTTCATAACTTTAATTGATTCAATTAATCAATTTTATCTTCTTGAATTTTACATACTTGATTCTATAATATGTAAATATCTTCTTAAAGATATCCATTCAAGAAGGTTATTTTAAAATCCATTTATTGATATCTTATATTCATAACACGTTGAAATGACTAAATGGATCCTTATGAACTATAATATTACAATTAGAGGAAAAGATTCTTCAATAATTAATACCCGTTTGTCATCAAATATGATATCAGGTCTCTTACATGAAATCATGTCCAACATGACTTTTGTGTAAGTTTTAGGATTTTTATTCTCCTTGTTACTTTTCATCAAATATATTTTAACAAGGCTACTGTACTATACAGGTGGATGAAAATCCTGTTTGATCTCCTAATTGTAATCAGTGTATTCAACAATAAATTTAGTAAGTAAATCTACATTTACTTTATTACTTAAAGCTCCCACTAAATTTATACAATCTTCAACTCATTTGAAGTTTCTCCCACTGGATTAAATAACTCTCCCACTAAAGAAAACAAATTTTCTTCTTGAGTTATATAAATCCTAATTATCAAGCTTGACTTTATAAAAGAACATATTTCTAGTAATAATTATTGTCTGAAAACTACACTAGGATTATCAATATAATACCTAGTACTTTCTTTAGGATAACCTACTAGTAGGATGTTATTTACCTTAGACTCCCATTTTGTCCATATATTATTCTCTGATGAGAATATGACAACTCCAGATCTCCAAGCGTCATACACTTAATTTTCTTCATATCCATGTCTAATATGGAGTGAAAGAAAAAGATTTGGCAGGAATTCTACATAATAAATAATATGCAATCTCCAATGCATAACCTATTAGAAAATAAGAACAGGTTAATGCCCAGCATAAACCTAACCATATCGAATAAGGTTTAGTTCCATCTTTCAGACAAATAATTAGGAGTGATAAATTAGTAGATGTCAAAGTACTAACAATTCCATTTTGTTCATAAATCTCTTAAATTCCTAAAATTAGGAACTTGCCATCTGGATCAAATCAGATGATTTTGATACTTTTATCAAACTCCTCTTTAACTTCAATAACATTCTAATTTATGATGCAATCACATAAATATTTAACTATTGCTTTAACATTTAAAGGATCATATACATCTGAATGTATGAAGTCAAGAGTACGCAAGAGCTTTAGCACTATTTTAGAAAAATAGTTTGGTCATATGTCTCTTAGAAAATATTTACAAGTTGAGAAATATTCTAATTTAGAAAAATCAAAGGACTATCCTTTATCAATTTATTGATCTTATCAACATTAACATGACCTTGTATTTTTGTGCCAAAGATAAGTTGGATTACCTTGATCCAATCTATATTTTAAGAGATTTATCAATTCCAATAACATTACATTACATAAGAGTTAAGGGTGGCAATCATGAAAATAAACAGTTTTAATTTCATAATTATCAACAAAGCAATTTCTAAACTTTTAATAGAAATTCTATTTTACAAGAAAATAGAAAATCACTACAAAAAATTTACAAAATAGAAATCAAATTTCTTCTAACTTTAAGAAACATTAAGACAATCTTTAAATTTTATTTCATGCCCTTCATTCAAAACAGAAACAAATTTCTTATTATTATTATTCGAAAAGTATACGAGTATAAACTGTTTCTTAATACTCCAATAAGGTATACGAGTATAAACTATTCCCTATTGTTGGTTGAGAAGTTCCTGGAGAATCTTTTCATTCTTAAGGATAACTCAACAACACTACGCCGGACAACGCGTCGCAAATAAAGACTCAACGCCGACAGTCGAGGGTCAGTTCTGTGTTCAACCAACAAGCACGAGCTAAAAATCAGAAAACCAGGAATTGACTTCAAGTTCGAATTTCCGACAACGGTCAGACAATAAATGCAGCACCGGAACCCTTACAGACATTCGACAAAGCACCGAATAGCCTGAAGGATTGAAGGAATCAAGAACACAGGTCCCTTAGCACAGCTCGGCACAAACCGACGAACCAACGAGGCAACGAGATCGACGAATCGCACGCAAGTAACGAAATACGTCCATTCGCGTGTGGGATCAAGCCAAGTGTTCGAAGAGTCAACGAGTCATCCAACCAAGGGCATACTCGGACGAATCACGATCGAATCAAGATCAATTTCGGACTCGAACTCAGAAGCGGATTTACTACCAAATCAGGAATCCAATTTACTCGAAGAGTCAACGAGTCATCCAACCAAGGGCATACTCGGACAAATGACGATCGAATCAAGATCGGTTTCGGACTCAAACTCAGAAGTGGATTTACTGCCAAATCAGGAATCCGACTTACTGCCAAATCAGGTCAACAAATCGAATCCGAACCAATCAACCGCAGAACCGGAAAACGGGCACAAAGAGGCAAAACGACAAACACCTAGGTGGCCGGCCACACTGTGCCCAAGGCACAGTGAGGGTAGCCTATAAATAGGCCACCCCCTTGTTCATTTGAAAGGGTTGGAAATTTTGGAGAGGCGCGAAGCCCTGCTGGATTGGAGACTCGATTCAAACTTTAGGACTTCAAGGACTTGCTCATCCAGATCTGGTGCTCGGCGACCGTCAACGCCAAATAAGGCAGGTATTCGAGAGGACCAGATCTCATATCTACGCGCACGAACTCCGGATCTAAGCTTGGTCTTAGATCCCGAGACTTGAGCGATTGTTTCCTTGGTGAATCAATCCCTCCCGGCTATTATTTCCTTCGTGGAATAATACCCGTCGTACTGCGTAGATCCGACCGGATCTAGATCGCGTGGTGGTCCACGGCAAACAACCCCGGCGCAGGCAAAGAACCCACAAAGCGAGCGACCGCAAAACAGGAGCTCGTGATTCGTTCGACAAACAAGGAAACAAAGTTGTAATTTTTCATTTCTTTTTATTTGATTTTCGTTGTAACCGGATCTTATAAAAAGACCGGATCTTTGTAACCGATAAACTGTTAACAAAGTAATCAATGGAATCATTAATGAAGAAAGCAACGGTTTTTCCCGCGAACAATCTACCAGCATTCCCCGATCACATCTAGATTTTAAAAAAATATGATGTAAATATTTTTCTTTAAATATTTATTAATGCAGTACCCCGCTAAACAAAACTAATATGATGATAATATTTAAATACATAATTTTAGTAACTTGTTCACGTATCATCATATTTTAGATGATAATATTAAATTTAGTGGTGACCCGCATTCCCCATGCTGAATGGGTGGACCTCATTGATATTCAGCTCACCGACACCGCTCAGATATGGTGGGCAACTGAGAAGACTCATCTGGAGAGGCCCATCCTGTGGGAGACGTTCACCGAGCGCTTCAACAGGAAATATTTTCCTCAGTCAGCTCGGGATGAACTCCTACGAAGATTTGTTGTTGAGCTCAAGCAAGGAGGGCGAACAGTTGATGAGTACGAGGGTCACTCTTTGCCACCATTGATTGTCGCCGTCAGAGCGTAGTATTCGAGATACCGGATCACCCGAGATTTGAGTTCACTAGTGGTAGCACATCGGCCGGACCTGTGGAGTTTAGAGCTAGACCGAAGAAGGTGACGTTAGCTGCAATGCAAGTGGAATCTGAGAAGCCAGTTGTAGTTTGGGAATTTAAAGATGTGTTTCCCGACGATATTTACGGATTGCCACCAGATCGAGCGATTGAGTTTTTCATAGATTTGAAGCCTGAAGTTACGCCGATCTCCAAGATCCCTTATCGCATGCCTCCGACAGAGTTGACCAAGCTTCGGACCCAGTTAGATGATCTTTTGCAGAGAGGGTTGATACGACCTAGTGTATCGGCCTGGGGAGCACCTGTGTTGCTTGTGGGGAAGAAGGATGGATCCAAACGGATGTGCATCGACTACCAGGAGTTGAATGTGGTGATAGTGAAGAATAAGTATCCACTTCCCCGTATTGATGATATCTTCGATCAATTGGGAGGATCGAGAGTATTTTCTAAGCTAGATTTGCAGAGCGGGTATCACCAGGTAAAGGTTAAGGATTCTGATGTCCCCAGATTGCGTTTCGGACGAGATATGGATATTATGAATTCTTAGTGATGCCATTTAGTGTGACTAATGCGCCGGTGACATTCATGAACCTGATGAATCTGGTATTCTATGATATGCTGGACAAGTTTGTGGAAGTCTTTATTGATGATATCTTGGGGTACTCTAAGAGTGAGGCAGAGCATGCAGAGCATTTGCAGTACATGTTGAAGACCTTGAGAGAGCATCGACTATTTTCCAAGTATAGTAAGTGCCAGTTCTGACTAGATCGTATAGCGTTTCTGGGACACGTGGTGTCAGGAGATGGCATATCAGTGGATCCGGAGAAGGTATCTATAGTGAAGGATTGACCTACCCCTAAGTCGGTGTCTGATATTAAGAGCTTCCTGGGATTAGCTGGTTACTACCGTCGCTTCATCAGAGATTTTTTGAAGATTTCGGAGCCGATGACACGACTTACGAGAAAAGATATTAAGTTTGTCTGGTCCGACGCTTGTGAGCAGGCGTTTGAGGAGTTAAAGTCTCTACTGATATCGGCTCCGGTCTTGATGATACCAAATAAGAGTGGGAACTTTGAAGTGTTTTGCGACGCATCAGGTAGAGGATTGGGATGCGTTCTTCAGCTGGTAGCATATGCTTCTCGTCAGTTGAAGAAGCATGAGCAGAATTATCCTACCCACGACTTGGAGTTGGTAGCTGTGATGTTTGCCCTTAATCTTTGGAGGCATTATCTGTTAGGAGAGCAAGTGAAGGTGTTCACTGACCACAAGAGCTTGAAGTACATATTTACTAAGAAGGAGCTCAACATGAGGCTACGTCGATGGTTAGAGCTGATAGCAGATTACGACATTGACCTTCAGTATCACCCTGGCAAGGTCAATGTGGTACCGGATGCTTTGAGTCGTTTGCCGAATATGAGTATAGAAGTTTTTCTTCCAGGAGTCACCGCTTCGTTGATGAGTCTTCAGATTCAATCGACACTGGTCGAGCGAATCAAGGCAGCTCAAGCAGGTGACCCATTTCTTCGGAAGTGCAGAGAGTTAGCAGTGGCTGGTCTTCGGCCGGAATTTGTTGTTCATGAGGACGGATCCTTACGATTTGGGAGTCGTATCTGCATACTAGGAGGAGATATTCGAGAGAAGATATTGCGGGAAGCTCATAGTTCACCATATTCTATTCACCCTGGAGGTACGAAGATGTATAAGGATCTGAAGCTGAATTTTTGGTGGCGTGGTATGAAGAGAGATGTGGCTCATAGTGTGGCTAAGTGCCTTGTATGTCAGCAGGTGAAGGCAGCGCATTGGCGCATCGCAGGTCTTTTGCAGCTGTTGCCTATTCCGGAATAGAAGTGGTAGCATGTCACCATGGACTTCGTCACTGGCTTACCTCGGAGCACTAGACAAAATGATGTTGTTTGAGTGATCGTAGATCGATTAACCAAATCGGCTTACTTCATTCCTTTCCGAGTGGGATAGTCGACGGAGCATCTTGCTCAGAGATACATGGAGGTAAAACATTTATCTCTATATATTTCAATGAGTTCCTTTCCCAAGAGTGTTAGTAAATCACTCGTACTACAGGAGATCGTATGATTGCACGGAGTTCCAGTGTGCATCATTTCGGATCGTGATACCTGATTTACCTCAGAGTTCTGGAAGAGTTTGCAGGCGAGTCTTAGGACCAGCCTCAGTTTTAGCACAGCTTATCATCCCCAGACCAATGGACAGTCAGAGAGGACCATTCAGATTTTGGAGGATATACTTAGAGCTTGTATGCTTGACTTTCAAGGGTCATGAGAGGATCATCTACATTTGGTGGAGTTTGCATACAACAATAGCTTCCAGGCTAGCATTGGGATGGCCCCTTTTGCAGCATTGTATGGGAGGAAGTGCCGCTCTCCTTTGAGTTGGGACGATGTAGGTGAGCGGGAGATTTTTAGACCAGAGTTAATTGACAAATTAGTTGATGCAGTCAGGATCATTCGGGAGCGACTTCGCATAGCACAAGACAGATTC
Source organism: Asparagus officinalis (assembly GCF_001876935.1). Classification (NCBI taxonomy): domain Eukaryota; kingdom Viridiplantae; phylum Streptophyta; class Magnoliopsida; order Asparagales; family Asparagaceae; genus Asparagus; species Asparagus officinalis. The sequence goes on along the minus strand of NC_033798.1, from coordinate 115,399,399 downwards.
AAGCATTGGGCAGACACGAAGCATCGGTATTTGGAGTTTCAGGCAGGAGATCATGTGTTCCTGAAGATTTTCCCCAACCGAGGCACCATTCGCTTTAGAAGGCGTAGGAAGTTGAGTCCACGATATGCGGGACCTTTCGACGTATTAGAGAGAGTGGGAGAAGTGGCGTACCGACTTGCATTACCACCTGCTTTGGCTGGAGTGCATAACGTATTCCACGTTTCTCAGTTGCGGAAATACGTCGGAGATCCGAGTCATGTCGTAGATTTCTCGGAGATTGAGGTGCAATCCGATTTGACATACGAGAAGCAGCCTGTGGCAATTTTGGACCGAAGGGAGAAGACCCTCCGGAACAAGACCGTCTCGCTTATTCGTGTGATGTGGCACCCAAATTCTCCTGGAGAGTCGACTTGGGAAACTGAGTCTGAGATGCGACAACGATACCCTCATTTATTTCCTGAATCTTAGCTGTCCTCTCTTGTATCTTATTTGAAACGCCTTGTATGACATTTTCTTATTTATGGATATGCAATATATCATGAACCTTATATGAGTTGAAGTGAATCTATCTTTATATTTCGTCCTTGATATTTTAATTCTGAGGACGGAATTTGTTTTAAGAGGGTAGGATGTAACAACCAAAATTTTTTGATACGTATTTAAATAAATTTTCTAGTATTTAAAATATTAAAATTTATCTTATTAATATATTTTTTCCAAATTTCTAGAATTTTTTGAGTTTTCAAAATAAATAAATAAGTAAATAGAATATATAGTCTTGTATTTATTAGTTCTGCTAAATATTAATTTATAGTTTAGTGAAATTTTTATATAATTATTTTGGTCACTGATATTATTAATGACCTTGTTATTATTAATGTAAACCTGAGCATAGTACAGTAGTATATAAATATAAATAAAAAGCTATTTGATTGTTAATAATTTATTAATATGATTCAGAATATTATGTAAGATTTTCGAAATTTTTCCCTCTCTTAATTTTCTCCCATTTGAATTCTTTCCATAACCACTCCCAATCAATTCATAACCCCTCCCAAATTAATTTCTAATCACCGTTTAAACTCATTCCTTTTTAAATTCCGTAATTTTCTCTCTCTCCTACTTTTCTCCCCCTCACGTCATCTCTCTCCTCTCCCACACACTCTCACCAAGAATCAGAACCATATCTCCTCCTCCTCTCTATTTCACGAAACTCGACCCCATCACCACCGCAACCCAACTCCGCCTCTCG
>NC_033798.1:115360547-115397147 GCF_001876935.1 Asparagus officinalis | reverse complement strand
CGTGTGTGTCTCGGCCATGGCCGAGACACTCATGGGTATCTCGGCCTGGCCGAGACACCTGAGGGTGTCTCGCTGAGGCCTAGAGCATTGTTTCACATATTCTGACTGTTTCCGCCGTATCATTGCCGTACGAACTCAGAATTACGTGATTCAAGGTGCGTAGGAAAGCCGATGAGTAGATCTACAAGCTCCAATAGTTGGATCATATATGGAGTAGATGAGATATGAAGAGCATTTTTTCTTTTGTAAAAGAGGCGTAGCTCCCGATCAGTTCGTGTTTTCGTTATTCTAAAGTTCCGTTGCTTCACACGGTTCATCGACTCACTTCATGTGCTTGTCGACATCAAATAAGCTTCTGTAACTCGGATAGTGACATTCATCGTTATCTCTCTGTGTCTCGAGCCACGTGCGGGAACCTATAGGCATTTTTAGATGCCTACAAATACCCCCTCCAAAGTGTTTCAGTCTCGTTTCTTTTATAGAGGAGGCTGAAATATTTTAGATGTGATCGGTCCAACCTTCAGTCAGTGTAAAAGAACCTGTATTTAGCTTTGATTCTTGACTCCTTTGATTTTCAGTCTATTAAAAATTTTAACGAAATAGCTAAAAAAATTTCGGCACTGCGTTTATCGTCTAGCCATCGTTGAAGTCTCGAATCAAAAACTGGTGAGTAGATTTTGCCTCATGTTGTCGAGTTGACCTAGAACTGACTATCTCTATCACAATATATTGACTTAGGGCTACGTGTTGAACGGTGTTGTTTCGGATCGCTAGGCGTTGACTTTCATCGTAACGTGTTGACTGGCGTTGACCTAGGATTACGCGTTGACTGGCGTTGACCTTAGGGTTTTGGATCATCCGTTGTTGACTTTCATCGCAACACGTTGACTGGCGTTGACCATAGGGTTTCGGATCGCCTGACGTTGACTTTTATCATAATGCGTTGACCGGCGTTTACCTAGGATTATGCATTAACCGGCGTTGACCTTAGGGTTTCGAATCGCCTGGTGTTAACTTAGGGTTACGCGTTGACCGATGTTGATCTTAGGGTTTTGGATCGCTCGGTGTTGACCTTAGGGTTTCGGATCGCCCGGCGTTGACTTTCATCGTAATGCGTTGACTGGCGTTGACCTTAGGGTTTCGGATCGCCCGACGTTAACTTTCATCGTAACACGTTGACCGGTGTTGACCTAGGGTTACACATTGAATGACGTTGACGTTAGGGTTTCGGAACGCCCGACGTTGACTTTCATCGCAACACGTTGATCGGTATTGACCTTGGGTTACGCGTTGACCGGCGTTGACCGGCGTTGACCTTAGGGTTTCGGATCGTCCGATGTTGACTTTCATCACAACGCATTGATTGGCGTTGACCTTAGGGTTTCGGATCGCCCGGCGTTGACTTTCATCACAACGTGTTGACTGACATTGACCTAGGGTTATACGTTGACCAGCGTTGATCTTAGGGTTTCGGATCGCTCGGCGTTAACTTTCATCACAACGGGTTGACCGGTGTTGACATAGGGTTACGCGTTGACCGCCGTTGACCTTAGGGTTTTGGATTTGTTGATGTTGACTTTCATCACAATGCGTTGACCTAGGGTTACGCATTGACCGGTGTTGACCTTACGGTTTTGAATCGCCCGACGTTGACTTTCATCGTAACGCGTTAACCAGCGTTGACCTAGGGTTGCGCATTGACTAGTGTTGACCTTAGGGTTTCAGATCGTCCGATGTTCACTTTCATCGCAACGCGTTCACCGGCATTGACCGGTGTTGATTGGTGTTGATTTTCATTAGAATAACCAGTAACCGGTGAAACGGGCGAAATAGAGGTCACGAAAGCACCTGGGGGCCGGCCTGGGCTCAAGACACCTGTGGGTGTCTCGGCCCTAGCTGAGACACCTCTAGGTGTCTCGGCCAATGGGCCGAGACACCCCCCTTATGGTGCCAATGGACCGAAAGTCCTCTCCTTTCAAAGCTAGGATTTGTTGCATCTTCAATCTCAAGACTTGGGCTTTTGAGTTGGGTACGTTTCTTTTCCATCTCCTCTATGTTATACACTTGATTTTGATTCAAGAGTTTGTGGGTTTTGAAGGAAAGATTGAAACATTGTGATGGGTTTATGTTTTTGGCCGAATTTTGGGGTCTTATGTGCAAAAGGGAACTAAAATTTTTGGGGGTTTTATGTGCAAAAAGGGACTGAAATTTTGGGGGTTTTATGTGCAAAAAGGGACTAAAATTATGGGCAAAGTTGGTCAAACTATTGAAAGGGGCTGATTTGCAAAGATGTTGAAATTTCATGAGTTCGGGCTACATACCCATGGCCAAATTTCAAATGTATTCATGGTCAAAGTTGAACCTCAAACATGAGGGGTATTTTGGGTATTTCATTCCCAAAATTGATCATGATGGCTTTAAATGCCAAATTGAACTTCATTCCCAAAATTGATCATGATGGCTTTAAATGCCAAATTGAACCCATTGTTTGCATACATAGGGCCCGTAGGTTTAATTAGACTTCAACAATGCCAAATTGAACCCATTGTTTGCATACATAGGGCCCGTAGGTTTAATTAGACTTCAACTATCAAACCCCCTTTTATTTATAGGATTTTAGTCAAAGTTCATAATTTCTCTTTTAATTTTTGAGTTCTTGGATTTATGATTATACCTGATCCGTTGATTTTCATTACAGGTTAACCATGTCTCCGTGCCGACCACGATTTCACAGGAGTCGGTCATCTTCTCCGCATAGTGAGAGAGAGGCACCCGTAGCTTTCTCTTACAGGGGTGAGCTTTTATGCTTTCTGTATCCTCGTTTGACTCCTTTACGGGTCATTTAGGAAGAACCAACATCCTCCTTCGTGGGGATTGAAGTTTCAGGATGATTTCGGGTTATATCCTGCCTTCGTTTGGCCCCTTCACGAGTTATTCGGGAAGAACCGACATCCTCCTTTGCGGGGATTGAGGTTTTCAAAAGACGTGTTTTGCTTGGCCAATTCACGTTTTTTGGCATACTGGGGCGATTTCGTGTTGTATTGCACTACGTGGGTTCAGGTACATTACCATGTTGTTTACGTGATGCTGTATACCGTCCCTCCTGTGTAGGACACTCGAAGTCATCTCGCCAATCATCCGATGAATGACTCTATCTCGCTAGCTTGTGAGATGAATTCAACCCTCGTATAATTTATGTATAATTTTCTGATTCCATGTTTGTTTTGCTGTAGTTGAGTTCCCCGCAGAAGGCTTTCCCCCTTATGCTACGCTTGGCTGCAGTAGGGAGACATTCACTACTAAGTTTGACAGGCAGGCTATTGGTCCGACCCCTCAGTACAACGAGAGTCATCCCGAGGAAGTGTGTCGATTCCTACGAGATGAGGGTTGTCGTTCAGTACGCCAGCAGCTTATCGATGCTGCCTTTACTAAAGATTCTGTTTCTACCCAGGCTTTAGAGAAGCCGGATTATTTATTCGGGGACCATGCTGAGGATCCGGCTAAGTTGATTCTTGATGATGAACTTAGAGAAGCCGGATTATTTATTCGGGGACCATGCTGAGGATCCGGCTAAGTTGATTCTTGATGATGAACATTGGTTGAATGATGATGGTGGGAGAGTTGATTCTTGATGATGAACATTGGTTGAATGATGATGGTGGGAGCCTTTTATACATTCCTTCTATTCTCCGTCAGCATTCTCTCACTCTTTTGAAGACGCGGGGTGTGCGGTGGAAAATGTCCTGGAATCTTACAGATGACCATGACCGAGTTCATTGTGGATTTATTTCTCATCATAAGACTCCAGGTTCTGATGGGTATAATCATATTCACGGCTTTCGATCGGAGATTTTGGGACTTGATACAGCGCCACCGGACGAGGTGTCAATAGTCGCCCATACTGTGAGGAATCGTCTGGCTAGGCTTGGGAGGAAGTTACCCCTAAAGAAATTCAGACGGTTGGTCATCCTCGCCACCTAAGAAGTGGTGGACTCGTATGACTAGTTACGTCTTAGGACGTTAGGAGAGTGAGCTGAAGCACAGCTGATTGTATGCACCTATACGAGCCACTATGTACGGATTCATCAGTAGCTGTCATTTCTTGGCATTGCTGGAGTTTTATAACCCTGATAGTAACACTTTTCTGACTTGCAGTGGAGAGTTGGGGTTAGCTCTCCATGAGATGCACAAGGTTTCTAGTCTTCTGATGGGAGATTGTCCATATCAAGAGTATTTTCCCTCTAACCTACAGTTGGGACAACTTGTAGGCATATAAAATTGCTTATAGGTCCCTTAACACGGCTCAACACGAACTAATGAACCATCGGGCGACGTATCTAAGCACGAACGTCAGTCCACAACACCGAAGCCAAGTGACACGCAACGAAGCGGATTAATAAGGCTACGTAGCTGACGAACCGCACGTGAACGACAGAATGAATCCACTCGCGTGCGGAATCAAACCAACGGTCCAGGGAGTCAACAAGTCATCCAACCATATAACGGACTCGAACTCAGACACCAAAGCCGATTTACTGCCTAATCGGGATCCAGACTTCCAAATCAGGATTCAGAACAAATCGGGGTTCAGAGCAACGCCACAGGCGAACCCGGATGAATCGCGATCGAGTCATGATCAGTTTTGGAATCAAACTCAGAGTCGGATTTATTACCAAATCAGGAATCAAGTCAACGAATCGATTTCAGACCAATCAACCGCATAACCGAATCACGGACGAAGCGGATACAAGAACCGAAACAACCGAACGACGGACGCAAAACCCGGAGGGGCTCGGCCGAAACCGAGCCACCTCAAGGTGGCTCGGCCCAAACCGAGCCACCCTGAGGTGGCTCGGTGGCCGAGCCTCTCTCTTGTGCACAAAGGCACAGTTCAGAGAGGCTATAAATAGGGGGGGTGGTTGTTCATTTGAGGGACTTCTTCTGAAACTTTTGAGAGAGCCGAAACTCTGCCGGATTGTCACCTCAACTCGGAGATCTGAAGGCTTGAAGACTTGGAGACCCGGATTTGATTCTTAGCGAGCACCCGCACCGAAAAAGGCAGGAGTTCGAGAGAGTCTAATCCTCAGATCTACGTCGTTACACTCCGGATCTAAGCTTGGTTCTTAGATCCCGAGATTCGAGCGGTCGTTTCCTTGGTGAAACGATCCCTCCCGGCTATTATCTCCTTGGTGGGATAATACCCGTAATACGTCGTAGATCTGCTTGGATCCAGATCACGCGGTGGTCCACGGTAAGCAACCCCGGCGCAGGCAAACAACCCACAGAAGCAAGAGACCGAATAACAGGATCTTGTGATTTGTTCGGTAAAAGAGAGAAGTTGTAATTTTGATTTCTTTGTTTTATTTTGATTTTCATTGTAAGCCGGATCTTATAAAAAGACCGGATCTCTTTGTAACGCATAAAGTTGTTAACTGAGTGCAATGACATCGATAATGAAGAAAACACCAACTTTTCCCGCGAACAATCTGGCGACCACAGTGGGAGCCACCGATCTCGCTGCCGAGATCGGAGCGTCGCAGCCGCGGATCTCGATCCCGGTCGTGGAGGAGGTCGAGTATGAGTTCGACCAGTAGAAGTACGAGGTGTACGTCTCCTCATCTGGATCAACCTCCCCCCGTAAGTCCAAGAAATTCCAGAAGTTCTCCTCTAGGAGAAAAGTCCGTTGGTGCGAAGAAGTTGAAGCCACCAACGACAACCTCACCCCGATCGACGCCGAAGTTGCGTCGGGTGAAGTCACACCGGCCTCTAAGCAGGTCAAGTCCGCCGTCGAAGGCGTGGTGACTCTCTCTAAGAGAGCTCGCCAGAGGCAGCGTCAACGCCTCGCGAAGCAATTCGCCAAGGCCATGGAGTCTGTTGACGGGGTCCGCTACAATGCGGATCTGAAGAACAAACGAGGCAAACAGCCTCAACATCAAGTGAAGAGTGGTTCCTCCAAGCCATCAACGATGGAGTGGGTCCGGGTCAAACGGAACCGTACGACGCTGGAGGAGCGTATCCGCAAGCGCCGCGCATTATCGGCGCAAGTACGGGCCAAAACTAAAGAAGCCCGTAGAAGACTGCAAAAGGAGGTGACGAAGAAGCCACCACCAACCCGCCAAGTCTGGAAGCCAAAGTCTGAAGTGGCGACTCAGGCCAAAAAGCGGAGGCCGAAGTCTGAAGCAGTGGTTCAGACCAAGGAACAACAACTGCAGCCGCCGAAAGTTCAAACTACGGCGAATCAACCTAAATCGCTGGTGATTTCCGCAACTGTTCCAGGAGAGCCCACAAGACCATCCCAGAGGAAGAAGTCAGTTTTGGAGCGCCTCGGTCCACTTCCCAAAGAACGAGGCAAAACTCCAGTTCAAGAACGGTTGGGGCCAATGAAGAAGTCCCAAACAATTCAACATGCTGGGGGTCGCCGCAACCCTCAACATTTGGAGAAAATCATGGCACCCAAGCGCACAACTTTGCGCATCGAAGTGCAGGAGCCCGCTGAAGATTCACACCCACAAAGGCGTGTTTCGAGGCGTGTGACTCTGGAGAGCTCAAAGAAGGAAATTCATTCTCAGAAGGAAACGTTGTTGTCAGATGACGATGATGTTATACCTGGGAGATCGTGCCAACACACGATAGGTTACTCCGACTTTCAAACAGACAAGCTGTACTATTGTGCTGGAGGTACGAGTAAATCCAGAAATAGGAGCCCTCAAAGATTAGAGACTCAATGTCCTTGCTCAAAACTCATTCGGGCGGTATTATCTGAGTGCGACTGCACCAAAATGTTTCCTGAAAGAGTTTCCGTGTTCCAAAGACTCAGCATGGAAGCACCAAAGCCAAGGACTAGTCGTTTCCGAAGAAGAAGAACAATGGTCGAAGATGGTGAACGTTCAAGGGTCACTGCCAACATGACCAGCAAGGGGACATCGGCACGGGATGATTTCGAGTCGATTCTGAGAGCCTCCCGGCCTAGAACCCATCTGCAATCCGGAACCATCGAGCGAGCAACCTATGGTAGGGTTCGGACAAGACGCCCTTCAGAAGATGAAGAATCTGATGCCGGCTCCGCAGTCGCATCAGATAATACGGTATCCAGCGAGGGACAACCCCATGAGGCACTTATGATAAGTGCGGAACAAGTGGCCAAGATGCTTGAAGATGCCATGGTTAAACAACAGGAGACCTTCAGGTTCGAAATGCAGATGGCCATGCAAAACATGAGAGAAATGCATGACCAACAAATCCAGGCATTGACGAACCAGCAAGGCGAGCCAAGTCGTCGTAACCAGGTTAATCTGGAAGATGAGGACACAAATGCTTCACGCCGTTTAATGGGATGGGTTCACCTACCCAGCATTTGATTTACTTCAAATCGCATTTGGGGGTGATCTCTGGTAATGAGCCTCTGATGGTGCGGTCATTCGTCGGCACTCTTCGCGGAGCCGCCTTCGATTGGTATCGCCGCCTCAAGCCAGGCAGCGTGAACAGCTGGGATGACATGGAGACCAAGTTCCTGGCCAACTTCTTCGACGACGACACCGAGATATCTATCGGATCGTTGCTCGATGAGAAGCAGAAAGACGGAGAGTTAGTCGACACCTTCGTCAAAAGGTTCCGGAACAAGGCGATGAATTGCCGGGACCCGATCACCGAGGAATTCATCCTCCAGACCTGCCACAACAACCTCGCGTTGGACGTGCTGGAAGCAATGGGGACAGCACCATCCAAGACATGGAAGGACTTGAAAGTCCGGGGAGAGCAAGCTGAGTGATTCCTCAAGAGGAAGAAGGCAGAAAGAGGCCAACCGGCGACAAGTGCTCCAAAGCAAAACTTTGTCCCACGGGGGAAAGGTAAGGCACATGCTAATGCAGTTGATGCTAATCAAATCTTTCAATTGCAACTTCAGCAACAGCAGCCACAGCAACAAGCCCCACAACAATCTCGAGGGCAATGGCAACAACGGCCTCAGAAGCAGAAATCTTCGGAGCCAAGGTTTCCCAAAGTCTACTCCTTCAAAGATGATGAAGTTCCCGGCATCTTCAAATACTTGTTGGAGAATAACAAAATCCAGCTGCCGGCGATCGTGGATCAAGAGGGAGCTAGCAAGGTGACGGATCCAAAGTACTGCGCGTACCACAGAGCGGTCCATCACCCTACGAGATCATGCTACCACCTCAAGGACAAGATCCAGGCGTTAATTGACGTAGGGGTCATAACCCCGAAACCAGCCAAGAATGTGGGGGCAAACGCAGTGTCAATCAGTTTTGGATCAGTGCCCACAACATGGTTCGAGCCGAAACGCGTCACCAATGTGGGAATGAAGACGATGAATGATGACCCACATGGACAGCGCCAAAAAGGGCTTGTGCCACATACAACCCCAAACGGCGAAATCCTCTGGGTTCATCCCGATCTGATTGAAGATGAACAATGGGCTGGATCGTCATCCAAGAAGAAGTCCAAAGAGAAAGGAAAGTCTTGCTGCGGAGTCTCTGCTATCCCCGAAGAAGATGACGAAAGAATCATAGCTTTCCCGCTCTCTGAAGAAGAACAAGAAGTTTTTGCGACACGGAGCGGAAATGAGTATCACTACAATTATCCGCCACCTAGTGAGCAGGGGGCGAACAAGCGGGGACCGGGAGAAGAAGCTCGACAACAGCCGGTGAGTAAATCGAAGGAAAAGAATCCCCAGGAGGTGCAGAATCCGAAGCAGTCTCGTTTCAGTCGCCCGATTGGAAAGGATAAACCGGAGAGTTCGAAAACTCCACGCGCCTTCGATATCATGGCTCAGCTAGCTAATATTCCAGCGCGGATAACGCTATATGAGTTGCTGCGGCTGTCTAAAGAAACTAGAGAAGCATTGCAAGAGGCCTTGGCCGATTCAGAAGCATTCCTCACTCGGATCAAACCGGCGCCTGAGGAACTAGAACTGTTAGCTCAACAGTGCAATGTGGCAGCTAAGAACATTCCCTGCATCACCTTCATCAAAGAAGACATGCAGACGAAGAATTCAAACCATGATCGGCCCTTGTATTTTGTCGGGTACATTGGCTCCAGCGAGGTCAACCGAATCCAAGTAGATCCGGGTTCCGCTGTGAGCATTATGCCGCTTCGCCTAATGCATAGCCTTGGCATTCCAGTCAGCAAATTGGCGTCTACAGGCACAGTCATTTACGGATTCAACACAAGCGGGTCAAGGCCTTTGGGGAAGATCCGAATAAAATGCCAAATGGGCGATCTGAAGACGGAGGTCACGTGTTACGTGATAGATGCTGAGACATCCTATAATTTACTATTGGGTCGGCCTTGGATCCATAGTAATGTTATAGTTCCCTCCACCTTACATCAGTGTCTGAAATATGTCGACACTGATGGAAGGGTCAGGACGGTGGTCGCAGATAAGCAACCATTCAAAGGGTATGAGAATTACTTCACTGATTCTCTCCTTTATGGTAACGAATCTGACACGGAACCATCGATCCAAGGCACGGACAGCGGAGAAGAAGCTGATTCCGAGGCCGGATTCGATTACAATGGCGGTTTTGTTTTAAATGACATTGTACCCTTTGTAATCAATCTTGACGATGAACAATCGTCAGATGGCGGTTGTAACTGGCAACTTGCTGATATTGAAATAAATCATGATTTAGAGTACTCCTTGTCTCTTAATGATGCGATAAAGGGATTATATGATAACCCAGATTTATGTATGCCGCTCCGATCATCTTATGTAACGAAGAGAAGTCTCCAGCATTCTTTCGGAACAACCCGAATTATTCCTGCCAAGGTAGGGGGACAAAAGGAAGTGATTTATGGTAAAGGAGAAAATCTTCCGTTGCCAGATCATTTCCTAAGAGAAGACGAGGATGAAGACAAATCTGGTCTGCATTTATCTAAGTATAGTCCGGAAGCGCGCATGCTCATGGAAAAACAAGGATACGATTTCACACTCGGAGAAGGTTTATACTTCGATCGAGGATCCCGTATCCCAGTCAAAGCGGCATACGTACCAAAAGGAAAACCCGATGACTATTACCGTCACAAGAGAGGCTTAGGCTATGTCTCATCAGATGACGAATGTGGTTGGCAAATTATCGATCAAATTGCTAACAAAGCTAAGGATGGGTACTTGCCAGATTCTTCAGCTGAGGATTCCGACACAAGTTTGGGAGAAATGTTCAAAACCTTAATGTCAAACATGACTACAGCTGATCCATCTACGTTGGAGGATGACGATCAAATGCCAACGTGGGAAGACCCATGGGTTCATCACCTAAACATGCAGTACGGTGATAGGTTCGAACAGAGAGAACCACCAACCGAAGATGAAGTAGTCCAAATTAATATGGGCAATGAGGCCAATCCAAAGCCCATATTCATCAGCGGTAGTCTTCCTCCAGATGAGAAGGAGGAATTAATTGCCCTGATCAGAGAATACATTGATGTCTTCGCCTGGAACTACGAAGATATGCCAGGACTCGACCCTAATGTGGCAATGCACCGCCTTGACATCAAGCCGGATGCCAAACCTGTCAAACAACAGCAAAGACGGTTTCGTCCGCAGATTATGGAAGCCATTGAGGCAGAGGTTAAGAAGTTGATCGATTCAGGATTTATCCGAGAGGAACAACATCCAGACTGGTTAGCCAACATCGTTCCCGTCATGAAGAAGAATGGCAAAATCAGGATTTGCATCGACTTCAGGAACCTGAATGAAGCATGTCCAAAAGACGATTTTCCTCTCCCAATCACGGATGTCATTATCGACAATACATGTGGATTCGAGAGGATGTCCTTCATGGACGGCTTTTCGGGGTATAACCAAATCAAGATGCACCCGGATGACGAGAAGCATACAGCGTTTAGAACACCCCTCGGCGTCTTCTGCTATACGGTGATGCCTTTCGGTCTGAAGAATGCCGGTGCCACATACCAGCGAGCGATGACTAAGATTTTCCAAGAACATCTCAGGAAAACAGTCGAATGCTACGTTGATGATTTGGTTGTGAAAAGCCGCAACAAAGAAGATCACATCAAGGATTTGAAGACGATGTTCGATCTCATGAGGAGTCATCAATTGAAGATGAACCCCACTAAATCATTCCTTGGAATGTCCAGCGGAAAATTTCTTGGGTTCGTCGTCACCACTAAGGGTATACATATCGATCCTGATAAGGTGAAGGCGATACATGAATTGCAGCCCCCGAGGAATCTGAGAGAACTCAGAGGATTGCAAGGGCGTTTAGCTTACATCAGGCGGTTCATCTCAAATCTCTCTGGGAAGTGCCAACCTTTCTCTAAGCTAAACAAGAAGGGTGTGTCATTTATTTGGGACGAGCGATGAACCACTCGATAAGTGCCTTACTAGCGCAAGACGATGATAACGGTCACGAACAGGCAGTTTATTACCTAAGTCGGACCTTGGTAGGCGCAGAGTCTCGATATCCGATGATTGAGAAAGAATGCCTTGCATTGGTATTTGCGATGCAAAAGATGCGGCATTACCTGGTGGGACAGACGATCTACGTTATCTCCAACGTTAATCCAGTACGGGTGTTTATGATGCAACCGGCCTCTATGAATTGGCGGTTAGCGAAATGGGCCCTTCTCTTGTCCCAATACGATTTGCACTTCAAGCAGCAGAAGTCGATAAAAGGACAGGCGATTTGTGACCTTTTGGCGGCAAACCCGACCACAGATACGGCAGAAGTATATGATGACTTGCCGGATGAAACCCACGAGGTTAACACCACATCACACCAACAAGTATGGCAATTATACTTCGATGGTGCCTCAAGGGCAGTTAATAGAGTAATAACCCCGGGATGTCCTACAGTTTCCTCTGGAGTTGGAGTCGTCTTAATCTCCCCGGGAAAGCATGTAATGCCCCGAGCTTATTCATTGACTGATCCGTGTTCCAATAACGTGGCCGAGTACAATGCACTTCTCATTGGACTCAGTTTCGCCAAAGAGCTGGGGGTCGAATATCTCGAAGCTTTTGGAGATTCGCAATTGATAGTCAACCAAGTTCGCGGTGAGTATGAAGTCAGGAATCAAGACCTGATCCCGTACCACCAGGAAGCCATCAAAATGGCAGAATCTTTCGAAGAATTCTTCATCGAATATATCCCTCGTCTCCAGAACGCTTATGCAGACGCACTGGCGGCACTAGCAGTATCACTGGCACAGCCTCCCGAAGCTGAGCTGTTAGTCATAGTACGGACGCATCAACTCTGCGTACCCATATACAGTAGGGATATTGAAGAGGAAGATGACGGAAACGTAAACGCCAAGGAGGTGAATTCAACTCAAATTGGGTCTGAGTCCCGAGATTGGCGTTTTCCCATCATTGACTACGTCCAGTATGGTATTCTGCCAGAAGACGTAAAAGAAAGGGAATCAATTCGCCGAAGAGCGCCAAGATTCTTCTATAATGCCGATACCCATACGTTATACCGTAGAGGGTACGATGGTTTATTACTCCGATGCCTTTCGGACAAAGAAGCAGAAGAAGTTCTTAAGGAAGCACACGAAGGAGAATGTGGTGCGCATCAGCCTGGTCCCAAACTGTATGATCACATCAGGAGAATGGGATATTTTTGGCCAACAATGGTTCGTGACGCAATCGAATACGCCCGAGAGTGTCATGCTTGTCAAATACATGCAAACTATATGCATCAACCGCCAGAGCAGTTGCACACATCAACCACGTCTTGACCGTTCGAGACATGGGGTATGGACATTGTTGGTCCTATTTTTCCCCCTTCAGTCAAAGGCGATCGATTCATTCTGACGATCATAGATTACTTCTCAAAGTGGGCTGAAGCAATTCCGCTTAAAGAAGTAAAGACGAACAACGTCATCAATTTCATCAAGCATCATGTCATATACAGACACGGCGTTCCAAGACGGATCATTCATGACAACGGTCCGCAGTTCATAAGCAACGCCTTCATCAGATTTTGTAACAAGTTCAAAATTGAAGACGTTTCATCAACACCTTATTATCCCGCCGCGAATGGATTAGCGGAGGCGTTTAACAAGACGATCATTAAGATCCTATCAAAGCTCGTGAAGACCAATAAACGAGACTGGGACGATAAACTCGGTGAAGCACTCTGGACTTATCGCACCACCATACGCACGCCCACAGGTGCCACCCCGTATTCGCTAGTGTACGGATGTGAAGCTGTGCTACCGTTGGAAATTCAGATTCCATCCCTTCGGATTGCCCTCGCAATAGAGATGACGACAGAGGAACAGCATCAGAAGCGTCTCGAAGAACTTGAGAGGCTGGATGAAAAGCGCTTGGAAGCTCAACAGCAAATTGAGTTTTATCAGGCCAGGATGTCTAGGGCTTTTAATAAAAGAGTCCGACAGAGAAGCTTCAAGGAAGGAGATCTGGTCCTCGCTGCTCGCCGACCAATAATCCTCACTTCCAAGAAGAAAGGTAAATTCGAACCCAAATGGGAAGGACCGTTTGTAATAGACACAGTCTATTCAAACGGCGCATATCGCCTGATTACTCAAGAGGGCGCCAGGCAATTAATGCCAATAAATGGGAAGTTCCTGAAAAAGTACTATCCCTAGTACATTCAGGATAACTCATTTACCGGGAAGTTCCTCGAAGAATATTACACTTAATATTCTAGAGGATAACCCAAAATCATTGTCACCACCAAAATCCCTCACTGATCAATTTCAATTGACAGTGAGTCCACCAAAAATGTTTTTCTGGCCCTCTTGATTCTCTCCATGAACAAAAGGTCCACTTCCAGTTCGGAGTCCCTTTTCGATAAACGAAAGAACTCCCTCCCTTTTTCTCTTTGGTTAAACCTTGTTCATGGTTATAACCGGAGTTGAAAATTCCACTTCGATAAACGAAGAACCCATTTTCAGTTTAGATAACCCATCCTATAAAAGGCAAGTTTATCTAAATTTTCCAGATTCTCGGAGTGGACACCCCACTTCTAGTTTCTTCTTCGCTGGAAATAGAATATAAAATTCTTCCTTTCCAGAATCAGGGAATAGAATATAAAATTCTTCCTTCCTTGTCTGTCGGGTTCGCCTTCACCCTAAAAGAAGATAGTGACTAATTAGTTAAAGATTGGAATAATACTATATACCGTATTTATGAAATACTGTATTAGTAATAATAATTTGGTATTCTCATTTATGAAATACACATACCATGTATAATGAGTCATGAGATGAGTCACTTAGTGGTATGGTTTGAGCACATGGTTTATTAGCACATGGTTTTGAAATGTAATGATTCATAAGATGATTCATTGCATGACTCACTTGATTAATCATTATTTTTTGATGATTCATTGCATGACTCATAGGATGAGTCATTCATATCATGAACACATTTCACTCTATAAATATGAGCTCTTTTTCTTATGGAAAGGTTAATGGAAAATTGGCTAAGTGTTTTTTTCCATAAGAGAATAAAAGAGAGCTCTCCTCTTACTAAACTTTAGCAATCTTTGAGTAAGAGGAAGTAGTAGGATTTTAAGAACCCCGGGGTGGATATCTTGCCTTGTGTCTTAAGAAGACTCCCATTTTATCAAGCTCACTTGAAGACTTGGAGATCCACTACAAGGAGATTTTCTACTACAAGGAGCAAGAGCTAGGGGTTATTCGATCTTCCATCGAATCACGCTACGAAAGTATGACTTTCTAACTCTTGTATGCTCACTTAATAATAAGGATCATGTTAGATTTAATTAGACGATCCATATGAATATTTCATGCTCTCTACATGCTTAGTATTTTTGTACATACATGTCTTCCGCTGTGTATTATGCATGTAGACATAGCACGATTTCCTTCAGTAATTTTATACATTTATTTCAATCTACATTAACCTATTGTATATAAAATAGATGGAATGTTTCCAGATCTTAGCAAACATCCCAGTAATGGTCATGAAAACTTCTATAGGACGAGCTTGATCAAATGGAGGTTGAATATGTATAAAATCATAATATCTAAATATATTCAATCAATGCATCATTTGTTATTGATATGTAAATTTACGGAATCTTCTTTATAGGTCAAGTGGATGCCCTATGAACTGGCTTTAGAGTCACTACCAGATATTTTGCAGGGAAGGTGAAGATATATGGCGTGCTCGAGTCTCGATTATATGTATTGAGATTGTCGAAATACACGTGCTTGACCGTGTGATCCAACAATTTGGATTAAAGCAACATATTCTAGATCCTGTAGAAAGAATAGAGCAGAATCCTAGAAAAGGAGTACATCATGCAAATTGGGAGCTAATTCGACATGCTTACATTCAGAATTGGAAGTTGAGGGAGGAGGCTATAGTGATGGAGAGGGCTGACGCACATGACCTAGGTGTGTACTTACGGTGGCATTGAGGGATTACTCACCGATGGATTTTTTGGGAGAACAAAGCACCCAAGGAGTACATACCGAGAGGTCCAATTGAGAGAGAGATGGTAAGTGTATAGGCAAAATATACAATTATTTTGTGATTATTATTTTATTATTATCCATTTGCTAATAATCCTCTTTTGCTTTTTATCTTATAGGCACAAGAACTCGATGAGATTGCTTCTATTGCATATGATGCATTGAGAACGACTACCAAGCCAGGGGCGAGGAACGCGTTCATTTGCATCATAGGAAAGGTTCAGTTCGCTCTTAGGAGGACGCTGTAGGGTCGAAGAAATGAAGTTGGATTGATTCTCTTGTTTTAAGAAAACTGGGTTCGATCACTTGGTACGAAACCCTTACAATCAGATTGATTCTCTTGTTTTAAGAAAACTGGGTTCGATCACTTGGTACGAAACCCTTACAATCACTCACACACTCTCTCGATTACAGATGAAGAGAAGCTTGGTACGAAACCCTTACAATCACTCACACACTCTCTCGATTACAGATGAAGAGAAGATTAATTCAGCTCATCCTTATTTAACGTGGGTTCTTGATAACGAAAGGATACTTCTCTCGATGCTTGAGTCAAGATTGCATTCCGTTGATGATCAAAACAAGATTACTGAAGCTTCTGACGTTCGTTAGACTGCTAGAACCGAGGTTCAAATTACAGATCTATACGCAGGAGCTCTGATCTCTGATGATTGTCAAAAGTCTAAAAGTCCGAACCCCTTTTCTCTGTAACCATCCATGGCTATTTATAGGGTTTAAGCATGTAACCGACGTGCTAAGATCACTGGTAGAGGAGCGTAACTGTCTCCTTCAAATCAGCACGTGTCGTAACATGCTCCTGAAGTTTAGCTCACGTGGCTGACTAGGTCTTCGAAGCTGTTACAACTAAATCTCATGTGGATGACGAGCTTAGTCTTTGATTGACACGGAGTTCATCAAATTGGACGAGCCTCAATACGCAGCGAGGTTCGTCTTATAAGGAAAACTTTGCAGTAAGCGAACTT
This sequence comes from Asparagus officinalis, assembly GCF_001876935.1. Lineage (NCBI taxonomy): Eukaryota > Viridiplantae > Streptophyta > Magnoliopsida > Asparagales > Asparagaceae > Asparagus > Asparagus officinalis. Next base: position 115,380,720 of record NC_033798.1, on the reverse strand, counting down.
CTTCTGACGAATTTTGTCTTTACTGACTTCGTCTGACGAACTTTGTTTTCACTAACGAACTTCGTTTTCAATGACTGAATTCGAGTGCGTAGCAAATCTAGTGGATTTCCCTTAGACGAACTTTGTTTTTACTAACGAGCTTCAAGTCTGACGATGAGTTTTGTCTTCACTCACGAACCTCATCTTCCAAAGATGAACATCGAGCCTCGTTTCCAATGACGACCTTTGCTTTTGTTGTTGAGCTTCGCTGCGTGGCGAGTTCCGCTTCGGAAGTGGATCTTTGCTGAGCAACGAGCCTCGTCTTGGATTGAGACGATGTTCATTTTCTTGACGACCCTCCTCATATTTTGAAGTTCGGCATTTTTTTAATGCCTACAGACACATAATGCAAAACGTGATGAATGTGAGGAATGCCTACAGACGGGTTCGAGGACACACAGGAGCAGGCTTAAGTCGTGCACATGATAAAGCTGGAGGCTCACAACAAGCTCAAACTGGATGTTCACAGCAGGTTCAAGCCGACGAGGATGTCATGCGTTCACAAGTTCACACACAACTGAACGTTGCGATTATCCGAGCTCATGTTGAAGGTTGAACGAGGAAGGGGGAGAGGAAGAAGAGGGATTGGGAGAGGGAGAGAAAAGGGAGTTGTAAATATCTGTTAAACTAGTGTGATTACACGTGCAATGCACGTGGTAAATTTTTTATTATTTATTTAAAATTTATAAATTTATTAAGTGAAAGATTTGTTATTATGTTATTGAATGTGAACAATGGATCAAACATATAGATATTCAACATTTGAACAATGAAATTATATTTATTAATTAATTGGGCGATAGTACACTGGTTGCATTTATAACATGATCGATCAATCAAATACCGTCACAAGAATATATCTAATAGTAATGTTTGATGATGTGGCTTTAAAACCAAGCTCATGACATTAGAAGCTTGACTAAACCTTTGCAATACCTAATGTGTGAGTACATATATTCATTCACACATGAAAACTTCATAATCCCATATAAATTCAAAAAAACTCATTGAACTTTGTCCTTCCCTTTAAATATAACATGTCATCTTTAGCATTCTCCATATTAAACCGCCACACTTTATGCTGAAGATCCATAAGAAAATCACTTGTTACCTTTGCATTTGAACTCTTTTTTTAGTCAACAAACTTTAGTTCTAATCTGTATAAAGCACGAACATCACATATATCATCGTCATCCTCACCTTAATAGTCTTATCATCACCACATGTGATAATAGACAGTCTCTTATTGGGATGCAAAAATGCACTGTCAAGCTCTTATTGGGTTGCGAAAGTGCAATGTCATTGACACACCTACATGAGCATCAATTTATGCAGGCGGAACATGTGAGTGAGTGATATATGGTTGCCTACACACATCAAAATTACAACTCGGCTCCAATTGTTGCATGAGTTCTCCATTAGGAATATAAGCATACGTCTGTATGAGATGTTTATAGAATGCAACACCTAGCAGAGAGCAGAGCAAAAGTTATCACTTATCAGTGAGAAAAATCTCATTTCACTAATCCCCCACGCCCCCCCACACAACGAAAGTAAGCGAATCCATCTATAAATGAAACATCATTAAATAAGAAAAGCATTTGAATTAATCAATACCAATAACAACACCATCAGGGCTCCAACGGTTGACATATATTGTTGCATCTTTCATCAAGGCTGCCTAAATTTGGCGCAAGTTATATATTGAGGAATAGATTGAGATGAGAAAATCCAACAAAACGCACATGAATTAGGAGACTATAATGGCATCATGTTATGAAGTTTTGTTTGGAAAGGTAGAGTTGAAGTAGATACCGATAGAGGCACTGAACAATTCTGGACATCCCAAACCATAAATTTCTTGTGTGCTAGCCTTTCTAGTGTACTCAGTACTATGTAAACTAAATTGGAATGGATAGGTAAGTAAATAAGATATGTTGCTGTTAAGTGCTAGAGAATAGCTTTCTAACTTGATCACCATGGCTGATACAACAATCTAAGTGGAAGTACCTTGGTAGATCAAAGAAAGATAAAACTACATTCAATGTGCAAATCATCCAAGTTATATGGAAGAAAGCTAAGAACGAAATAAGAGGTGGTCACAACGAGATCTCTTTGATTTTAAATTACAATTAAAAGTTCAAATTGGATGTTTCAAGACTGGGATGCCATAACTCACCCCATATAGCGTAAACAATAAGGATGAAGTTTACAGATAAATGCATTTTTTAATTATTTTTCTACTGTAGATCTTCGGAACTAATGCAGGAGGAACTAAAGAGATCGTAGATCACAGAGTAACTGGCCTTCTACATCCTGTAGGCCACGAAGGAACTCAGGTGCTTGCACAGCACATTCAATATCTTCTAAGCAACCCGTCTGTAAGGAAAAAGATGGGAGCAAATGGGAGAAGAAAAGTGCAAGAATAAGTACTTGAAGAATCAGACCTATGAGAGCCTTGTCAATGTCTTATTCATGTGCATGAAGCCTAAAGCTTGATGCAATTATTTCGATGTTATATTAACCGATGGGATTTCTATTGGTTGATGCATAGGGTTTTTACAAATTTTATCGGCAAAAGAGGGCTAGAATTGTACTCTCTGCATTAACTATTGTATTGATATCTCCCTGTGAACTAAGATTAGTTTCCCAGAAGGTAATAGGAATCATATTGCCATTTAGAGTTTTAAAAGATGGAAAATCTGGTCGTATTAAGATTTAGAGTTCTAATAGATGGAAAAGCTGGTCATATTAAGTGATACTTTATATGATTTTCAGACTGGAATTTGATTTAGTAATTCTAACCGTATTACATTTTTTTATACTACTTTGGTGTAGGAATTATAAGATTCAAGTATCTTCCAAACGTAAAACGATATGACCTCAGGTTGTGTAATTCATGAGAAAGAAGTTGGTATGTTGTGTTTTAATAATATCAAAGTAGCACACAAAGTGTATAGTAATTAATAGTATATTGTGCTCTCTAAAAGAAATGTTTGATGTTGTGGATGGAAATCCAAGCTCATGCATTGGCTATGGATGGATTGCCACTTGTCATCCAACCTGCAATTACACTTGCTGATGGAGAAACAACATGCTAAAATGGCTGAATGGACGAAATATCACAAATTAAGAATCAAAGATTTTTAAACCTTAGAGAGGATATGGAAAAGCAAGAAATATTTCACAATTGTGTCCTCACTTACGCTATTAGTACGTAGAGGAAGAAATGACCCAGACTTGGGAATTGGCCCTACAAGGGGACCATTGGTTGATGGCGGCAGCCTTGCTTCGTTAGTAGGAGCACACGTGTGATTCGTAGAAGGTGTTTTAATGTTAGGTTTGGGTTGAGGGTTCTTGGCTTCTTGCAAAGCTGATGCTGCCAATTAAGACTAAAAGCAATACACATATAATAAGCATAGTAATTAATTAGCTAATACAATTTCATGAAATAAGTAAGTAAATAAATAAAAAGGGGTCAGGTATTTTAGCCTTGCCTGGATAAACCAGTTGCATCGCCTCTCTCCAAAACTACACATTTCAAATGAGAGAACAAAACTGATGATCTAATACTTTCATTTCATCTAAAAGGAAAATGCAAGGAGAAAAAAAATCTCATAAAAGGTTTACACACTATATCACGGAACTCTAGCCGAATGTGTGTCACATTAGTCTTATGAATGTCATTACCATCGGTTCCTCTTTTTTATAGTAGTTTTTGAGACCACAGAACAAACTTCAGTAAGATTAAGAAATTGGAAAAGCCGAAAAGCAACTAAAGATAAGCATTTTACGTTTTTACTCTAATTGTTGGAACTGAATGGCCTACAACAAATAGACTTCGGTAAGATTAAGATATGGGAAAAGCACTTAGAGATAAGCACTTTATACTCAATGATGAAATTGAATGGCCTGTATGTTTACTGAATTGTGAGTCAAGAAAACATTCTTGAATTCACAACAATAGCATTATTTATTAATGTATGTTCTGAAGAGTACTGGATGCTGGTTGTTCAATAATTTTTGGAACCATTCATTACAAAAGAAGCTTCCAATTATTTAAACAATTGGTATATGGTTGTTCAATAATTTTTGGAACCATTCATTACAAAAGAAGCTTCCAATTATTTAAACAATTGGTATATGCTCAATATTATTATGACCAAGAAAATCAATTTGAACATATTTCCAAAGCAATAGTATTGTTGATAGGATATGCACATTAACAAAGAATTGTCAATTATCACTAGCGACTTGGATAGAAAGATTCCCAGAGCTAGCATCCATAAAGTCATAAGTGTAATTTTATCTAACAATTTGGAGTTAAGTACCATCCTTCAAGAAAATTTATATCAATTTCAATAGAATCAAATTGAACTTCACATACCTTAAGAGCATGTGAAAAGCCAGATTGGTAAACTGAATTCATAGCAATCTCACATATATCACATGCACTCACCTTCCAAAACTGTTAAAAGAAAAGCAAAATTTAACATCTCACAGGTACAATATAAAGAAAAATCTTGAGAATGAGCTTTATTGAAGATGCAATGTTGTATTCCTCCACTAATGGTTCTTTAGTAAAATGGATTTGCAATGAGTTATCTGTTGACAAAGAAACATTAAGGCCTCATAAGAAAAACATTGGAAAAGGTTTTTTAATGATAATCTAGAAATAAGGAATTGTTGCTCAATGGAGACATTGCGAGGAAATCTGGGCAATAAAAAAATGACCATTAGCTTTACCTTTGAAAGACCTAAGCGTACAGTAGTACAACATTTTCAAACAAACCGCAGCCCACATGCAAAACTTATGGAAATAATAACCTTAAACATTTACAAAAAAATGCTAATGAGAGCAAAGCATGTACAAATAGTGAAACAGTCCAGCTAAGGTAAACTGCTAGCAAGAGATGTCAAAAATTACTTGAGCAAGATAATACAAATACTGCAGCACATGAGACATTCTCAGTTCGATTCCATGAACAATGTTGTGAGCGAGAACATCAAGGTGATCAATATCATCATCCTGCCAAACAAAAGAAAATGAGAATAATTGATCCACAAAAGGAAGTAAATATAGATTACCTAAATAAGACGGGTTTGATGGAGAAAATTAACTTAAAATGAATATGCATGGCTATAAATATAGATTACCTAAATAAGACGGGTTTGATGGAGAAAATTAACTTAAAATGAATATGCATGGCTATATTCATCAAGGAATTAGAGGATTTGCGCAACAATTTAGATAAAGCATTCAAAAAGGAAGTAAATATAGATTACCTAAATAAGACGGGTTTAATGGGGAAAATTAACTTGTCTTAATTCAAAAAGGAAGTAAATATAGATTACCTAAATAAGACGGGTTTAATGGGGAAAATTAACTTGTCTTAAATAATAGTGATCAAGCCGAAGAAACTTCTGTGGTCATTTCCCCCTCAAAAATTTCTAGCCTTTGTTGACAGACTTTTAAATGATCTTCCCATACCATGCCTGCGGAAATCAGTATTGTCTTATTAATAGGAACTAAATGTTGCAGCAATATCTTAATATATTAAACTTGCTAAAAATAAAATAACAAATTGTGTCATACATTAATACACGTGCAACCTGTTCTCTATGACTAAATCTTATAATACACAAAACACACACAAAATATTTACAAAAGCAACTTAAAGACAACAAAAAACAAACAATTTTAAAAGTGTATTTGAAAAAAATGCAAGACAAAAATGAACCTCTTTCTTTTTCTTTCATTTTCATTTTTATAATTTTCTGAAAACTTCTATCTAACACACTTCATGCATGTGTACATCCAACTATATTTTAGATTCTTATGTTGCAAACTTCATTAAGCATGCATAAGCAAGAACACACCGTGATACAAGTAATGCAATACCATGATGAATGACTTTATGAAAAAACAGAAAAGAAATACATAGCAAAGGGATTGTTTTTTATTTAACAATCAATCTTTTAGATGATCAATATCTGTCAATGAGATCATTTCCAACCAATATCCCAATAAAAAGCAAAATTTTGAAGCAAAATGATGACGTAGAGAAATGTTGCATGCATATCTTGAGGTTTGTCTCCTGACACCCAATACTTTCAAATTACATATTAACAGGTCAGTATGCAAAGTCTTCAAATAGCTTAACAAACAAACATGTCATATTATATGGATATCCCAGATTATTCTTCACATATGCCTAAAATACAAAGTGATGAAACATGAACTCATTTAGAAATCTTCCCAATCTTAAAGTGGTTGTAAAATTTGTTCACTAAAAGCAAACATAAAAAGAAAAAATAAAGAAATACTTACCCAAATAAACCTGCTTCCCACAGTCCCTGCTCAAGTAAAAAAAAAGAGGAAAAAAAGGAACAACCTTCTTCAAATTTCACATCAAATTCACAAAAAATCAACTTTCAAGCTACATTCACACATCAATCGTGAAAAGGATTAAGGAATTCTACCTATATAACTCCAAATAAAACATATTTGCAAACGTAGCCTCCAAAAGTATATATACCTATTAATTTAGCTCCCAATTCTAACACATTAAGCTAAACTACCCCCAATGTCGTATTTTTCTCATATTAAAGATCTAAAGAAGTAACAATATCTCACAATCAATTCACAATAAATAATGATATTCAAAGATCGAACTAAATAGTATCCGTGTGATTTATGTTAGATCTACATCAAAACTTGAGATCTAAAATCATATAGCCATGATTAATTCAAAGAGATTAACAATAATCAAAAGAGCGGAAGCTTATACCTGAATCCATGGATGAACCTTGAGATGGGTTTTGGATCTTCTAACCTTAGGGTTTCTCTAAATCCGAATTTCTCTAGGTAGATGGGGGTGTAGAGAATTAGAGAATGTAACCCTAGATTAGGGACCATAACCCCTTATTTATAGATGTTGTACTTTTGTAATTTAGCCCCTCAATAAATTACAATTACAACCTGGTATCTGCACATATAACCCCATGACTTATTTAAATACCAAATTAACCCAACTTAATTGATCACTTTAGTGGGTTATCCTGAAAGATAGCAATACACATTGATTAATCATATGTGCCCACAAATAGATTTATTAGATTAAATCCAACAATCTCCCACTTGGGCACCATATGATTCCTTAAATTGTGTATAACCTTATGAGCTCAAAAATTGCTATCACTGAAAAGGTATTTCCGAACAATCTCGTCCATTGACTATATCAATATAGGATCAAAGCGGCCTTCGTCACATTTATCGTGACTCGACCCATCAATGGTCACATATACCAATACAATCAAACGACATAGATCAATCATGGATGTGCAGCATGAAAATTACATGCAATGTGATCAGTACATGTCTATTTTCAACTGGTCCTCCTTAGTGAGGTCAAAACCAAACATAATGTAACAGAGTGTCTTAACTGAAAACTTTATTCTGATCAGACAATACAAACAAACATAAAGCACCACAAATACAAACTCCCACTAAAACATAATATCCTCAAATAATACCACACCCATATGAGCAGTATGCTCATGAAAGACCTTAGGTGGCAATCCCTTAGTAAGAGGATCAGCTATCATGGAGTTTGTCCCAATGTGCTCTATGGATATCTGTCCACTCTGTACCCTTTCTTTCACAACCAGGAACTTAATGTCAATATGTTTTGACTTAGTTGAGCTCCTGTTGTTATTGGAATACATTACTGCAGATTTATTGTCACAATATAGCCTTAGTGGTCTTTCAACATTTTCCAAAATGCGCAGTCCCGTGACAAAATTTCGCAGCCATATTCCCTGATTGGATGCCTCATAGCAAGCTACAAATTCTGCTGCCATAGTGGAGGAAGCTACTAGTGTTTGTTTGACACTTTTCCATGATATAGCTCCTCCTGCTAACATATAAATGTAGCCTGATGTAGACTTCCTGCTATCTTGGCATCCAGCAAAATCAGAGTCCGAATACCCAATGACCTCTAATTTCTCTGATTTTCTGTATGTGAGCATGTAATCTTTTGTTTTCTGAAGATACCTCATAACCCTTTTGACTGCTATCCAATGATCCATACCAGGGTTGCTTAAGTATCTGCCTAACATCCCAACAATGTACGCAATATCCGGACGCGTACATACCTGAGCATACATTAGACTTCCTACAGCCGAAGCATAAGGAATCTTCTGCATTTCCTGAATTTCAAGGTTACCTTTAGGGCACTGATTGAGACTAAACTTGTCTCCTTTAGCAACAGGGGTGTCACCTGGTCTGCAATCTTGCATGCCAAACCTTTTAAGTACCTTATCGATATAGCTCTTTTGTGATAATCCAAGAATACCCCGAGAGCGATCTCGATGTATCTGGATCCCTAATATAAAAGAGGCGTCCCCAAGATCTTTCATCTCAAAATTCTTTGATAGAAATCTCTTGGTTTCGTGCAACATGCCTATATCATTAGTGGCAAGCAAGATGTCATCCACATACAGAACCAGAAAAATATACTTACTCCCACTGAACTTGTGATATACACAGTCATCAACAATGTTCATCTCAAAACCGAACGAGATAACTATTTGTTGAAACTTATGATACCATTGACGAGGAGCTTGCTTGAGTCCATAGATGGATTTCCTTAATTTGCAAACCATATTCTTTGGGTCTCCTGACACAAAGTTTTCTGGTTGCACCATATAAATCATCTCATCAATGTCTCCATTGAGAAATGCAGTCTTAACATCCATCTGATGTAACTCAAGATCATAATGAGCAACAAGTGCCATGATTATTCTGAAAGAGTCTTTCGATGAAACCGGAGAGAAAGTCTCTGTATAATCAATGCCTTCCTTTTGAGTATAGCCTTTAGCCACAAGACGCGCCTTATACCTCTCCACATTACCGTTTGCATCCCGCTTGGTTTTAAAAATCCATTTACAACCAATTGGTTTTGCACCTTCTGGCAATGGGACAAGTTCCCAAACCTTATTGTCTTGCATAGACTTATACTCTTCATTCATGGCATCAATCCACTGTTGAGAGTTAGAACTTTTCATGGCCTGAGAGAAGTTGATTGGATCATCTTCTAACATTCCACTACTTTCCTCATGTTCTTGGAGAAATACAATATAATCATCCGGAATAGCATTTCTCCTTTCTCTCGTGGATCTCCTTAATGGCACTGGTTCTTGAGGTTGTTGAGTTTGTTCTTCTGGAACAGGGAGTTGTTCAACATTATCATCTTGAGGTTCCGGATTTACTTCTTGAGCAACAACAGGTATAGGAACCTGAATATTGTCAAAAGTAACTGTATGGATTGGATCTGAAGCCAATTCCTCCTCAAAACTAATGTCTCTAACCTTATTTCTCCCCCCAAACTCAACATCCTCAAAGAATGTTGCTGTTCCCGTCTCAAAAATATTCCTTATAGTGGGATCATAAAACTTATAGCCCCTAGAGCGATCAGGGTACCCAATAAAGTAGCTGCTAACTGTTTTGGAGTCCAATTTCTTTTCATTTGGCCTATAAGGCCTTGCCTCAGCTGGACATCCCCAAATATGTAAATGCTTTAAACTGGGCTTTCGACCAGTCCAAAGCTCATAAGGTGTTTTAGCAACTGCTTTACTTGGTACTCTATTCAGAATGTAAGCTGCTGTCTTAAGTGCTTCTCCCCAGAGTGACTCTGGTAAAGAAGAATGAGCAATCATACTTCTTACCATATCCTTAAGAGTCCTGTTTCGTCTTTCAGCTACACCATTCATGCTAGGTGAACCCGGCATAGTGTACTGTGGGACGATACCGCATTCCTCTAGGTATCTAGCAAATGGTCCTGGACGTTGTTCACCTGAACCATCATATCTACCGTAGTACTCACCACCACGATCAGATCTGACGGTTTTAATTCTTCTGTTGAGTTGATTCTCAACTTCAGCTTTATAGGCTTTGAACATGTCCAGAGACTCAGATTTTTCATGAATAAGATATAGGTGCCCATAACGTGAGTAATCGTCTATGAATGATATAAAATATTGTTGACCATTCCAGGATTCCGTAGGGAATGGCCCACAAATATCCGTATGTATCAATTCTAAGACATCCGAAGATCTGTTGGCACCTAATCTCTTCACTTTGGTCTGTTTTCCCTTGATACATTCAACACATACGTCGAAGTCCGAAAAATCAAGGGAATCCAAAATGCCATCAGACACAAGACGCTCAACTCTACCTTTTGAGATATGACCTAAGCGCTTATGCCATAATGTCGCCGAATTTTCCTTATTTAATTTACGCTTAGTACCACGTGATTCCACATGCAAGGATTCATTGTAAGAAGCAATTGTATCAAGCAAATATAGGTTGTCATAAATACTCAAGTAACCGGTTCCCACAACATTTGAATTAAAAGATAAACTGAATTGACTGTTTCCAAATGAACAAGAATAACCTGATTTGTCCAATACAGAAACAGAAACCAAATTCCGTCTAAAAGACGGTACTACAAAAGTATCTTTTAAATCCAAATAATAACCAGTTCCTAACAACAACCTAAAGTGCCCAATTGCTTCCACATCTACCGATTGTCCGTCGCCCACAAAGATGTGTCTTTCAACATCACTTGGCTTTCGGTAGCTCAGGCAACCCTGCATAGAAACACTTATGTGAGTAGTAGCACCAGAGTCTAACCACCAAGTGTTTCTAGGTACTGAAGCTAAATTAACCTCAGAACAGACCAAAGCAAGGAACGTACCCTTATTATCACGCCAGGCGTGATATTTTGTACAGTCCTTCTTTACATGTCCAGGCTTCTTACAGAAGAAACAACCCTGATTATCCTTATGTTGTTTCTTCTCAACTGGACCCTTAGCAGCTTCCTTATCATTCTTCCTTTTCTTGCCCTTATCCTTAGAGGCATAGGCCAAATGAGCACTTTCTGTCTTATCTTGCTTCAACCTGTCTTCTTCTTGCACACAGTATGAAATGAGCTCATTTAGAGTCCATTTCTCCTTTTGACAGTTATAACTGACCTTAAATTGGTTAAACTGTGCAGGAAGAGACAACAAAACCAGATGCACTAATAACTCGTCACAAAGATCGAGTTTAAGTGCCTTAAGCTTTGAAGCAATATGAGACATTTCCATAATGTACTCCCTGATATTTCCTTTGCCCTTATACTTCATTGAAATCAAGCGAGCTAAAAGCGTGCTTGTTTCTACCTTATCGTTTTTCGCAAAACGCTTCTCAATTTCGGCAAGGAAATCTTTAGCCTTAGTAATCCCTTCGGATTCTATGCCCCTGAAGGCTTCCGGAACGCCGCGCTTAATGATCATAAGACTCATGCGATTTGAACGCTCCCACTTCTCATGCTCCTTCTTTGCATCAGGAGTGCTATCCGCATTGAGAGGTTGGGGTTGTTCAGTTCTTAATGCATAGTCAAGATCCATGCAGCCAAGAACAATTAATATGTTCTCTTTCCAAACCTTGAAGTTTGTCCCATTTAGCATGGGAATTGAGTTGATGTTAGCAGAAATTGTTGCAGCAGATGCATTAGCTGAAATAAAACAAAAATGCTCACATCAATAACCATAATCAATAAAATTCAAATAATGACAATCCCCATCCAAGATACCGGCACAACATTAATATCAAGTCTTTGGACAGTAATATTAACTTGTAAGTGATACCTTGTTGCAATGATCAAACATTGACAATAACTCATGTCAAATAATGAAACTATCTTTGGATCGATTCATTATTCACATGTAAACCTTATAATTGTCACACGCTTATCATCGCAGATGTGTATACAGTCTAAATAAATATTAACCTTCCTTTGGGCCGATTAAATATTTACACGAAAGCATACACACAAACATCTCACATTCCTCATGAACAATCTACACAAGAGAGGTTACTTTGGCAACTTCTTGTTTCAATTAATCAATTGGAGTGAGAGACAACCTTAATACCTTAGTGTCATAATATTTGAATTAAATAATTGATTAAAAACCAAATTAGATTTAAATTAAAAAGTTTTAATTTAAATCAACTGAATTTCCAAAAACTTAATTGGGGTCTCACAGCTTAATTAGGGCCCATAACTTAATTGAATAAATTAAGTATACCAAAGTGGACCCATGAAAAGCCGAGGCTTAACCATAATGAACACGAAGTTCCCTTAACTTCGAACGCGAGGTTCGACTGTATTGAGTACGAGACTCACTTAAGCACGAACGCGAGGTTCGTCTGAAAATGAACGAACGCGAGGTTCGTTTGATAAAAGAACGCGAGGTTCAACTTGGGAACGAACGCGAGGTTCGTTTAAAAAATGAACGCGAGGTTCGACTGAAGTACGAACGCGAGGTTCGTCTGAAGTACGAACGCGAGGTTCGTCTGAAGTTCGAACGCGAGGCTCGACTGAAGCACGAACGCGAGGTTCGTCTGAAGTACGAACGCGAGGTTCGTCTGAAGTACGAACGCGAGGTTCGTCTGAAGTACGAACGCGAGGTTCGTCTGAAGTACGAACGCGAGGTTCGTCTGAAGTACGAACGCGAGGTTCGTCTGAAGTACGAACGCGAGGTTCGTCTGAAGTACGAATTCAATCTTGGGAACGAACGCGAGGTTCGTTTAAAGTACGAACGCGAGGTTCGTCTGAAGTACGAACGCGAGGTTCGTCTGAAGTACGAACGCGAGGTTCGTCTGAAGTTCGAACGCGAGGTTCATCTGAAGTCCGAACGCGAGGTTCGTCTGAAGTTCGAACGCGAGGTTCGTCTGAAAATGAACGAACGCGAGGTTCGTTAAAAATTGAGCTTGACGCTCACCTGAGTTGAACGCGAGGTTCACTTTAGAACGAACGCGAGGTTCGTTGAAATTGAGCTTGACGCTCACCTGAGTTGAACGCGAGGTTCACCTTAATCCTGAGCGCGAGGCTCACCTTAAGAACGAACGCGAAGTTCGTTGAGCGCGAGGCTCACTTGATAACGAACGCCGCGAAGTTCGTTTGAGGTAACCACCTCCTTAATTTTCGCCATGAACCCTTAGGGTTTCAAACTGAAACCGCCGCCGTCAAACCCAAAAAAACTTTGATTTTTATTTTCAAAACAGATCCAGAATCGGAAAAATTTGAAGAAAAAATCAAAGAAAAAGCCAAAAAATTCCAAAAAAGCTACTGTTCACCGGCGATTTTTCAGTTACCGTTCATCCGAAAAAATATTTTACTGTTCACCCGAACAAAAATTTTCGTTACTGTTCACCGAACATTACTGTTCATCCGAACCCAAAAAATTGAATCTTTAACTAGAGATTTAAGATCAAAAACCCAATAAAACTTAAATCCCTAAGAATTAATCAAGGTGGCTCTGATACCACTTGTTAGATCTACATCAAAACTTGAGATCTAAAATCATATAGCCATGATTAATTCAAAGAGATTAACAATAATCAAAAGAGCGGAAGCTTATACCTGAATCCATGGATGAACCTTGAGATGGGTTTTGGATCTTCTAACCTTAGGGTTTCTCTAAATCCGAATTTCTCTAGGTAGATGGGGGTGTAGAGAATTAGAGAATGTAACCCTAGATTAGGGACCATAACCCCTTATTTATAGATGTTGTACTTTTGTAATTTAGCCCCTCAATAAATTACAATTACAACCTGGTATCTGCACATATAACCCCATGACTTATTTAAATACCAAATTAACCCAACTTAATTGATCACTTTAGTGGGTTATCCTGAAAGATAGCAATACACATTGATTAATCATATGTGCCCACAAATAGATTTATTAGATTAAATCCAACAATTTATTCGAATGAAACCATGTGATCGTAATGATCAGTAAACGCGAATCTAAAATATAGACGGAGTAACATGAAAAAAAGAAGGTTAAGATCTCTATACATTTTCTGATGGTCTCGATCTCATCGCCGCTACGCCTGACGGCGTTGATGGCCTTCTCGTCCTTCTTGGCGGCGGCGTTAGGGGCTTTCTTGCGGACCACCACCGGTTCCTAGTTCTGAGAGATCGGCCCCACTCCAGCCATGATTACTTCTTATCGAAGGCGATACGATCACCGACGACGGATTTTTAACGAAGATGAAGAGCAAGAGCGAATGATATGATCTTTTAAAGGAACGAAGAGTTAGGGCTTTACAGCTTCTGATTTGTGAGTAACGGAAAAAAGGACCTTTCTTAGTTAATGAAATGAAAGATGAGGATAACTTTCTTATATTTACAATAGTTGAAAAGTAATTTGGGTTATAGTTGAAGGGTAATTTGGGGTACGAAAAGTTTTTCTAGTACTCCCTCTTTTAAAGGGTAGATGATTTCGATATACTTCATATGGTGTTTATATTTGAAATGCTATGTTTATGTTTGAAATGATACTGTGACTTGATTATGGTTGGATTTTAAGTAAGTGAATTCAATGTTACATTTTTGTTAAATATATGTTATAGATGTAATGATTATATATAGCAATATGTGTTTATTTGTGTTTGAAATTGATTTTGGATTGATAAATGCGTAGCAAGAGAGTTGGTGTTAAACTTGTGGATTGATTTGTATTAACATGAGAGAGATCTTCCAGCAGAGTGTGGGCTGGAGGGTCTCTGCCAAAATGGTCGGGGTTGGGAACCCCGACCATTTTGTGCATGCTGTGCACGAAATGGTCAGGGTTCTCAACCCCGACCATTTCTTATGTGAGGTGGTCACTGTCTGCTAAATGGTCGGGGTTGGGAACTCCGACCATTTAGAATTAGGCATTTCAAAATGGTCATGGTTCCCAACCCCCAACCATTTTTATAATGACTAAATTAGTCGGGGTTTCGAACATCGACTAATTTAGTTGCCAAATTACTGAAGCGTTGTGGGCGAGGTCCTAATTAGTCGGGGTTGACAACCCTGACTAATTAAGATCGCGATTTTTTTTAAATCGACCTACTTTCTGGTCACGAAACTGACGTGACGAGAAAATGAGTCGATTTTGATAATAAACTTTGAAGTGAGTCGATTTTTGGGAATAAAATTGAGAATGAGTTCATTTTTTTAGAAAAAGAATGAGTTCATTATGAAAATGTCTTCTAAGTTGTTTCGTTGTATACCCCTTGAAAAAATGGAGCATCCAAGGTCCGCTGACCCAGCTCACGGTTGTGTTATAATTCCGAACGGATCTAAAAAACCCCACCGATCAATAAATACCCAAACCCGAAGCCAGCGAACCCGACGACTCCTCCAACAACAGAAAAAAGCAAAGAGAAACCAGCAGCGATTTCTCGCTCCTCTTCAGGCCTCACGCTCTCCGATCTCCATCATCTACGTCTTCGTTCTCGATCTCGAGATCGATAATGGATCTGCTCCCAACTGAGGCCCCGTCAGTGGGGCTAAGGCACGGGTTCCGATCTCTGAAGCTCGTCAGCGTCGACATGGACGAGGTCCTCGCTCAGAAGCCAGTGGGCGTCGACTATGGCGTTCTTGATAACGGACTCTCTTACTACGTCCGCTGCAATCCCAAGCCTCGCATGCGAGCGGCTCTGGCTCTCGCCGTCAAGGTCGGGTGAGTTGATCTGTCCATTCCTTTTCTGCTCTAGAACTTAGGGTTTCTGAGGAGTTTATTCGGATTGATGACTTTTTGGTTGATTTTAGTGCTATCTGGTAGTTTTTGTAGTTTAGGAGTAGCGGATTTGAAATTAACTAAAGAGACTTGGCGGATATCGAACTGGTTGATTGATCAGTTCGAAATGTGCATGGAAATTCAAATTGTCAGGGATTAATAGGATCGCTGACTCCTTTGACTGATTGTGCTAGAGTTTAGGGTTTCTTGATAACTTTTACTCCGAGGAAACGATGAAGTTTTCTTGTTGCTTTCCATTTCATTCGACAGAAATAGATTCCAAAATGTGCATAAAGAAGTCTTAAAGTGCTTAAAAGTAGGTTTTCTGACTAAATATCCTGCTCCCGAACGTAGGGTTTCTTAGATGTTTAGTAGGATTTATGAGTGATTTGGTTGAGTTTAGTCAAATTAGGGTTTCTGTAGTTTGTTGTAGCTCAGAGACAATGGATTGAGAATTAGTTCAAAAATCTTAGAAGTCAGACTGGCTGATTGACCTGTTGAAAATGTGTCTGAGACAATCTTTTTGACACTATACGTGAAAGCCTCATAGGGTTTAGTATGATCATCGACTTTTTTGACTGATTTTACCGGAATTTAGGGCTTCCTTATAGCTTTTGTTCATAGAACACGGTGAATTTTTTTGTTGCCTCTCTTTTGGTTCTGCATAAATAGATTTCAAAATGTGTATATTAAAGTCTAAAAGTGCTTAAAATTAAGGAGAAACAGGTGCAACATTAAGTTTAAGTGACAGTTTTGGTGGTAGATTGTGGTTAAGATGCCTGTTAGTCTCTAACTTGCCATTTGATTTCAGCTGAACACGTAGGAGTAACAACACTATCAATGTAGAGATGTTGTCTCTTACTTTCCATTGATTGATCCATTTGTTTTTTGCTTTGGGAAATAAAGGTTTCATATAACTTCTTAGTAGAATTGTTGAACTCAAATTGACTTGAGCGAAATGAAATGTTCTTTTAGTACTTCCGTTTCTACAAAATCGATGAAGTAAAATGCTTTCATCGCCAAATTAGTTCAGTAGAAGTAGGTTTTAAATCAACATTAAATCCAGATTTTCTTAAGCCTTAAAATATAAACAAACAGGTGTAATTGACAATGTTAGGCGCCGATTCCATTTGTATCTTGTGTCTTTAAGATGTCAGTCACTCTTGGACTGGCTGTTTGTTGTCAGTTCGAGATGTGGGGAAATGCTGATATTTTCTTTTATTGACCATAATCTATTTGTTTGATGATATACATGAAAAACTTTGAGTTGCCACGGAACTTTATATGAGGAACTCTGTGTGTTCCTCTGGTTCTTACTCATGCCGATAAATGAGCATATATTAAGCATTTACGTTGGGGTTTTTGGCAGCTCAGTTTTGGAAGAGGAGGAGGAGCGTGGAGTTGCTCACATTGTTGAACACCTTGCTTTCAGTGCCACCAAGAAATATACAAACCACGATATTGTAAAGTTTCTGGAGAGCATTGGTGCAGAATTTGGTGCTTGCCAGAATGCCTTAACTTCTTCAGACGAAACCATCTACGAGTTGCTTGTTCCTGTTGACAAGCCTGAACTTCTTTCACAGGCTATATCAGTTTTGGCGGAATTCAGCTCTGAGGTACCCTCCGATCCTCTTATACTCCCATCTTTTGTACTTTGTACCACATTTACTGACCATAAATAATGGCACAAAATTTGACTTTTTAGCTTTACAGCGAGTTCTATATTTTTATGCAATTCCTTTGGATGGTTTAGTTTTCTCGCTTGTTATAGGTGAGAGTTTCTGCGGAGGATCTAGAAAAAGAACGAGGTGCTGTGTTAGAAGAATACAGAGGAGGACGTAATGCAGTGGGAAGGATGCAAGATGCACACTGGGCTCTAATGTTCGAAGGCTCAAAGGTAGCATTGCACTTTTTTAATGGGTAAAATTCAGTTGGATTTACAAGCTTACTTTTGGCGTATTAATCTTCAACTACGAGCTTGGAGTCAACATTTCTGTCCTGTTAACTAGCTGTTAGCGACATGAGTCACCTTTTTTACTTTGTAGGAATTCACACATCTTCATATTTTTTTATTTGATTTATTATAGTTCATGATTATGGTAGTTTGTTAATTCTTGCTGCACAGTTTAGTAGGTAATGGTTGCTGACAAAGTCCATTAAATCTGTAACAGTCAGCATCTTGATGGGCTGTATTTTGTTTTTACTGCATGATACATTTTGAATACATGTTCTGGTAGATATTTAATCCAAACCTATTTGATACAGACTGAAGCTTATGAAAGTTTTCTACCTCCACCTTGTAGTTTGAATATGTAGTAAGCTGCAAATTTCCTGGCCTGCACTTAAATCTTGGTGGTCATTGCTGCTTTAGTACCTGACGGACGTTAAAGTATGGTACAATTGAAAGAGAATTTGTTGGTCTTGAGGAACATCCAAATGTCCAGAGCCTAAATAGTCTATGAGTCTATGACACATCTCTTTTTCTAGGTGTAAATTTATCTTCTACTGCAGATGTCCTGAGCCTTAATAGTCGATGACACATCTCTTTAGGAACATCCAAATGTCCATAGTCTAAATAGTCTATGACACATCTCTTTTTCTAGGTGTAAATCTATATCATCTGATGTATTTTTAGACACTGACCTGTCTGCGAGTATGGAGGGTTCCATGATCTTTAACTAGTAATGGAGCAAAATTCTGTTGTACGAGGGCTAAAAGTGTATTAATATGAAACTTTGTTTATTGTATAACAAAAATTAAAAAAATAATAACTTTAATTCACCTTGAGAACCTTATCCTAATATATGGTTAATGAACTAATTCAGTGTACAAGTTTCATGTAGTAAAATTTAATGTGTATTCAGACCCACATGTGCATGAAGGATAGGGCCTTTTAGTTCTTTTCGGGCTTAACTATGGTCCTAGTTTTACTAATTCATTGGAATATAGGCAGCAATCTAAAGAATATGGTCTATAGATTAATGTTTGTTTCGTTTTTTCCCCTTCATAATCGTCCCTTTCATCTTCCTAATATCTGTTCAGTCCATACTATTAGTTTGAGTCTTCAATCCTGCGTCTTTTTTGTACAAGAAACAGGATTCTATTTATCTCATTTGCCCTTGATTACAAACTAATGTTGCGCTATGTTATTTTTTTAACCCAAGATCCCAGACTATATATAGCTCCTGAATCACCTCGGTACATAGTATACTTATAACATCGTCATTGTCTTTTTGTAACCCAAGGTCACAGACTCAGTATTATTTCTTGCTCATGTTTCATGTTTGGAATGTCTTATTTGTGGTATCTCAGTTAATAGGCATTCTGGTAATATTTCATTTAACTGCTTCTTGCAGTATGCAGAGCGCTTGCCTATTGGATTGGAAAAGGTTATTCGGACTGTTTCACCTGATACTATCAAACGGTTCTATGAAAGGTGGTATCATTTGCACAATATGGCTGTGATTGCTGTGGGGGACTTTCCTGAAACAGAGGTCTTTCCTAGATTATGATTAATTTTCCATGCTGATATTCGTTTGTATCTGTGAGAATTTTGGTTTCTAAAGTGAATTTTAATTTGTTTGGCAGAGTGTGGTTGAATTAATTAAGAAACATTTTGGGAATAAAATTTCCATCTACGGACCCCCTCCCGTTGTACCAAATTACCCTGTTCCATCACACAAAGAACCCCGCTTCTCCTGCTTCGTCGAGTCTGAAGCTGCTGGGGTAAGCCCTGCAACTAACATATTTTTTGTACGAACACACGCATATGCACAATTGCATTCATGTGCATGCACGAACATACACGCGTGTGCGTAAAGAGAGAGAGAATGAAATATAAGATGAGCTAGGCTACTATTAATAGTATCCAAGAAGCGGATAGTGTAGCTTTAAATTTAAAATTTGAATTTCTAAATTAAAACTCCCTTCCATTGGATGTGATTTACTACAAATCAGGTATTTTAGAAATAAAGTTTAGGTGATTTCAGCTTAAGTTAAGAACATATCTTATGCTGGCAAAATCAACGTTTCAAAATTTTTGTAACATTGAATATTTTTTTTCCCTTGATAGATGATGAAAGCATGCCTTGATCTTTTGAAATCTTGTTTCTAGATAGTCTCTGTCTATGTTACCTAGGTACTTCTAATCTGAAGCTGTATCCATACTTGACATGTAATTGTCTCCGTACCCAAACTCCTTCGACATTCCTTACATATATTGCATATGTTTATTCGGGCATGTACTCAACTATACAATACATGTTTTAATTTAAAACACCAGTCACACATTTTTTGACATACATCCTACATTTCACTTCCACTTCTTGAAACTTGTTGGACATAGTTCAGGTTCCAAATTATGATTTTGAAGGGTCATTTGGATGTCTAGTTCAAAAGCTAGTGATTTTCCAATCTATAATCTACATAATAAAAGAAACATAAAGATGTTATAGGAATTTTAATTCTCGTAATCTCATCTTCTCATATAAATTATTAATTCGAATATATAA